>NC_056691.1:10410000-10720000 GCF_018350215.1 Panthera leo
CCAAGGAATCTAGCAGAGCCTTGCTTACAAATAGTAGGGAAGAGAACAGAGTGGTTTTGCCAGTTCACCCGAGTTCTGTTAGGTGGTTAAAATAAGGCTGCTCCAGATGCTGGTATTTTCATGGTTCTGTGAACATGGTTGTTTTAGAGAACAATTTTATCGAGGAGCTCACTCTGTGACCTGTAAGAAAGAACGTGGTTTTTAGGAATAGACTAATGCACGTGCTTACACCCCCTGAGAGAGCAGACCCCGTCTTCACAAGTGACCTGTGCGTTTATTGTTAGCTTTGTTTTAGTTGCTATTTCTTTTGTTTTTTAAGTTTATTTACTTATTTTTGAGAGAGAGAGACAGCCAGGGGAGGAGGAAGGGCAGACAGAGAGGGAGGGAGAGAGAGAGAGAGAGAGAGAGAATCCCAAGCAGCCTCTGCGCTGTCAGCACGGAGCCTGATGCGGGGCTTGAACCCACAAACTGTGAGATCATGACCTGAATCGAAATCAAGAGTCGGATACTTAGACTGAGACACCCGGGTGCCTCAGTGGCTGTTTCTGATCATGGTCGTGGCCGGGGGCTGTGTTGCTGACAGGGTAGCTATGTCAAAGACTCTAGAGGATCACATGTGTCCATAATGGAGCCAGAATCCTTTGGATACTTGGGACCATTCACCCAATAACTGTGTGTGCATAACACTGGCAAGAGCCAGTCTGCTTGTCTTACTTAGCAGCTACATAGCGCCTTCTTTAAAATGCTTGGACATTCTTTTATTATCTGACCATAAACCCACTGTAAAATTATGTCTGCATTCCATTTGCTTTTTTTAAAATGTTTATTTATTATTGAGAGAGAGAGAGAGAGTGTATGTGTGTGTGTGTGCAAGTGGGGAAGGGGTAGAGAGAGCCGGAGACACAGAATCCGAAGCAGGCTCCAGGCTCTGAGCTGTCAGCGCAGAGCCCGACGCGGGGCTCAAGCTCACAAACCACGAGATCGTGACCTGAGCCAAAGTCAGACGCTTAATGGACTGAGCCACCCAGGCGCCCCTCTGCGTTCTATTTTCAAAACAAATTATAAATTCTCCTGTGTGCTGTTTGCCCTTAGATTTCTAATACTGGAAAAACATTAAAGCTGATCTCAAACTTCTCATTTTTATAGATAAGGAAACAGAATCCAGAGAGATTATAGGACTCACCCAAGGTCATTTAACTAGCTAATATTTACAAGTTTTGTGTTTGCACTGTTTTGTTTTTTTTTTTTAAGAAATCCAACATTATTTTCTTTATTTATAAATCAGCTTTGTGTTGAACAAAAGCAGGTTCATGCTGGCAGATTTCAACGACCCACTCAACCATTTGTTCTAGAAATAAGGCGAAGTTATCTATTGGGAGTTGAATTGTGTCCCCCAAGAGCTCATGTGTTGAATTCCTAACCCCCAGGGCCTCGGAACGTGGCCTGCTTTGAAAGTGGGGTCAATGCAGGTGTAATTAGTCAACTTGAAATGAAATCGAGCCGGAGCAGGCTGGGCCCCTAATCCAGTACGACTGGTGTCCTTATCAAACGGGGAAATTTGCATACAGACATGCACGCAGGGATTAGGCCGTGTGGAAATGAAGATGGAGATCACGATGATGCGATGATGCGTCTACAAGCCAAGGAACAGGTAAGATCGCCTGCAAACCGCCAGAAGCTAAGTAAGAAGCTTGGGCCAAGATCCCCCCCTCCCAGCCTCAGGAGGAACCTCCCCCCCCAGCCTCCAGCACCGTGAGCCAGTATGTTTCTGTAGCCTAGGCCCCCTACTTAGAGGTACTTTGTTTGCAGCCCAGCAAACGAATACAATACCCAAGACTGCCGGGTATCTAATGAATTTGGGAGGCCACAAATAATGTGATCACGTCTTCGGAAAAGGCAGGAGAACCTCCCTGAGCCCACAGATACCAACTATTAATATGACAGCAATTTGTGGCTGTGGACCTGAGTGCCACTGATTGCCAAACTACCAGTTATGAAGGTTTCCTAAAATCCAATGTAATATCAGCCTGCGGGGTTTCTAGAGACCTCCGATTGCCTGGTCTGCCCAACCGTGGGGGTGTTACAGATCAGCTGTGCTGCCCCATATAAAGCTGTTGCAGAAAACCAGGGATGAATTTAAGCATCCTGATTTCTACGTAGTACGGCACAGGATGATGATGTTAGGTTTTGTTCCTTTTCTTTCTTGAGAGCCATTCCCTTGTATCATGGGAAAAGCCATATTCCTGTTCAATTTAAAATCCTTCTCTCCTAAGTTGTCATTTCCGTTAGCATGTCCCCAGCATGTCACTGCAAAATCGAGGGAGAGGACAGGTGGATGGCAAGGGGAGGGGGACGTTTATCTCCTTTTAGGTCCAATCACAACTGGACGGAGGAAAGCATAGGATGTAGGAGCAGATGTAACCACCCTTCTCTTCCCAAAAGTACCGCCAGGAGGTGACCCTAGGGGAGCATGACGCTTGGCTTATATGACAAAATCTCTCTGAGGAGGGCTCAACATGAAAATACACAGTCTCAGCAGAAAGGCAGGTACAGTATACCCTTTCGAAGCCTTTGTCCCGTTAAAGACTATTTACCTGAGCTGGCAGGTGAAATTATGGCCTGGAGGTGAAACTCTGGAGGGCAGCAAATGAAAGAATTAGTGCACTGTTAAAATTAGATTTGCTGATGAAGCAGGGAAACCTTTGCCCGCTGGGGCTGCTGAGGGCACCCTCCCAGGTCTCTGGCCAAGGACACTGCCACGGCCACGGAGGAGGGGATTTTTAGCCCATTTGAGCGAGGGCCCTTCCAGAGTCCACTGCCATGTTCTAGCTCAGGAAGGGCTGGATTCTCGGAGAGCCGAGAGCGAGAGCGCTCCCCAAGTCCCCGGGCCCATTTCCTCACCTTTTTTTTTTTTGTTTGTTTGTTTTCCTGTTTGGCTCCCATAATGATTCTGCTTATCAGACCACTTCAGGTTTTGCCCCCTGGAATGCTTTTTTGCCTTTCAGAAAGCGAGGAAATTACCAAGAATTACAAAAAGGCAAGTCAGAACCATGGCATTTAGAAAACAACCATATTAATCTGCCCCGCATGGCCTTTGGAGAGGGAAAAATAATCGAGTCGGCGACTTTGAATCCTCAGCCGCTTTGCATGACTCATTAAACTGCCATTTTGAACACTTTTGCCTCATGCTGTAAGAATGATAGAATCCTGGAACAATCTATACGTTTAAACTCTTTTATATCTGAAAAGCCTCATGGCACAAGTGCCTTCAGACGTGAGCACAGACATCAATTGAAATACAAGACAATCATAATAGACCTAAATTTGATAAGCCATCCGAGCATGACCCAGGCAGTGCAGACTCTTAAATCAGGATGCACAATTAATTGCTATTCTTTTATTTATTATGTTTAATCCCTCCTTGGATACAGTTGACTTGCTACTTCCTGGGATGAAGCCACAGCATAGGTGGGAATGAATAATTTTAAAATTATGAAGCAATTTCTTTGTTACAAACCTGGGTTCAGACAATGTCAATTTCCAGTGGCTTCCTTTTCCCAGTGCCCTTTGAACTTGGGAAGGGCATTCATTTTTCCTTCCTTCTACCTCCAGTGGGCAGAAAGTCGGGTTCTTGGAGGCCAGTTCTTGGAGGCCACTGGTGTTTTTCTTACCCTCACTAAGGACTTTGCATCATTTCCCAGAATCTCCTTCTCGACACTCTACAGGCTCGTTAAAGACTGATATTATATTCAAAAGAGTAAAACTCTCTCCTGGATGAACTTGCCCTTTCTATAGCCCTCTTCCACCCCACCTCCAACCTGGTGTATTCATTCCTAGTAACTAGGTCAAGGTCTGCACCTCTCAGGAGATGAGGATTTTGTACTTTGAACCTTTGGTGGTTTTGAGCTGAGTCAGCCTAATGAATCACCAGGATGTGATTTCAGAGGCATTAGGAAACCATTTTCCTTCCTGCTTATTTAACAGTATTCTCCACTGTCTAGAGGTGTCTAAAATTCTACTGTTAGGGATGTCATCCTTTGCCTTTGTTCCCTGGTGAAACATATTGTCGCGGGTAGCATCACATGTTAAGCATTAACAGTCTTTGACAGTTGAGCCTGAGTAAATGACTTCATAGACTCCTATCTTGAAAGGAAGCCAAGTAAGGGAGAAAGGAAGCAAGTGACAAGACAGTGGTTCGGGAAGGGCCACACACAGTGGGGACACCAAGAGAACAAACAACCCTTGAACCCCCACTTTGGAGTAGCATTGGCACTAATGTTGGGAGAAAAGGATTGGCATTGTTTGATACGTATACATATTTCAAGATCCTTTTGTATTAAAAAAAAACTATTGATTCCTGATCATAAAAGTCATCGATTCTTATTATAGAAAACCTCATAAAATATGTAAAAATATAAAAATGCTCGGGTGCCTGGGGGGCTCAGTCAGTTAAGCATACGACTTCAGCTCTGGTCATGATCTCACCTTTCATGAGTTCAAGCCCTACGTCGGGCTCTGTGCTGACAGCTCAGAGCCTGGAGCCTGCTTGGGATTCTGTGTCTCCCTCTCTGTCTTCCCCTTTCCCATTTGTGCTCTGTCTCTCTCAGAAATAAACATTAAAAATTTTATTTTAAATATAAAATTGCTCATAATCTTATAATCTGGACATATCTAATACTTTGCTGTCATTTTTGTGTCATTAATATCATACATTATGTACATTTGTTCTTGATTCTTTCTCAATTAACACTATGTTGTGAGCATTTTCTCACGGTGATTTTTTTCATGGCTACGTAATATTCCATTGTTTATTTCACGGTTCCTCTATCCATCTCTGCTGTTAAATACGACAACGGCCAACATTTACAAAGCTCTCTTGGTCCTTGTCTACACGGCTTACGTGGGTTAATTCACCTCATCTTCACAAGAGCTTAGTGAGGAAGTCCAAGTATTATTTGTATTTTAGAGATGAGGAAACAGACACGGAGAGGTATCTTGTCCAGAGTCACAGGCCAGGAAAACCCTGGTGCAAGTAGGACCTCCAGGGCCCCAGCTCCTAATATTTCTGCACAGGTGTGATCATTTCTTTAGTAGAATCTCCAGGTCAGAGTTTCCCTTTTTAAGGCTCTTGAAACATTGCTAAATTGCTTTCTGCACAATACACTCTTAGACAATGAGTTTCTATTTCCCTTCCTTCCTTGATGTTTAAAAACAAAAGTGAAAGACAAAAACACCTGTGTTGCTATGGCTGAATGGTTCTATTTATATCCTGCCCCCCCCCCCCCCCATCTCGGAGCTGGCAGCAGGAGGAGGGACCCAGAAAACAACAGTTAGTCTGCACAGGAGACCCACAGTCCTTGAATTCTGGCAGCTTTGGGGATTTCTGAAAGCACATGCAGATCAGATGCATCCTGGGCCCTGCCCTCCCTGTTGTTTGAGTTGCCTTGGAAACGAGGCAAATTATCAGTGTCCCTCCTTGTGGTCTGCTTTTCTAAGCACGGGTCGGGGAGTCAACCACAGGAGTCTTTCCAGCCCTCTGTCTGCAGAGTACACAGCGTGCCCTGGGAGACCTGCGTCCAAGCCGAGCCAGCCGGGCAGCTTGGAGGGGGCAGCCCGGGTGGGCCGCAGCCACAGCTGGGAGGCCCTGACATTCACATGGTTAGGTGTTTGTTTACCTGCTTGATGTTTTTGATAGAAAAGGCTTCTAAATGTTTCCATAGAAGATGGGTTAAATAAATTATGGCATACCCACTTAATGGCATAGTGTGAATGAAGTAATCAGTATGTAAGGACGTGGAAAGATGCCCAAAGCATTTAGTTAGGGGGAAAAAAGGAAAAAAAAAAAAAAAGAACAAATTGCAGAATTGTACCCATTATTCATTCCCATTTCAGCATATATACAGAAAAAATAGATTTCTTCTAGCAACTGGGATGGGAAGGGTTTAGGGCCTTCTATTTTCTATCTTACATATGTTTATATTCCTTGAAATTTTCAGTGAACATCTATTATTTTTAAAATTAATTTAAAACCAGAGCATCTGGGTGGCTCAGTAGATTAAATGTCCAACTCTTGATTTCGGCTCAGGTCATGATCTCACAGTTTGTGAGTCCCAGCCCCACATCAGGCTCTGCGCTGACAGCACGGAGCCTGCTTAGGATTCTCTCTCTCTCTCTCTCTCTCTCTCGATAAACTTAAAGAAAATAATTAATTTAAAACCAATAGAGAATTTGCAGTAAGGTAGAATACCTGGGGTATGAAATTTTAAAATACACAAACATATAAACTCACATTTACAAGGAAGGGAAATACATAAAGAAGAAAACGAGATCTAAGGCTATCTGGTACAATTAATACAAAAGGACTCATTGAACTGGTATTTGGGAAATGGAAGTATGTTTTTCCTCATTGTGTTTTCTAAATGTTTGCTTGGTGTAATTATATTACTACTTTACACACCATTTATATAGTTCCAGTGTAGATGTAATGAAAGAAAGCACGAAACTGTATTAAAAGTAAACCAAAAAGGCAACTCTACATGGAAAAGAGAGAGTATACAGGAGTAGCAAGAGTGAAGCCTAGGATCCAGATACCTACGTCTCCCCCAGGCTTGCTGTGTGACCTTGGGCAAGTCACTTGGCCTCTCTGGGCTTTGGATTCTTATCTTAAGCCTGGCGGTTCTCAACCCTGACTGCACATCGGAATCCCCTGGGGAGGTTTCAGAACCGTATCCTGGGCTTTTCGGGGTGGGGTCTGGATAGGCTTCCTGGTGATTCTGGTGAGCACACAAGGGTGAGAACCCCGATAAGCCCGTGCTCAGGGAAGGTCAGTTCACTCGTACTGGGGAGCCTCTTGACCCAGACCCAGAAGCGACTAGTGGTCATTTAAATAAGTAAATAAGTAGATGTTTATGCAGCTCTCGGAGAAGAAAATTTTGAAAGGCATCATTTGGCTGGATCACCTCTTGGGTTTGAAAAGTGGCTGCTCTTTGCGCATAATGACCACTTTCTGTTGGGATTTTCACTCGGCATTTGGGTGTAAAGAGTATGCATTTTTAAAGCTGTCCAAATGCCTATTTATGCAATAGACCATAACTCCTCTCTGGATAAGCTGCTATGCTTTATCAAATAAATGATACACATTTAAAAAACTGTCTGACGGGGCATTTACCTGAGGGAGTGTTATTGTGTTTGGATTTTTTTTTTTTTTGAGCCCTTACGGTTCATTGGTTAAATAATACCTTTTAACCAATTTTTAAACAGATGTGTCTAAGCAAGATGCCATTGAATCAATCTTACCCACTCTCATACTCTTCAAAGAGGGATCTTTTAGGTTGTTTTTATTTTACTTATTTATTAAAAATGTTTATTTTTTTTTTTTTTGAGACAGCATATGTCGGGGAGGGGTAGGGAGAGGGGGACAGAGGATCCAAAGCAGGCTCTGACCCCATGTGGAGCTCGAACTCATGAACTGCAAGATTACGACCCTGAGCTTAGGTTGGATGCTCAACCAACTGAGCCACCGAGATGCCCCTAGGTGGTTTTTATTTTAAATTTTACATTAAGATACTTTACCAAAAACAAAAAAAAAAAAAAAAAAGGAAGAAAACAAGAAAAAGGATCAGGTCTTTAAAAACTGAGTTTTACGGACTCCTGGCTGGCTCAGTCAGCTGAGTGTCCGACTTCAGTTCAGGTCATGGTCTGACAGTTTGTGAGTTCAAGTCCTGTGTCAGGCTCTGTGCTGACGGCTCAGAGCCAGGAGCCTGCTTCGGATTCTGTGTCTTTCTCTCTCTCTCTGCCCCTCCCCCGCTTGCACTCTGTCTCTCTGTATCAAAAATGAATAAACATAAAAAAACATTAAAAAAACACTGAGCTTGAAGAAGGCACCTGGCCTTGGACTTTTCTCCCCTCTGGTAGATAAAAAGACTTTCTTATAAGTTTATTTTTTTCTTTAATTTTTGGAGAAAGTGGAGGGATTGGAACTGTTCCAGAACGAGAGGGAGTTATTGAGCTATGATTGTCGAACGAAGAACATTTGGTGGGACGGGGTTTGCATCAGCATGAGTCACGGGACTTGTACAAGCAACAGAGCCAGGGACGGAGCCCTGCCCTGCAGACCCCCAGCGAGGAGACGGGAGGATTCAGTAGAGAAATACAAGAAGGCTTCGAGCATCTGTACGGAGGACCAATAGCCTTCTACGGATCAGACAATAGGACCCACTCGAGCTGGTTCCAGCAGAAAAGGGTTTACCAAAGGATATTAGCTGATGCACAGAACCTCCAGCAAGGCCGTACAGGCTTTTATACACACAGGAAATTACACAAAGTAACAAGGCAGCCGGCAGGAGAAAGGAGGAATCAGACCTTAAAAGGGTAATTTGGGGGGGGGGGGGGAGAGTGGTGTGGAGGGCCTGGGTGGCTCAGTGGTTAAGCATTTGACTCTAAAAAAAAAATTTTTTTTAATGTTTATTTACTTTTGAGAAAGGGAGAGAGAGAATGAGCAGGGGAGGGGCAGAGAGAGACAGAGACACAAAATCAAAACAGGCTCCAGACTCTGTGCTGGCAGCACAGAAGTTGGATGCTCAACCGACTGAGCCACCCAGGCGCCCCTAAAAGCACATCTGTTTGAACACATACCATTTGCAGTCAGAGCGAGAGCTTCATACACACACCTTTATACTTAATTTACACCTGTCCTATTAGGTGACATTGCTGTGGCCGTACCGACTGTAAAGTCTAGCAGGGCGCTGAGCCACAGCGGGGACGTCTGTGTCCTTGGTGGGATCTGCGAGCCCCCAAGATCCAGATGGCCGGGAGGATATCCCTTCAGTCCCGCTCTGGCTGACAAACGCTTCCCCTCTCGCCGTTCAGCTCTCAGTTCAAACATCATCTCCTTACGGAAGCCCTTCGCCAGGGCCCCAAACTCGTGTTGCTCACCCCGGAGGTCACTCCCCACCACCAGTGTCATTGTCTCCTCAGTCCATCTCACTCTCTGCAATGAGCTCATTGATTTGTTCAATGCCCTTCTCCCCACCAGAACATAAGCTCCATGAGGAAAGTGACTTGCCCACCTTGTCACCGTGGCATCTCCCTGCCTTCCCTATCTGCTGCCCAGCAGGCTCCAATGACTATTTGGAATAAGTGACGAGGCACGGTTGGGCAGCCCCAGGACCACAGTGCCCGCGTCACAGCTGTGGCCGGTGAGTCAGTGTCAGGGAACGTGGTTTCTCTAAAACGTGTGGGGGTGCTCCGTCTCTCCAGAAATAGCCTGATGGACTTGTGGGGACAGAGGAGAGGGAGGCGCCCCATGGAAGGGCCATCTTAGTTACTCAGTTAGAGAGGAGTTGATTAGGGCCAGAATGGTTGTCCCTTCCTCCGGGCTGCTGCTGAAGGTGGAGATCGGCTGCTGTCACAGTCACGGAGACCACACATGTGGCACCTTTCTGACACGATGCTCATCACTTTTGCGGAAAACCTAGCTCATAGCACTCAGGTGTCCAACCCCGGGACTTGGTTTAAGTTAGCTGGACACGGCCGATTGGAAGACATTTGTGCTGTCTTTTTCATAGGCAGGCTTCTGTGTTCTCATTCCTAGATGGTTGTTCGCGTTATCTCGGTTAATTCACTTTTCAAATCTATGATTTAAAAAACTTGGACATTGATGTACTCTTTCTCAATGGAATTAAAGTTTTACCTTTCTTAGAAATACAAAAAGCAAAATAAACAGCTGAAAGCAAACCTTGTCCACACCTAAATGCTCTGCACAGAGGTGGTCTGGTGCCTCTGTGGGGGTCTGTCTACGATGCACTCACCTTCTCAGCACCTTTAGTGTCCTTTGCCTAACGAGGAAGATGAGAGTCAGCCTATTGGGCTTTTTGTGGCAATAATGAGCTACTGCACAGAAAACTATATAAAGCCTGGCCCAGAGTAAGTGTTCAACTGTGATGGCCACCTTGGGGCAGACCAGAGGCCAAGGTAAAGGTGTTGCACGGGAGGGAGAACGGAGCAGCCACTCTGGGACACGCCCCTGATGCCCAGACAGACTTGCATTCCTGTGATTAGTCACTGCGGTGTCCCCAGGTTGACTACTGTCCCCTAAAAGCCATGTGCACCTAGAACCTCACCATGTGACCTCATTCAGAAATAGGGTCTTTGCAGAAATAATCAGACAAGTTAAAGTGAGGTCACAATGGCCGGTGTCCCTGTCAGAAGACGGAAATGTGGACGCGGACCCCCAGAGAGGAAGGTCTGGAGTAACTCGTCTGTGAGTCAGAGACTGCCGGCACCCACCGGAAGCGACAAGAGACAAGGATCCTCCCCTAGAGCCTTGAGAGAGAGCGTGACCCCGACTTCACCTTGATTTTGGACATCTAGCCTCCAGAACAGCTAGAGAATACATTTCTGTTGTTGCAAGCCCCTCCTGGCGGTGTGTGTGCCTTCCTGTATTTGCTCGCCACACGGCCGCTGGGCGCCACGGAATGATGACATCACATTTGGAATAAGATCCACTTCCGAAAGCAAGCCGGGGTGGCCGAGTGAGAGACAGGTGCTCCAGGGACAGAGAAATCCAGAGATGGAGAAGGAGGCAGACTTGACCATGGTGTAGACGATTGGAGAGTCTCAGGCTTTTTTCAGGGGTGAAAAGCCAAGCACGTCTCCTTCGATGATGACATCAAGCTTCCGGCCAGGGCTGCTAAGTGTCACGGGAGGAAGCGCACCTATCCAGGAGGTCACCTACCTCCTTCTGGGCTCTTCCAAAGACTTAGGCTTCCTGATTACAAAGGCCTTTTCTCTTTGAATTCTGTGGCAGAAACCAAGGCGCCTGCCCGAAGGAGGAGCTAGGATGGCCTTGAACAGCATTGCTGCCCTTCTGCGTGGTGGTGGTCTGGCTGACTCATTCACCTTGCCTAATTCCTTTGGGATCCGTGGTGGCCGTGGACCCATCACCACTGTCTTAAGTCACGGTAACACCCTCCTCCCCACCACCTCTCCCACCCCAGCAGAAGAGCTTTAAAATTCCAAGTCCCAGGGTTGGGCAATTTTTTAAAAATTACATAAATTGGAGCACGTGGGTGGTTCAGTCAGTTGAGTGTCCAACTTTGGCTCAGGTCACGATCTCACAGTTCGTGGGTTCGGGCCCCACATCAGGCTTTACGCTGATAGCACAGAGCTTGCTTCGGACCCTCTGTCTCCCTCTCTATCTGCCCCTCCCCCGGCTCGTGCGCTCTCTTTCTCAAAAATAAATAAACGTTAAAATAATTTTTAATTACGTAAACAAAACGAAATTGCAAATCCCCATAAAACCCTCTCAATATGTTTCTGTCGCTGGTCTGGATGCATATAACCTATTATATCTGAGTGCTGGCCAATGGATCCTTCCAATGGAACTTTTCCTCCCGGAAAAGCTGCCAGGTGTGGGATTCCATGCTAGATTGGAGTTAGCAAGCCAGTGGCACCAACCCTACATTATGGAAGATACAAAGTCTAGCCTTAATGTCATGCCCAAGAACACACTTCGCTGGCGATGTGATTCCTCTGTAATCTCCACGCGGGTTGCTGGGAGTCAGCGATGGGCTGGAAACCCCAGTACTGAGCCGATAAATGAACCAAAGCACCTCAGTCCACCAGCTCTCATCAAGTTGCCAGTCATGGGGGCCCAAGTCGCCCTCTTCCTACTTAGTGCCACTATTGGCCCCTCTTCTCTTAATATTCCCCCGTCGCTTATCTAAGCTCTTATTGTACCCATAATTTGTTTACGTTTTTTCTTTCTTCTTTCTTTCTTTCTTTCTTTCTTTCTTTCTTTCTTTCTTTCTTTCTTTCTTTCTTTCTTCTTTTTCTCCTTTCTTTCCTTTCTTTTCTCTTTCTTTCTTTCCTTCTTTCTTTCTCCTTTCTTTTCTTTCTTTCTTTCTCTCTCTCTCTCTTTCTTTCTTTCTTGGTTTAATTCAAACCTGTACTTGTACTTTCTAATATGTTGATTCGCAGACTACCTTCTTGGTGCACACGTATCAGCAGTGAGAACAAAAGGCGAAAAACTGCGCTAGTATAATTCAGTCCTTCCAATCACAAAGGACGGAAGTAGAGAGAAGTTTCTACTTTTGGAGGCCAGAAGTGCAACCTTACTCTGTACCCAGAACAGGAGAAAATCAGAGTGCTTAGTGAGCGAACATCATCATCAGGGGTCCCCACACTCTGCCCACGTGGCGGCCCAGTGCCCGGCTCACCCTCCCGCTGGGCGCAGAATATACTCATCCCTCTCTCCCGCCCCTTGGAGCCCAGATGTCTCCAGTTTCAGTTTCAGTCTCCAGTTCACAATTCGGGGTCTCAGGACAGCCTGTACTTTAGTGAATGAGGTGCAGTCTTATCTACCTGGAAACCAGTGAGCAGGAAAGCTGGGCTAGCTGTGTTCCCCACCCCGTACGCAATGGCTGTGTCACGACAGGATCCGTGCACTAACCACTCCTTCGGGAAAGGAAAATAGGAAGTGCAGCGCAGTCCCCGGTCCAGAGGAAGACTGAGGGCGCGCAGACATTCTGAGAAGCCCCCACTCCTCCACCTCGGCAGGGAGAGCGTCGTTTTGAAGGGCCCTGATTCAGCTCCCTGGAGCCAGCTCCCTGTCTATGCTGCCCATGGCCTGCGGTTCTGCTTCGCTGTTTGATCACTCTCCTAGATGTCATTTGAATAGGGCACTAGTAGAGGACTTTCTTGGGCGAGGGACAGCTTTGTCAGTCTGCTTGCTCCTCAAAGGTGGTGGAGAGGACCAACGGTCATTTAAAGTCTCGGGGTGCCTGGGTGGCTCAGTCGGTTGAGCCTCCCACTTCGGCTCAGGTCATGATCTC
Organism: Panthera leo; assembly: GCF_018350215.1. Taxonomy (NCBI): domain Eukaryota; kingdom Metazoa; phylum Chordata; class Mammalia; order Carnivora; family Felidae; genus Panthera; species Panthera leo. Next base: position 10,422,834 of record NC_056691.1, read on the forward strand.
AGTTTGTGAGTTCGAGCCCTGCTTCGGGCTCTGTGCTGACAGCTCTGAGCCTGGGGCCTGCTTCGGATTCTGTGTCTCCCTCTCTCTCTGCCCGTCCCCTGCTCGCACTGTCTCTTTCTGTCTTTCAAAAAAGGAATAGATGTTAAAAAAAAAAAAAATTTAAAGTCTCAAGCAGGGTGCCCGGGTGGCTCAGTCGGTTAAGCGACAGACTCTTGATTTCAGCTCAGGTCATGATCTCGCGGTTCGTGAGTTCGAGCCCCGAGTCAGGCTCTGTGCTGACAGCTCAGAGGCTGGAGCCTGCTTCAGATTCTGCGTCTCCCTCTCTCTGCCCCTCCCCTGCACTCTCTCTCTCAAAATAAATAAATAAATAAAACATTAAAGAAAAGAGGATGGGTAAATATTCTTCCTGGGTTCCCCAAACAAGCCCTCAGCTTTGGGGCACCTGATTCAGTCCCCAGAGAGAAGGTCTGGAGCCCTGCAAGCTTGCACGCTCCAGTTAATCAGACACCCCTGCCTTAGCAAAGTTTTCTTCCTTCCCTCCTCCATCCTCTCTACTTCATCTTTCATGCTCTCCTTCCAGCCAAATGATTATTAACATTTATGTTTTTATCTCTAGTGCCTGGCAATATGGTTGAAATATACCTACAATTTCTCCCCTACTATCAAGGATTTTCCTGGGCACTAGGGATGTAAATCTTAAATGAGGGTTGTTCTGGGCCCAAGGGACATAAATATTAAATGGGACACACTCCGTGCTGGATAGCTCCCCTTGCCCAGCCAGATCGGCTCTCCACCTCCCCTCCCTGCTCTCTGCCAGAAGTGCGCTTGGTTCTGTGGACCACCTCCCTGGACTCCTTGCCCTCCGGCATCGGTTCAGCCCATGGGGAGCCTTGGTAGAGACCAGAGGGCAGGAGGGGGGTGAGGCTGGGTTATGGATTCCCCTGGACTGTCCTTTCCTGTCCCTGTATGCTTGGCTCGGGCTGTTTATGTCCCTCCTGTAAAGGAGACCCTTTTCCACTTGATTGTCTCCTTCTGGCTTTACTGGCTCTGGGTACTGTGGCATCCTCTGTGGTTCCCCCTCTGCCAGCCTTTGTCTTGCTGAATTGTCCCTTATTAAGTCCCCATGGACTTTCCCAATTTGGCAGTGGCACCTGTTTCCTGCTGAGACTGGTCCACGGCTCTGTCCTAATTGGACGAGAAAGTGACACACAGGTAAACAATAGGCATGCTATGTTGTGACGATAACTCTAATACAAGAAGCTGGGGGAGTAAGTGTGGGTGAGTACGGGTAAGAGAAAGCTTTTTTTTTTTAATGTTTATTTTTGAGGGGGTGGGGTAGGGGCAGAGAGAGACGGGGGCAGAGGATCCGAAGCAGGCTCCATGCTGACAACAGACAGCTCGACGCGGGGCTTGATCTCATGAACTGCGAGATCATGACCTGAACCAAAATTGGATGCTTAACGGACTGAGCCACCCAGGCGCCCCTAAATTATGATTTTTCAAAGATTATGTATTAATTTTACTCCAGAAAATATCCACGAAACCGTGAACAATGGTAATCTCTGGGTAGTGAGGATATAAATATTTTTTCATATTTTTATTATCTAGTTGTATTCGTTACCTATTGCTACAGAGCAAAGTCACCACAAACTCTGTGGCTTAAAACAACACACAGTCATGACTCCACAGTTTCTATAGATCAGGGGTCCAGGCACAGCTGAGCTGTGTCTGCTGCAAGGCTGTAATCAAGGTGATCACTGGGGCTGTGGTCTCATCTGGGATGAGAGTGGGAAAGGATATACTTCCTTGCTCACATGGTTGTCAGGAGCATTCTGTTTCTTGTGGGTTGACAGACTGAGGGCCTCGGTGTCTTGGAGGCTGCTGGCCAGAGGCCACCCTCAGCTCCTTGCCACATGGGTCCTGCCAACATGACCACTGCTTCCTCAAAGCCAGCAAGGAAAAGAGTCTCCTTGTAAGACAGGCACTACAACCTTATGCAATGTGATCACAGAAGAGACATTCTATCGCCTTTGCATTCATGTATGGGTAGAAGCAAGTCACAGGTCCCACCCACACTCAAGGGGAGGGACATCACAAAGGGGTGAACATCAGGAGATGATGGGGACAATCACAGTGTCTCTGCCACAATTGTTTCCTGATAACAATTTACAGTAAACCTATAGTTTCTGTAATCATGTACTATTTTTAAAATACTGTATTTTAAAATTTAAAAAGCAACAGAAAAAAAGATTATTTATAAACAACCTAAAAGGTATTAATTTCTTGGTGAAAATAATTTCTTAAGTTAGGCTCTGTTCCGATTATGTTTCCTAAAGTTGAAATCTGTTTAATGAAGTTAATATAAAGGATGTTTTTTGTTTTTTGGTGTGTTTTTGTTTTTGTTCTTACAGAAAGACCCCTGAACCCTTATTTCAAATTGGAAGGTCATCGAGGATTAAAGGGCATACAGTAACATACCAACTGCCCATGGGGCCACATCTGGAAGATGACGCCTCCTGTCCAGCTCATCAGAACTTCCTGGGGGTTGGTCTTCTCAAAAAATCTGACCGTTTCCTCTAAAGGCTGCTCTTTACCTGGGGCTGTCATGCTGTGTTGGAAGAAAACCTCAACCAGAATGTGGAGAGCTCAGGTTCTAGCTTAGAACACATTATTTTTGTAACATCAACTGAGAAACCTAATTTCTCTGGGTTTCCATTTTTGTCCATTTGAAGGGGAATAAAAACGATACTTGTATCAGCTGACTCCTTAGAGGCAGATGGATGAGATAAATCAATCCACACCCATCTGGCTTTCTAGAAGCTCACGGGTTAGAGTCTGGCAATTCCAGCCTAGGCGTTTCCTGTTGAAGACCTAACTCGGTATCAGGAGGGTCCTCCCCACCCATAGCCTGTTGCCACTGCTACCTGGTTCAGACTCTCTTGCTTGCAGTAAGCACCCTCCGGAATGTCAATCCAGTTGACATGGACCAACCCCTTCCTGGTCTTCCTTAACCACAAGCAGAGCCTTGGCCGGATGTCTGGACAAGGGGACGGGCTCAAACCCAGCTAGGCCAATTGGTTTTGTATCTTTGGGAATTTGCAATGGGATTTCCTGCCCTTCATCTCACTGGGTCCCTCAGAAGAGGGACTTAAGCTGGACAGATGGACCTACCTTCTTCCCAAGTTCATTCAGTCAGCCGTTCTACTCATTCTTTCATCTGTTCAGGAAGCATTCGTTGTTGTGTGATTTGCAGGCACTTTACCCCATTTCATTGAATCTGTACAACAGCATTGCACCCATTTGGAATTCTAGAAGTTCAGTGGCCACGAGTCTGAAGGCAGGCATTATTACCACCTGCATTCTACGGGTGCATAAGTGAAGTCTCACAAAGGTAAAATAACTTGCTCACAGTGTCAGGTGTAAAGGGGGAAACCGGGAGCCTAGGTGAGGTGTGGTTCCAGAGTTCCTGCACTTTCCCCCTGGAGCCTTGAAGGTACCTGCCAAATCCCATGGAGTGGGCTCGGGCTGGGGTTGGGTGTCTGGTGATGGACAGGAGGGAGAACTCCACCCTTCTCAGACCACACTGGGGACAGTGCAGTATCTAGATGGAGACACAAGGTGGCAGAGAGCCATAGGACATGCAGCTCCCCAGGCCGGGGCTGGGACTGGTTCTTGCTTCTGCGTTCATGCATTCTTTTACATTAAGGAAAGGATATGTGCAACTATTCCATATATACCCAAACTATAAATGTTTCATAATTCACTACAAGAAATAGAGGGAGAATCATAGGAGGAAAAACAAATGTAGGGAGAAAAAAACCCCGACAGTAGTGACAGGTATCAGCATTGTAACAGGCCAAGATTCACTTAAAATTGCTTTTTTTTTTAATATGCTTGTTTAGATGAAACCTTGCAAGAATTTATTATTAAATGGTATATTAATTCCTACCTAATTTTTGAGACAATAATAGACCTCTTTAAATTCTCTTTTCCTTAGTTTTACTGGAGGGAAGAATATCTTTTTTTTTTTTTTTTTTTTTAAGAGAGTGATCATGAATGTGAGAGTAGGGGAGAGACAGAGAGAGAGAGAGAGAGAGAGAGAGAGAGAGAATCCCAAGCAGAGAGAAAATCCCCACTGACAGAGTAGGGGCAGACGTGGAATTCAATTTCACAACCGGGACATCATGACCTGAGACCAAATCAGAAGTCAGATGCTCAACTGACTGAGCCACCCAGGTGCCTCAAGAGTTTCTTTCTTCTAATTATGGAGCGGGAGGGCATCTGATCTCATTTTCTAGGAAAGAAGTCTACTTAGATGGTGTTTTATTTTAGTCTTACAGGGTTTTACAGCGTTAGTACTGAGACTTGAAATCACGTTCTATTTCTATGACTGCAGGTGGAAATGGGCCCACAGAGTGGGTGAGGTTAAGGGGAGATCTGGTTTAGCTGGTCCAGGGAGCCCTCTTCGGGCCCTCACCTTACTTGATGTGAGGTACGGCACGTCCAGAGGCCTACAAGAGGAGAGAGTTTTGCCTTTTTCCAAAGCAGTGGAGGGCACGCTTTCAGAGATGAAGACTTTTCCACTTTTTTTTTCTTTTCTTTTAATTTTTAAAAAATAATTTATATCCAAATTAGTTAGCAGATCGTGCAACAATGATTTCAGGAGTAGATTCCTTAGTGCCCCTTACCCAATTAGCCCATCCCCCCTCCCACAACCCCTCCAGTAACCCTCAGTTTGTTCTCCATATTTATGAGTCTCTTCTGTTATGTTCCTGTCCCTGTTTTTATATTATGTTTGTCTCCCTTCCCTTATGTTCATCTGTTTTGTCTCTTAAAGTCCTCCTATGAGTGAAGTCATAGGATATTTGTCTTTCTCTGGCTAATTTCACTCCAGTTCCATCCACATAGTTGCAAATGGCAAGATGTCATCCTTTTTGATTGCCGAAGGTTCTCCCACTTTTAGCCATAATGAGATCCGAAGCCTTCTTCCCTGCGTGCCGCCATGTCTGGTCACGAAGCTCCACTGGTGGATAGAAACACTCAGCATTACAGGTGTTAAGCGTCTGGTGTGTGAGAAATGAGGGGCCACAGCTGTCAGCCGCAGAACAGAAGCAGGGAGGCCCTGGAACAGGACCAAAACTGGACTAGTGTCTACTGACCGCCTTCCCTCCAGATGAGTGGCCATGAAAGGCGTGCACTGTTCCGGTCCATCCTGATTGTCTACTAATACGCCCAGGGGTACGGAGAAGGCCACCCCTCAGAACCTTGGCGGGGCCGTGCTTCTCCTCGTGGCGCAGACACGTTTGCTTGGCAAACAGACCAGCGTTTGGGGCTCAGAAACGCGAGAGAAGCCAAGGAACATCAGCTCTTTGTCGAACATGCTGGGGAAAGGTCATGAGTAACATAACTTTGTTAAGGTGGGTGACATGTGTGCCTAAGTTTGAGGACCCTTGTGGCAGCTTGGTCTGGCAGAGTTGGGGGCTCTGGGGATGCCTGAAACAGGGAATAATAGGACCATCAAGAGGGACAAGACTGGAGGTGGAGACACCAATTCAGACACTCTCCTTGCAATCCAGGCCATGGGGGGCCCTGCGTCAGGGGCCAGCGGTGGGGGCAGGGGACGCACACATAAACTGCTAGGTAGGTCGAACGGGTGACCTTGCTGAGGACCTAGCTCAGGGGATTTGATGAGGTGATACCCGGGAAGTGCTTAACACAGTGTCAGCCCCGAGGAAGGGACCAGGGACCGGCAGAGGAGGGGTGAGTGCGTCGTTACAGAGGGGGGACCTGAACACTGCAGTGCATCCGGGGAGGGGGGAGTGTGGAATCAGTTTGTCCGACATCGAGAGGGACACGGGAATGAGGGCCCCCCTTCCTCCTCGTGCCCCACAGACGGGCTGCAGGTTCCACAGAGAAACCTTCTCGCTGCCCAGTGTGGGCTTTTCTTTTTGTCCGAGACCAGCCTGCCTGGGGTCAGCGCTGCAGAGGGCTCTCCAGACGGAACATGGGCATCTATAGTTTATTCATTTATTTTTTTAATTGTTTTAAATGTTTTTATTTATTTTTGAGAGAGAAAGACACACACACACACACACACACACACACACACACACACACACAGAATCCAAAGCAGGTCACAGGCTCTGAGCTGTCAGCGTAGAGCCCGACGCGGGGCTTGAACTCACGAACTGCAAGATCATGACCTGAGCCGAAGTCGGACGCTTAACCGACTGAGCCACCCAGGCGCCCCTGGACATCGATATTTTAAATGATTGCCCAGCTGCTGTCCATGCTTACGGGGTAACTGGGAAGACATTGTCTTTGGGTGAGTGCCTGGGTTGTCTGGGGAGGAATGCCAGTGACTGAAACTTGAAATGCAAAGCAACCCAACCTTGGGGAAAAAAATGCCCCTCCCCTCAGTGAAATAGCTGACCCAACTGCTACAGCGCTCGGCCACATCTATAAAACACCCTCACAAGCATGACCTCATGTGATTCCTTGTCCCTTGCTTTTCCAGGTGTAAGAGGCTTGGAGCAAAGCAGCTACAGTCTTTTTGGCTTTCCTTCCAGAAGTTTCTCTCCTCCTGGCCAAGTCACATGACCTGAACGTAACTAGGGGAGGCTGTCAGGTGCGCGCGTGGCTCTTCTGGGGTCTGCGCATCACTGGCAGGGTGCTGTCGCTCACAGGGGTTTCCTACTTTCATGAATCCTTTCTTGCTCTAGCTCTGGACAGGGTCTTAGGCTCCATGAGGACTCAAAGGGACCGGTCTGTGAAGACCTCTGGGCAAGAGGGGGGCTGGAGTGGGGCTGGAAGGTGTTTGAGCTCCAGAGAACGGTTCTGGAACTGCAGTGTCCAACCCGTGGCAGGAGACACAGTTCCCTCTCCTTGACCGTCTCACCCTGATTTCTGTGGCACCTTACCTCTGACGTAGGAGACGTTGGCTAACACTGCTGGGTGGGGAAGGTTGAAGGGAAAAATTTCAAAATGGCCAGACACATGAAGGAACAGGGCACGCGTGCCCTGTCTTGCTGTTTTCAGGGTCTGTGCCGCAAAGGAAATGGCAGAGGCCAGCAGACTGGTTGCTTTCGAAGGGCACCTTGAAGGAGCCTTATCAAAGCTACAGCCTGATGCTCTGTGGCGGGTAAGGAAGTTCTGTTCTTGTTGACTGATCAGCTGAAGTCCTTAGACTTACTGGCAGAAACCACCCACAACCTGCAGCACTCAGACAGCCACACTGCAAGGGCACAGAGTCCCCTGGGGCTTGGACCTTCTAATGATACATTCTCTCAGCAGTGCCTGGAAATAAACGTCCTTGCTTATTTTGCTGGAGACAGCAGGCCTCCCTCCTCTAGTCTCCCTCCTTGGGGTGGGAGCGCTTTCCCTCATCGCTTGCTTTTCCAAGTAGAACAGACTTGGAGAAAAACGCCGTGCTTTCGCTCTTCGTTCTAGAAAGGTCTGTCTTCCTACTCAATAGGTCACGTGATCTAAAAAGAACTGGGACAGGGTTGTGGGTGCTTGTGGGACTTTTCTGGGGTCTGCAGATTACTGGCCCAGCCCTAATTATAGCGGCTAGGGTAGGCTGGAGCGTGAGACCCGGACACGTGGAAAACCAAGCAATTGTACTTACTAGGAGCAGTCACATCCCCAGAATGAGACTTCTGTGTCTTTAAGTGAGCAAAGTCTAGAATTTTTTCAGGAACCAATTTTGGGCCTGAAGGATTTTCATTTGCCCTGTAGTTCCTCGGTCATTTGGTCAAGGGAGGAGACTATCCCCCGAGACCCATGTAGAGTTTGGGGCCACAGACATTTGCTGAAAAAAGTCAGGTGTAACTCAGTTTGTAATCTTTTCCCTGGAAGAAATTTGCCCTCCCCAGTTATTCTCAGACAGAGGGCAGCTTGACTGATTTCCTCTCTGGAATTCAGGTCTCTAACACTAGAAATGTAATCCCACTGCATGTACTGTTTTGGTGAAGAATGCTTTTCTCTCTGTAACAGGGATAGGGATTCTGGAACTGGATTCTGGGCCCAGATTTGTCACTTAATAGCTATGTGATGTTGGGCAAGCTGCTCTCTGCTTGTTTCCTCATCTGTAGAAAAGGGGAAGGTTTACAGTAAGGAGAAAATGAGTCAATATGCCTAAAGCACTCAGAACAAAGCCTAGTATGCATTGGTATATAAGAAATTGTTATTTTTCACCATATGAAACCAGAGCAGAATGTGAAATGAAGGGATGTCATGTTGGTGACTTGAAGTAGTGAGAGTCTCGGCCTAGGAGGCAGGAGGCCTGGAACTCTCTAATCAGGCTTCCCATTAAGAAATGGGGGAATTCTGAGCTACTCAGTTCCTTCTTTTTTTTTTTTTTCATTAAGAAAATATTTTTAACGTTTATTTATTTTTGAGAGAGAGAGAGCACGAGAGAGGAGGGGAGGGGCAGAGAGAGAGGGAGACAGAGAATCTGAAGCAGGCTCCAAGCTGAGCTGTAAGCACAGAGCCTGATGCGGGGCTCGAACTCATGAGCTGTGAGATCAAGACCTGAACCACAGTCAGACGCTTAACCGACTGAGCCACCCAGGCGCCCCCAGTTCCTGCATTTTAAAGGGAGGTGGTGGTAACAAGCCCATCAAGAGATAATGGATAAACATACAACGCACCAGCACTCAGCCATAAAAATGTAGTGCTGACTCTCGCCACAACATGGATGAAATTTAGACCTTATGCTAAGTGAAATAAACCAGACAGAAGCAGACAAATTGATTGCCCTTATGTGAAATATCTAGAAAGACAAATTCACAGAAATAGAAAGTGGAACCGGGGCTACCGGAGGTGAGCGGGAACGGGAGGTGGGTAGTTAATGCTCAATGGTTAGCTCCTGTTTTGGGTGATGAGGAAGGTTCTGGAGATGGGGGGTGCCAATGGTTATTCAACCGTGTGAATGTACTTAAATGCCGCTGAATTATACGCTTAAAAAGAATTAAAATGGCAAACTTTGTATTACGCGTTATTTTACCACCGTGAAAAAAAAATCAAACAAAAGAAGCCAAAATAAGAGAGGGAGAGAGAAGCTTTGAAAGAGAAAGGCACTTGCTATAAACTTTGAACTTGTATAGTCCGTGAGGCCACAAATGTGGGTTACCAGGGGAAAACATGAGGTGGTGACATTAGCCCCAAAGCCCTTTCCAGCCTGAGCCTGCTGTGGGTAAACTCCCTTCCTTTCGGGCACTTTCAGGCCCTTTGCTTCCTTCGGGACACAAGTCTGGACAAATCTTCCCAGCCCCCGTTCTCTGTCCCGGGAGCTCCCCTACCTACTCTGGGCTCCACCAACCTGCCATCCCTTCTCAGATGCCCGCTGCTCCATAACTTGCTTTTCTTTACTTGTGTGCGGCCGTTTGTCAACTATATTGTTAGCCCCTCCATGGGGAGGGGCTGGTCTTCCCCTACTCAGGGCTGTGCCCCACCCCCAGTCCCCAGTCCCCAGTCCCTGACTCAGAATGAGTCACAATGGGTGCTTGACAGGGTTCCTCCCTGCATTCCTTGCCGGGAGGAACTACAACTACGACCGCCTGGCTGCATCAGGTTCTGGACCTGGTTTTTGCAAATTCTTAGACTTCCGTTCTACCCTCTGTAAACCAAGACCTCTTACCTTGTGACCCAGAACATACATGTGTGTGCACACACGTATGTATGTCGTTTCATGAACTATTACTAACCATTGCTCTATGTGGTACAAACTGAAATTCTGGATTTATTCGATTTTTTAAAGGGCTTATAGTAACAGGGATTTTGCCACCATGACTGCGTGTGTGGAAAACACGATCAGGGGGAGACTGGCGAACGCTTGGGCGTGTCCACCACTGGCCGCTAGGGGGAGCTGACAGGCCAGGCCGTGCAGGGCACGAAGGGACAGCGTTGGTGGCTTAGACTGAGCAGTCTCAGTGCCGGTGGGACCTCAGGATGCCCACGCGAGCTCTCACACCCCTTCACGCCAGCGGAGCACATTCTGACTTCGGTTGACTCAGCTGAAAGAGCGGTGTCCTGTTTCACCCTCTCCTGGGGGGAGCCATTTAAATGTGTACCGTGCTGGGAGTAGGATTTTTGGCTTAGCGTTGGGACCGTCCTTCTCCGGGAGAAGGACAGAGCCCCTCTTTCTCCCTTTTTGCCCAACTGCCCTTTAGATGTGTGACTGGCCGCCTTGGGCTCTCCACGAACACCCTGCAGAATCTGCCTCACGGGGCGGGTTCTGAACCGTACTCGGGCACCCTCCTCCAGACCGCGGCCAACAAGGCCTCTCCTGATTGCCATTTTGGCTGTGGGGCCACCTGGTCTGGTCTGGGCTCTCTCCCTGAAGCAGCCAGGAGATGTCCACCTTAGTTAGCCACAGGCCATGGGATGTTCCAGCCTTCCTCTGTGAGGGCCAGGAGGGTCAGGGCATCGTCATCAATGGGGTGCCCGGTGTGTGTGAGTTACACGGTTCTACTTGTCTACGAGGGTGTTTCTTGTGCTTGATCAAAGTTATGATGCAGGCGGCTCGACCTTTCCAGTGGAACCCGGGAACACATGCCTCCATATTTTGAACAGATTCAGCAGACAGTTTAGACACAGAGTAGCCAGAGGGTTAGAAGGTGTGTAGGCAGTGAGGGCAAGTGGTAAAGCTCTTCACATCACTGGCAAGTGGTAAAGCTCTTCTCTCTGCCCACCGCCTCTCCGCCAGCCTCCACATGCACACCCCCTCAGTCAGCACAGCCAACGCCCCAGCAGCGTGGGGTACGTCAGGCTGGGAACAGCCCCCAGGGAGCGAGGGTAATGCCTTTCAGTAGCTGCCCCTACCCTGAGCCAGACTGACCTGGTAAGGCCTCAGAACAATCCCACGGACAAGAATTCAGAAAGGATTGCGGAGCCTTTTCTGTTGGCCACAGGAGGTAGCCATGGCCTGGGGTAAAAATAATGCTTTCGGCTAGGACCTGAAAGCCATGACTCACGGCCAGTCCCCTCTTTGTTTGTGTCAGCAGGAAGCCAAAGCCTGTGGAGATCAGACTCCCCTACCGATGAGGACGTGCGGGAGGAATTGAGTTCCTTCCTCAGTCATGTCTCACCTTGACTGATCCTTCTCAAAAACAGCATTTGAAACCGGCTCCCGAGACTCTTAGGACAAGTCCTCCCTTCCGGCTGCTGCTGGGTTGCCAGCCCCATAATGTCCAAGCTACCGCTTTCTGCCTACTGCTGGAAGTTCACAGTCACTGGACGCTTTCAGCAGGTAAGTCTAGTTAGGGGCTCCCCTAGCGCGATGCTCACGGTACAAATGATGGTATGGCTGAGAAGTGACAAAGGCATCCACCGTGGAAAGGACTCTACAAACATCAGTTAGCCTCAAGGAGGGACCAGATTTATGGTCTCCACCCTTTCCCACAGGTGTTTAAAGGAGACCAATAGGTCTCCAAATCCTGGCCAGAACCACTTAGGGGAAGGATCTCACTGTGAAAAATGTATTGCATTTGATGGTTCCAAGTCCTTCATTCCTTCTGTAGCCAAACATTCTGACTGTAGCATCGAGTGCTACTCTCTAAAGAGGCAGGACCTGTTTCCCAATCTCTTTGAACCTGGGCTGCTCTTGTGACTTGTTTGGGCCAAGAGAATGTCATGGAAATGATGCGGAACCAGCAGTGAGCCTGAGCCTGAAGAAGCCTTGTCTGCTTGTTCGTCTTGCTTCGTTGTCATGGCCCCCAGAACGTTCTTGGGCTATTCAGCCAGAAGATACGAGTCACAGGGCTAAAGTCACCTTCTGTCAGCTGACAGGTACAAGGCAAGACTGGCCAAGGTCAGCAGAGCTGATGGTCAGTGGACCACTCAGACACTCAAGCAATAAATGCTCATGGTTGGGGCGCCTGGGTGGCTCAGTTGGTTAAGCATCCGACTTCAGCTCAGGTCATGATCTCATGGTTTGTGAGTTCGAGCCCCGCATCGGGCTCTGTGCTGACAGCTCAGAGCCTGGAGCCTGCTTCCGATTCTGTGTCTCCCTCTCTCTGCCCCTCCCCTGCTCGTGCTCTGTTTCTCTCTCTCTCAAAAATAAATAAACACTAAAAAAATTTTTTAATAAAAAAATGCTCATGGCTTTATGCCATGGGGGCTTTGAGGGCTGTGTGTTACACAGCATTACTGTGGCCACGATAACTGACATGCCCGCTTATAAACCAGAGAAAGATGCACCCCTGGAAGAATTATCAGCAGCAACTTTCGCCTTTCACTGGTCTTCAAGTCTATAGATGTGTTTAATATCTTCGTAGAGACCACAGAATGAGCACAAGAAGCGAAAAATCATTCTTTATTAGGCATCAGATCGACAGAGTAAAGCCAAGAAAAGTGACATCGCATTTCCGCTGCTTCTGGATAACACGGGATGTCCCTATCCAGACGGCGTGGTTGCTTGCAGCAGTTAGTATTCTTCATGTTGGCATCTGGATAAAAACTCCTCTTCGTGTAGAGGTCAGTGTGTGCACAGATCATTGAAAGGTAGCCTTTATGAGACTTCCTGGGAGGCAGTGGCAGTGTTTGGCTTCCTGAGTTTCAACGTGGATCAGACGCACAGATAAGAATCTGGCCACACAAATTCATGAATCCAAGTCTGTTGTTCCAGCAATCGTAGGATTATTGGCTTCCTGAGCTGGAGTCCCCAAACTCTTAACACAGAAAGATAAATTGAAGCACTCTGTCCTACCTTTTGAAATATTATGCAGACCAGAAAACACCGCAGGGTTTTTAAGATCAACATCAAGCTTCTGGCTATTTGGTTATATATCTGATCATGTATCCTGACAGTGATTGAATGGGGCATATGGAGGAACTTCATTAACGTTCTCTGGTCATTCAAGGCCTGCCATCAGTCAGCGTCAGCAAGTGTACTTTCCGAGAGTGAGTCTTGTCTCTCAGGGATTAATTTATAGATGGGGGAGGATAGAAACGAGTTGCCTCCAGTTTCCCTGGGAAACACTAATTTCTCCTCCCTCTTCTCACTCATCTCAACTCGATCTCCGACCCCAGAGCTGTGGACACGCAGGACACGTGCCTCTGGGTGGGGAGATCCCTCGAGTCGGCCCCAGGGGCCCCAGGGGCTTTCCCTCACAGATGTCCCTGTCTCTCAGACCTTGGTGTGAATGACCACAGCCCTGGCTCTGAGAAGGGAAACCATTGTGTGTCTCTGCCCACTGCAGAACAGCAACAGAGGGAGGAATTCAGGGACAGCAGCTGGAGGCACCAACACAGCACACCCTGTCCCTGGTGCCTCACTGGCGTTTCAGCAGGAGACGGTAGTTTTGAAATGAGCATTCACGAGGGAGCCGACACAGAGACTCAGGGGGATCAGCACGAATAAAGATTTCTTTCTTTCTAAGTGTAATGTGTGCATCATTTTTCTCGCAAGACTGCAGTGATTCAAGTCAAGTCCTCTGGCCGTATTCCAAAACCCAGTTCTGCAAGAACACCGGATTTATAAACCCTCAATATATCCCACAAGCTCTACAAAGAAAGATCTGCCATTAGGCAAATGCAACTTTGTAAAATTTGTGAGCAAAAGGTCCACGGTGAACAAGCTAAGTGCTATGTCTCAGTCACGGGAAATCACGAATATTACCGAGATTAAAGAATATGGACGCTTCGGAAGCCTATCCAGCAAGTACTTGTGGTTGAGATAGGAGAGTCTACTTATGACACTCCCTGCCCGTGAGGAGTGGTTCTCAGGGTGTGGTCTCCAGACCGGCAAAATCAGCATCAGTGGGGAACCAGTTCAAAACGCTCATTCTCGGGCCTCTTCCCAGACCGACCGAATCAGAGGCTCTGGGCTGGGGCCCAACAATCTGAGTTGTCACAAGTCCTACCCGGGATTCTGATGTGTGCTCAAGTTTGAGAAGTACACGTTTATGAGATACTATCTGCCTCGCGAGGTACACGGGATGATGGCTTTCCTTCCCAGACATCTAGTCCTTAGTGCCCTAAGGCATCTGTGTAACGGGTCACCTTCTCCCTGTGGATCTAGAAGCCTACTGGCACGTAGTAGCTTTGGGAAAATAAGGAAAAGTGTCGAATACGTTGCTGTGTCCTGGACTGAGTCCACAGTGCGAGTGTTCTTATCGTCCACAACTCATCTACCAAGCCCTTTGGTTAGAGCAGCATCTACCTCCCTGAACCAATTTCTGTATCAACAAAGAAAACTTCAGTCATGCTGTGGTGACAGATCGCCTGCAAACTCCCCTCATGTAACGTCATAAAGGTTCACTGATGGTCACAACACACCTGTAATCAGGTCGGCAAGGACACTGTACTCCACGCGGCACTAGGGGACCCAGGTGACACTTATTGCCACGGACACTGTGATGGGAGAAGGGGGCACAGTGAACCACGCCACGCACTGGCTTTTTGAGCTCCCACCTGGAACTGACACGTCACCTCCGCAAATGTGTCATTGCCAAAGCAATCACGTGACCGAGCCTGACTTCAGAAAGAGGCAGGGAGTACCCAGAAAAAGAAGCAGAACATCTGAGATCGGCCCAAGTGAGGACAGTCCAGGGTTATGAGTGGGCCACAACCCCCATGTTGTGCAAAGCTGTGTTTTAACATTAAAGAGACGGTCGGGGGGTGGGGGGGGAGCACCTGGATGGCTCAGTCAGTTAAGCCTTTGACTTCAGCTCAGGTCATGATCTCATGGGTTCGAGCCCCGCATCAGACTCTACGCTGACAGCTCGGAGCCTGGAGCCTGCTTCGGATTCTGTGTCTCCCCCTCTCATGTTCTGTCTTTCAATAATAAATAAACATTAAAAAAAAAAACACAAAACAAAAACCATTCCTAGGGGCTCCCCAGCCCCTCATAGGCTCCCTCTCAGTAATCTCCGAGTGGTAACTGTCCTGACTTTCAACGCCACACGTCAACTATTTTTTTTTTTTTTACACTCATTCATTCAACTAGTGTTTGTGAGCCAGGCACCAGAACTTCTTAGTCTTGGCAGGTGGTGTTACAAACCCAAGTGTGACAGCTGAACTTCTGAGCTTCATTTTGGAAGATCGGCTTTTTTTTTGGGGGGGGCGGTGCAGAGAAACGGTGACATATTTTATTTAAAGAAAAAATGGCTTAGGGGCGTCTGGGTGGCTCAGTAGGTTGGGTGCCTGACCTCGGCTCAGGTCATGATCTCGCGGTCTGTGAGTTCGAGCCCCGCGTCGGGCTCTGTGCTGACAGCTCGGAGCCTGGAGCCTGCTTCGGATTCCACGTGTCCCTCTCTCTCTGCCCCTGTCCTACTCACATTCTGTCTCTGTCCCTCTCAAAAATAAACATTAAAAAATAAATAAATAAAGCATAGGTTAATTTCATACTTAATAGTGAATACAGAGTAATTTTTAAAAATAGGATTTGTTTCTGGGGCGCCTGAGTGGCTCAGTCGGTGAAGCCTCTGACTTCAGCTCAGGTCATGATCTCGTGGTCTGTGAGGTCGAGCCCCGTGTAGGGCTCTGTGCTGACAGCTCGGAGCCTGGAGCCTGTTTCAGATTCTGTGTCTCCCTCTCTCGCTGACCCTCCCCCATTCATGCTCTGTCTCTCTCTGTCTCAAAAATAATCATTTAAAAAAAAGAAAGAAAAAAGGCTTTTTTTTTTTTTGAGAGTGCTCACATGTGCACATGTGGAGGAGGGGCAGAGAGTAAGAGGGCGAGAGAGAATCCCAAGCAGGCTCTGTGGTAGTAGCACTGGGCCCAATGTGGGGCTCAAGCTCACAAACCGTGGGATCGTGACCTGAGCCGAAATGAAGAGTGGGACGCTTTACCCACTGAGCCACCCAGGTGCCCCTGAAGGGTGACATATTTTAGATAGGATTGAGGGACTGGAGTCCTCTGAACTCACAGGGATCCGATCCAATTAGCGACTTGTCTTTATCACCTGTTTATTCAGGCACATGATTACACAGCAAGGCAGATGGAGCACAGCCAGAGTCCCTCTGCTGCCTGACACGTGAGAAGCGAGTGGCCCGCCCGGCCGGTACTTGGTGTGGAGCCGCCTGAACGACACTGGTGACAGAGCAGCACCTGACAGTCTGGGCTCAGGGGTCTCCTCTTGCTCTCCACCACACAGCCTCGTCCTTGCAGGTAGTTCTAAGGCGGGACGAGCTGGATCCTTCCGGGTTGGGGAACGGGGAGCAAGTATAAAATTTATTTTGGCTCGAATACAGGACTGGCGTTTGCTCTTTGGAATACCTCCTATGCGACTTCTGTCATTGGAAAGCGAGGGATACGGTTCCCATCCCTATTCGATCACTAAAGATCTGAGTCGGAGAGGCAGCGGGCAGCTGGTTTCTTCAAATGCCAGCTCCTCCCCCGATGTCCAATCGGACGCCTCTGCACCAGCACGTGGTATTTTGCGCTCTAGGGCTCCACAGAATCCTTGCTGGAATTCAGGCCGCGGGTCCCAGGGACACGACTCTAAGTGCTAATTCCACCTTTCACACTTCCAGAGCTGACTGTGCCTTCCCAATTCCCAGCCCCCCTCCCCACCCTGGAGAACCACCAGTGACTTTGGCGGGGAGGGAGCGTGAGCACGTGCGTCCCTGGAACACTGTGGCCACCGGCTCGGCCACATCCTTTTGTGGTAATCGTCTTTGGCAAAACGGACTGTAAATATACTTTTATAATCAGCTGGCTTCTAAATTACAGCCATGTGGCGTAATGGCAGAGTAAACATATGATTAGTAATTTCCTTATGGCAGGAAGTAGAACGGTCTCGGGCTGAGTCTCTGGCTAAGGCCCAGGGCTTAAAAAGAATTGTTCTTTCAGTACAAGAGAAAAGAGAAAACTCTCTTTCTTCCAAAGCCAAAGCAACGGGTCACGGCCTTCTTCCTGTGTGGAAACAGTTCTCCTTCCCGAGGAAGAGGGCAAGAGCAAGATGAACTTGGGAAAGTACTCCAAGAGCTGTCTGCACGCTCAACCTCTGTCCCTGAAGTACTGCCTTCCCCATGGCAGCCATGGTTCCTGGCCTTCTAGAAACGACTGCTCCGGAGTTACGGAAATGCCATCCAACACGGACACACACAGACTACCAGGGCTCCTTATACACCCAAGATAAAAGATGCAGCATAATGCCTCTTGTTTTGTTACTGTTGTCTCTGCCCCATCCAACTTGTATACAAAAGAACTACGGTAGTTCTCCTAATTCGGGACTAAAACAGTTCTCAGTGTGGACCAAAGGCCGTGTTGAGAAACACCTGGGCTGCTGCTGCTTCAGGTGAAGCTCAGAATGGACATTTTCCCCAGGTCCTGCAACCATTTCTGATGCGTGCCGTGGACGCGGAAGTTCCCACCAAACAGGCAAAAAATTACTCATTAGGACCTGATCCCATCTGCGAGGGTTACCACACACCTGCACACCTGCGAATCTTCCCGCCACAGGACTGGCAAGTTACTAGCCAGAGCCCCAGAGCCCAGCACTCCACTTATGGTGGGGGGGGGGGGGGGGCCTGGTCTAGAACGCATACTCCTGGTAACTTTCTCCAGCAGCAAGGCTCCCCCAGCCCTCCCCACCCCCACACAGGGTTTAGTCCATTAAGCCACGGTGGAGCAGGACAAGTTGTATTTCACGTTTTTGTTGTGTTTTTTTTTTAATGTTTTAAATTTATTTTTGAGAGAAAGAGAGAGTAAGCATGTGTGTGAGTGGGGGAGGGGCAGAGAGAGAGGGAGACAGAATCTGTCAGAATCAGGCTCCAGGATCTGAGCTGTCAGCACAGAGCCCGACTGGGGGTTTGAACCCACAAACCCTGACATCATGACCTTAGCCACAGTCAGACGCTCAACTGACTGAGCCACCCAGGCGTCCCTTTGTTTCTTAATGTTAAAGTCTCAAAGTTCCCACTGCTCTACCCTTTTGTCTAGGGGTGTCTTCAGCTTCTAATTTTCCAGGGTAAGAAAACAGAGGCTGTCACTTACAGATTTAGGCTTCTCATCACATCTGCCAGAAAACAAGATCGGGAGTCTCCAGCCCTAGGCCGGCCTCACGTGGGGGAACCTGCCCCAGTGTCCTGTCACACATTCCTTTATAGCCTTGTGGCTCAAGAAACTGCAGCTACACCAATGGGGGACAATCAGGATGGTTTATATAATGTGCCAAGATCCCAAGATAAAAAGCCTTGTAAGTGCCCAGTGTTAGCAGAGCAAACAAGGCACAAAGCAGAGCTCCCGGCAGCTAGATTCTGTATTAAGACCACACTCCATGATAAAACACTAACTCATTTTCTTTTGCAAAATTTAGCATAAGAAATCTGCAATGAAGCACAGACGCAGGAATTTGTTTTCTCATGCACTGACATTATTAATGACTTCTCTTGTCAAACAGAACAAAACTCCCTGGACCACAAACCAGCAGAGATGCAGCCCTCCCTGCTCAAAAGGCACGCCATGCCATTAAAGGGTACCGAACTCACAGCGCCACTTTTCTTCACACACACAACCTTCTGCTTTAATTTATTGTGCTCTTTCAGGTCTGAAGGAGCTTGAATAACTATGCGAACTGAAATTTAGTGCCAATCCCTGAGCTACCCCGGGATGGACAAAGATGTTCGCGTCCCCAGGCAGCTGTGACTTCACTTTCACGGTTCATGGAAGAGGATGGTCCTTCTGCCCTAGATGTCCCGGCATGGGACTTGGGGGCCATCACATACGGCCCCAAGTTGGCCTCAATTCCCAGTGCTACTTTTCAGAGCTCCTCTGAGTTGTTCTCTAAACAACCACACCTCTAAGCCTGTGAAACAACAGGCTTTCTAGGACGGGCATCGTGGTGCACACCTGCTGAGAACATCTGTTCTCTGGTCTCTTTCTCAAGCCCAGCAATGAATGAGCAGAGGAGAAGAAGGAAAGAGGAAGAAGGGAAAGAAACGTGCAAGAACCCGTGATGATTCTCCGGTACACCTGACTCTCATAAATGGCCTGGGTTAAAATTCACCACTGGCAACCGGGCCCAAGCACCTCATTTGCATTTTGGCGGCCACGCTTCTTCACTGAAACGAGATAGACTGGATCCCCTTCACTTTGTATAAAAGGCTGCAAGGCAGGTGCAGTCACCCAGCAGCTGTACCCGAAACCAGGACCAGAGGCCTGACGAGCTAATTCGTCGCCTCCGCTCGGAAGTTACCTGTCTGATGAGCTGTGTGCCTAATAAGGCCTTAAATTTCCGACTCCCGACGTGCAACCTGAGTAACGGGCAGAGCCATGCAAACGCAGTGCTCTCAGAAGGTGTCTCGTCTCGTCCAAGTGCAAGACCAGCGGGCCAGCAGTCCCTGCCGGCACAATCCGTCAGCTTTTGCTGCCACTGCTGTAAGTCAATAGGATCGGGCAGACAGCTGTCAGAGATGAAGCCGGGACAAGCAAGAGCACTTAATGAAATTTTATTTTGAAAATATGGCAAGAGTCTAAGGCACTTCAAACATTTAAATACATTTAAGACCAAAGTAAATGTGACATGGTAGAAAGGAATCCATAAATACGTGGAGAACTACACTATGTTTCTCTAGAGGCAAATATATAGCCAATTCCTCTAACGTGATTCAACCCTTGTCATTAGGTACAGATTTGTGCAATTATTAATTAAAAACATGGTAATGTTACACGTACTTCTTCATGTCTCAGTGATGACGGAATATAAAAGGTGAAAATACTGTGTCAATTTTATATAGATGCCTTTTATATAAAAAGTCATATAATAACACCCACCCAGATAAACCCAACCGAAAAGCTTTCTTTTCATTAAGTTTTGTACTTTCCGAGAGTTCTGTCTTCTATTTTTAAACCAGGAATCTACCAGGCCAGGCCCAAGGTGCTGACGATTGGTCATCTCCACTCCCTCACTTTCCAACAGTGAAGACAAAAGGAAAATCAACAAAACCCTCCCGGAATGGGATTTTCAGAGCTTTCCAATGGCTCCACAAGGGGTAAATATAAACACTTGCGGACAATTGCTAAGAACGCCAAGCCAGTGAGAACCTGACGCTTCTCGCCAGTGGCGAGGGCGGGAGAGAAGGGAGTAGGGGCTGCCCGCTCAGGTCAGGTCACCGTATCCTACGACTGTACATAACGGAGCAGAGACTCGACAGCAACAGAGACGGGGGTGGGCGCGCCCCGCGCACAGGGAAGGCGGCCAGGTGGGAGGCGGGGTGTGCCGGGCGGCACGCCCCTGCTGGCTCCGCCCCCACCGTGCAGCTGCAGGCTTCCGCCCTGGCTTACCCGTTCTGTTTGCTGGTGAGCTCAGGCACAGTACGCATACATTCAGTATCTGTCACCCCAAGAGGAACAATTAGCAGCTTAGTGGTGGCATGTAAATGGACGGCTATTTGCATATAATCAGTCAAATGAACTCCGGTGGGTGGGGCCAGGAGATGTCTTCCTTCCAAGCCTGGGGGTGCCCTAGAGACCAGGAAAGGAAAAAAAAAAAAGGGGGGGGGGAGTTAATGAGTGACCTCAAGCAGATGTGTCCTCTATAACAGGGGCTGTGCCCGCCACAGCTGACAACCACCTGTGAGCCAGCGTGAGGGCAGCTGGGACAGGGGACACAGACCCATCAGCAGGAGCTGCTCTGAGCAGCTGTCCAGCTGTCCTGGGAAGTCGCTGTCCCGCTAAGAGTGGGCTCCGGGAACAGAGGTTGCTGCTTACTGTCTGCTTTAGGAAAAATGCCAGGAACGTAGCAATATGTACTCACGGGCACACGATGTGCCACTTGGATAATTCTGTCCAGAAATAAACCCTTCACGTGAGGAGGGCATAAGCGAATGTTTGCTTGCCAAGGACAAGCAGGTGCCCAGCCTCTGTGCTGCTAACCATCAGCACTCCTGGCCTTGTGGGCGGGGCAAAAATCATGAACTCTCAAGTTCCAGACTAAAACTCCCATTTTCAGAATCCTCAGAAAACCCGCACTGCCTGGCAGCTCCCGAAGAGGGGGGCCGGCCAGCCTGCTGGATTTCGGCCTGTTCACAAATGTCAAATGCACAACACTGACCGGAGACTGGGCCTTCGCGAAGTTGACATGGGCGTACAGGAGAACGGCGATGTCCTTGTGTCCCGCCTCCAGGGCTATCGAGAGTGCCGTGCTGCCGTCCTTAAGGAAAGAACAAGCCAGGCTGGGTTTCTCACACTTACGGACAGCCAAATGGGAGCAAAACAAATACTTTCCAAGAACTGATAAAGTTCCCCAAATTTGTTCAGTTCTTCAGGAGACTCTTCCGGACCTCTGTGTGCTAAGCCCTAAGGACGAATGGGGCACAGCGTCCACAATGGGGAAGTCCCAGCTGGAGAAGAATCACCTCATCCCCTCTGGCTCACGGTGGTTAGAGTGTAGATGTGTGCACAGTACGTGCTCAACAAATGCAGGCTGCCTGCAAAGAAATTTCTCAACTATTCTTCCCACCAGCTGGGGGCTCTAGGGGAAGATGTGGGTGGAAACATAGTTTCTTTTTTCCTTATATTTCTAAGGGAGCAGGCAATACCACAGTGTGTTCTGACACCCTGCAATTTGTCAAAGATCTTTTAGCTTTCCTCTTCGGGAAGGAGTCCCTCCTCCAGCCCTGATCACCCCCAATCGAATGCTGTGAATCCTGCTGCCTTGCAGAAATACATCTTATGAAAACATGCGGGTGGGGTGACTGGGGGGGGGGGGGGGGCTCAGTTGGCTAAGCTTCCGACTTCCGCTCAGGTCACAGTCTCCCGGTTCCTGAGTTCGATGCCTGCATCTGGCTCTGGGCTCAGAGCCAGGCTCAGAGTCTGGAGCCTGCTTTGGATTCTATGCCTCCCTATCCCTCTGCCCCACCGCCCACTTGCACTCTGTGTCTCTCAAAAACAAACATTAAAAAGAATTTTAAAAGAAAAGTATGGGGGGAAACACTAAATATGGAAAAGTTAAAAAGTTTCCAGTTAAATGTTTGGTTCCCATTAAATTGCAGGGATTTAGAGGATGTAAAGGAGGAATAAAGCAAAAAAAAACCAAAAAACAAACAAAAAAAACCCAGCACAAATTATTTTCCGTCTGGTCTTGGAATAAGGATTCCCTTATGGTCCCTAGCAGCAGGAAACAATTCCCATGTGGCTGGCATCTATGGTCCTTCCCTCCCACCCAGAATACTCGGAGCGACTTGCCCAGGGGAGGCCAGCTGCATGCCCTCGTCTTCCATTAAGCATAAGAAAGCAGACAATTAGCTGAGGTGGCCAGCATTTCCGGAAGCCACTGCGGTTCTCTGGCCTCTTCTTACCACATTTACAGGCTGTTCTTTGCTAAGCGAAGAGTAAAGTATAAGCAAACGAAAAACAAGACACATGAAACACAAACTGCTCTTGAGGAAAGGGGAGGTGGAAGCTGTCTCCCTGCTCCAGCGGAAGGCGTTCACTCCCAGGGAAGTGTGTGCATCTGCGGAAGCCCGTCAGCCCTTGGTACCAGTAAATACCTGCACGGGTTTGCTCTTCCTGCTGGCTTGGGCCCACAGGGACCCGACATTAAGTGTAAAAAAGGATATTTTCCTTCTAATGTTTTAGTGTTTTGATCTGAAGGAAGCTCTGGTCCAAACCTGTGCTCCACAGAGACAAACTTTCCAAAATAGAACCAATCCAGCCTGACCTCTGTGACCTTTGCACTTGGAACCATGTCACCACCCAAATATTAGTTCCTGGGCCTTCACCTGTTGGTACTCTTCCCCTTTGATCCGGAGACTTCCGGAGGCTGCAACTTTCCTTACGACGTGTCCCGGGCCAGGGGTTATCTCGAACAGGGACAGCTCAGGAACCAGGAGAACGGATCAGATGCGGAAGATGGAAAAGCAGAGCAGGAGTGGGGGAGGTGTGCTCAAAGGAGCCTGGATGGTCTGGAGGGCCGATGGCTGAGGAGCTGCATGAATCAGCCACTCTGACGGGCCCCAGGGAAGGGCAGGCTTGCCTTCATTTCACGGGTGGGAAAGCGTTTCAGTGTGCTAACAAGTGGGTCAAGGCATGCAATAACCCAGCCCGGAACAACTCGCAGTCCTGATTTCCAGGACTGGGGACCTGGTCCTCTCCTCTTCGTGGGCCTGCAAGTTGCCCACGCTGGCTCTATTCTGTGTTGTAAATCCGTTTATGGCCCTTCGGCAAGCTGGTTCTCACCCATGCCCGTCACCCCTCCTCCTGTAACGAATGAGGGGGCCGAGGCCCGCCGACCTTCCTGCCTTCCGCTCTAGTTGAATCAAGTGTCAGTTTGCACACGGTAAGCGGTGCCAAGCCAGACGGGGAAAGGAGGTGGCCCGGACCACAACAGAAATCCCCACAGAGCATCAGGGAGGATGTGCTCTTTCCCTTCCCCGTGGCCCCTGCAGGGCCCGTGGGAGCCACTTACGTTGTCTTCCAGGTGGCCGTTGCAGCCCGGCTGGGCCAGCAGCAGCTTGACGATCTCCACGTGCCCGTGCTCACTGGCACACATGAGGGCGGTGGAGCCCTCGTCGTCCTGGATGTTGACGTCGGCCCCGCAGGCCAGCAGGCCCTTCACCATGTCGATCCGCCCGTGACTGACCGCCAGCATGAGGGCTGTCTGTCCCGCCTGTGGGGAGGCACGGCGGGGCGCTTCAGCGGCACATGCTGGCAGATTGGGGGGGGGGGGGGGGAGTGCCAGACTGCGGCGGGAGGTGGGGGGATGGCATGACGACACAGGGAACGAAGCACATGTGGGATTAACGTGGGGCTGTGCGGTGTCAGGCACGGAGGGAGAAAGAGTTTCTCACTCTGAGCTACGAGCTAAGCAACGTCAAGTAATGGGTCAGTTTTCGCCTGTCGCTGGCAGGATCTATCGGGTTACAGCAAGAAGCTGGCAAGTTCAAAGGTGCTTCAAAGTCCAACTGTGAACACATCTGCACCACGCACGCTCTGCTTACGATACGGAGACAGTCGGGAAGCAACTGTCGCTGAGCAGTCGGTGGAGACTCCCGGGCCCCCAGATGCAGGCTGACCTACGGTTTACATGCACACTGCTCCCAACAGAGGCAGCGCCAAGGCCGGGGAGTGGGGAGCCTGCAAGGTGAAGCTGAAGCCAGTACCTCACAGCTCTGCCCAGTCGCTATGGACCGCCACGCAGCCACGCGGACACGAGGCCGGGCCCCAAAGCGCATGTTCAGTGACGGGAAGCACGGCCCTGGCCCGCACAGGTCAGAGCTGCGGAAGCGCACGCTCAGCAGCGGAAGCGCGGCACGGCCTGGGGCGCATGCTCAGTGTTGGGAAGCAGGGCCCCGGGCCCGCGCGGGTCTAGAGCTGCGGAAGCGCATGCTCAGCGGTGGAAGGTGCGGGTCAGAGCTGCGCAAGCGCGGGCCCGGGACGCAGCGCGCTCACCTGGCTGGCTTTGGCATTGACGTCCCCGCAGCCGAAGAGCTCTTCCACGACACGCATGTCCTTCTCTGCTTCCACCGCGGCAAGGGCTGCCAGCATGATGGGGGTGTATCCCGCCTTGTTCTGGTGGTCCACGTTACACACGTCTGCAAAGACACGTGTCCCTTTAGGGAGAAGCCTTCCAACAGCGTCCCTTCTCCCCAGCACCTGAAGGAACGGGGTTTGGAGGAGGCCAGTGAAATGGCCTCAGGTGCTCCAAGTCCCAGAGTGACTCAGACGGAAACGCAAAATACGTTTTCATGTCAAACCAAGAAAAAAGGTCTCTTTGGTACTGTGTGAGGCCAGAAGCAGCAGAAGTGACAGTAAGCTTCCACGGCACCTCTTGTTCCCAACTAGTGGCTGACCTTCAGAAGCTCCGAAGTCAGGGGGCTTGGTCTAGGAAATGGTTGCTTTGAAGGGTCAACAAAGATGTTGGGATGTGGATATTAATCTATGTTAAGGGGACCCCTGTTTTGCAATGAAGAAGGCAGTGAAAGCTACAAATACTTAGGAGGGACTTGTAAAGGCTTATGCAGAGAACACCATGGTGTTACCTGCTCAGCCATCAGTACCTGTTCTGACACCCTGATTTTGCTACCCTGACTTGCTTGGGGCCCTTGGAAGCCGGACTCCAACCCCAGGACACCTATCAAGCTGTTCTAGGAACTTGGTCTGAGAGCAAATGCAGTTAAGAAACCGTGAGGACTGACAGACACAATAAACCCGACCTTTTCCGTTCCTGTAATTCTTTTTTTTTTTTTAAATATATATATTTTTAATGTTTATTTATTTTTGAGACAGAGAGAGAGCATGAACAGGGGAGGGTCAGAGAGAGAGGGAGACACAGAATCTGAAGCAGGCTCCAGGCTCTGAGCTGTCAGCACAGAGCCCGACGCAGGGCTCGAACTCACGGACCACAAGATCATGACCTGAGCCGAAGTCGGACGCTTAACCGACTGAGCCACCCAGGCGCCCCAGCCATTCCTGTAATTCTTAAGGAGGCTTTGGGGGCTCAATTACCCTTAGTAAATTCCTTTAGCACTTTCTAATAAAATGAAAGGAATGAAGAATGCAGGAAAGCAGCTTTCACATGTGACCAAATATAGATAAAATGTTCAGGATGTTTCATCGTTAAGGGGTGAAAAGAGAAGGTACTACCACAAAACGTCCCTTGAGTTCTAAAATAACTGCATACCAGGAACATGATGGTATTTACACAAGGGCATGTTTTTTTATGTAAAAAGGGAAAAAGAAAAGAAAATGCTGGGTGATGGAGAAGCACGTGGGCAAACATGCTCTCAGAGGCTCCTCATCTGTGATGTTTACTCCCTCACAGATGGTTGCCAGTCACCCACGTTCACCAACACACCGTATGGAGCCCCAGTCACAGCCTGTAATGGTGACCAGTACAAAGCTAAGTAAACCCAGAAGGGTGACTAACCAAAGCCATCCAACAATGGAGTTGAAATCATTCGATTTACCAAAATATCTCATCCACACAAATTTTCCAAGGGTAGATTAAACTGTTGCTTTCAAGAGCAAAAAATCTGAAATCTGTTTAGCTTTTCTGGATATTAACCACTTTTCTGTTGAGAAAACAATGTGGCCTGACAGTACCAGCAGCTCTGTTTATCCTCTGGGAAGGAGGCTTGGAATTCCTTCTCATTAGATGGAAGCAGTTTTAGCCTCACATAGCCCCATATGCTGGGAATAAGCAAACTTAGAAAA
This sequence comes from Panthera leo, assembly GCF_018350215.1. Classification (NCBI taxonomy): domain Eukaryota; kingdom Metazoa; phylum Chordata; class Mammalia; order Carnivora; family Felidae; genus Panthera; species Panthera leo. The sequence continues at coordinate 10,448,937 of NC_056691.1, forward strand.
GACGATAAATCTGCCCAGTTACTTCTCTGCATTAATTCAATTTCCCCAAAACAGAGTAGAAGAAATTGGAGAGTTGAATCAAGAAACAGTACATGAAAACTGGACAATTTTATTGCATATTCTAAATCAAATGTTCACACTGTTCTCACTAATTAGACCAAAGTACTATAAGTTCTGTATCAGTCACATACTAGAAGTAAAAATATGTATTTCAAAAATAAATCAGAGTCACTTGGGGACTAGGTGAACCACTGGCTGCTCTATTTGAACAAAAAGTTGGAAGCTCCCAATTTTCCAAGGGGACCCCTTCTATCTAGCACACCCTCGCTTCATGTTTAATACACGTCAGAGGCTATATTCTGGGATGGGATATTCCAGTTATAAACAAGATTTGTCACTGTCCTCATTACTATGGCTCAGAGAGAAGAGTAACAATTTCTTCACTCTATGCTGAGTTGTCAATAACAAGGTATATTTTGGTGGGAATGAAATTGGTGATGATTCTACTATAATCTGGTATAGTGGCTTTGCATGGTCCCCATCTCGGCTAACTGTACATATCTGTGAGGCAGTTGGATGGGGTCGGGGAGCCAGGACAGGAAGAGCAGCCTGGGGACACCAAAGCTGTGACTCTGGCCCTACGAGCAGTGATCTGTCTCCTGAGAGCGCACCCGCCCAGCCTGCATGACTCAGCTCAGGAGGGACCCTGAGTCATGTTCACCTCCAGGGATATACCTCGCCTAAACTCAGTGGAACTGCAGCAAGACTATCCTTAAAACCTCCCCTCCAAACAGACGTGGAATCCGTGCCACCCTGCTTTGTTTCCATTTCACACCTCCCCTCAGTGACTCAAGGATGACATTCTTGGCCACATCATGCGGAAAAGCAATGGAAAGGGTGTTAGGGTGGTCACAGAACTGAGGTGTGGCTCAACCAGCCTCTTTGAGATGAGTCACACCCCAAGTGCTGAGGGGAAGAGACCAGGACGGCCAACGCACCGGCATCCAAGAGCAGCTTCACGATCTCGAAATTGGAATGTGACACGCTGTAATGGAGGGCCGTGTTGCCGTTGCCATCCGCCATGTTGATGATGTGGCGCAGGACGTCCGGGGAGACGGCCTCAAAAGCAGCTATGTAGTCCCCTACCATGGCCGGGCAGGCCGACTTCTGACTGGATACGCGGAACCACTCGTGCTGCAGGGTGTTCAGACAGGACCGCTGCCAAGACACCAGCAAGGGGCATTAGTTCTTCTATTTATAGACCTTTCTGAGACCCAGCTACAAGCCCAAGAAATGAGGCCTTTTATAGTCAGGGTGCGTGCAGTTAGAATTTGCTCTCAAAGAATGACTAATGAAACGCAGAGCCCTAAGAGAAGCCTCAAACTCCAAACTGGAACGTCCCTCCTGCTTTTCAACGACAGACACGTTCTAACTTCTAAAGAAGAGGTCAGACAGCAATACTCAGGAGCTCCACCAGCAAGGTTCAAAATCTGGCTCTGCTACTTGTGGGCCGTACAATCCTGGGAAAGACACTCATTCTGTGCCTAAGTTTACACATCTGCAAAACGGGGATGGTAAGAATACCTTTGCCCCACAGCACTCGCCAGGAGGACAAAGGAGGCAATACACATGAAAACGCTCAGGCCTGGCTCCAGTGATTACCGAACTATTAATATTACGTAATTGTGCTGGCCCTGCACCTGATTTTCAGAGTAGTCAGGACAGAAGAAGTGACCTCACCCACACTTGATGATGCTGCTTTCTTCCTATACAGACCAACCTCAACTCCTTCAACATCCCCACAGCACTGGGCTGGGAGACTGTAAGCGTGTAGTCAGTTCATTGTCACTCCAATCCCAGATACAAACGTTCAACCACGGAAAGGGCTTAAAAAGCAGGTCCCAAACAAATGACATTTCTCATTCAGGATCCTCTGCATCTGATCACGAGCCCCATGCGCCCTCCCTTGGGCTGTGGACACACGAACATGGCGTTTGTTTCCTGGGCAATCAAGTCAATCCCAGACCATATGAAGTTCAGTGCAGACTGTGGGTAGCCACTGCTGGTGATGGGAAGAGCTATAACACTTCTTCCATGAGCCCTCTTTTACACGAGTTTACCATCCATTCATTTGTGCTTTGCTTGTTTTTTTTTTTGTTTGTTTGTTTGTTTTTTTTTACAGTGAGTTCTGTGCCCAATGCGGGGCTTGGGCTTGGGCCTCGTGATCTCACGATCCCAAGATCAAAAGTCACGTGCTGTACTGACTGAATCAGCCAGGTGCCCCTTGTTGCTCACTCTTTAAAGACTTCAAAATATATCAGAGAAAGATGGACCGCCTCTGTCAAAAGCACCAGAACCCAGGAAGTCCCCTTTCTACAGAGGCTTGAGCTGGAATTGTACAGCTTCCGTATCTTTATCATCCTGCTACCGATTATTCAGTTTTAGCCCATTCGGTCATACTTTGGGCCACCTGGTAAAAAGCGTCCTGGGTTGGAAAAAAAATGCATCACATGTTTTCTTCTGCTCACTCTTTTACGTATTCAGATTTCCATTTCTCTGGAGTCCATCATCACGCAGAGGGAAGGGAACTGTGTCGTCTGGGTGACGAAGTCTGTTACGGATACGTACGTGCTGTCCTGTGATGGTTACCTGGCCCCGGCAATGTCATCATTCAGGTGTCTCCCACTTTTCACAGAACAATGCTTTAAACACTTTTTCACCAAGTGGGTTCAATTTAAGCAAAAAGGTACTGAGCACAGAGTGACATGTGACATGTGACAACATGCTTGGCAACCTGGGGCCACAGCACCAATATTTTGGGAATGGTAGAAGAAAAAGTCTATTATGGCTATAAGACCTAGGGTTCAGAGGCACCAGTTTTTAAGTTTAGGTTAAACCTTGTGGGAAATATGAACACTGCAGTGACGTTTCCTGGTTTTGCTATTTGTGACTGAAGCAAGGACAGGGATTTAGTTTATGCTGATGGAGTTCAACATGTGGTTCTGTGATCCCTCTAGGTCAGGGGTTTTATTTAGTATTTCCTTCTGTAAACATCACCGCCGTGCTCCTTCCTCAGCACACTAATTCAATGTCAAGACACAGCTGGCTCTGATAAATTTAAGTTTCTATAGCAATGTAAACAAATGGGTGAAGAAAACATAATTTAACAAAAAGGATTCAGAGAGGAGAAATAAAACACGGACCAGGACTTGAGACAGGTAAAATCTAGCCCCAGTACTAACTAGTAGCTAGTTAACTAGCTCTAGATGAATCTCATAATCTTTAGGGCCTCAGTTAAGACAGGATAGACCAGAATACAGTGGCCTCAGAGGTGTGCACGCCCAGGGACCTCTCATGCCTGTGATGGCTGTCACCAGCTCTTCTTCAGATTGTGTGTGTTGTACATGATGAAAACTGCGCCTTTCCAGGATTAGGCAGCCCCTGAAGTCCCTTCTTGTTCTAACATTTTGGTGTCATAACTTTATAATCCTCTGAAACTTAGAAATCAACTTTCTCACTGGCTGCTGACAGATGCAGCATAAAACTTCACATTAACAAGATGCAAATATTCAAATGCAAACTGGATCTAACGTAACTGAGAATTTACATTTTTCTCACTGTGCTGCGAGAAGTGTCCGTCAGAGGGCCAGTCTGACTGCGAGAGGAGCTGCACCTCCAAACGTCATCAGCACACGAGGGAGCGACGAGCTCGGCCATGGTATCAGAGGCACCATCGCCACGGAAACGCTCACCTGTCCTGCGCTGGGCCATTCGTGTGCCCAAAGCGACCCCCAGCTTCTCTGCCGCGTGTTTCCAAGTCTCTCAAAGTGTGCGACAATGACAAGTACAGTCACTCCTAAGTTTAAAAATAGTGGCTGCCTGCATTCCGCATCAGAACTTAATACACAGTTTCATAATTGAAAGGAATGCTGACCTCGGCCCAGAGAGGTTGCTTTGAAAAACACACGCCAACTTGAAAAAAAAAAAAAAAAAAAATTCTGGTGACTCTTCTCCCTGGATGACAAGGTTCTGTGAGCAGAAGCAGAACCTGTAGAAAGCTGACGCCTGACTGCAGTTCGCCTTCCGTTCCATGGGCGTGAGGCCCACTCTGCATACACGAGTGAGAAATAGTTCGGGGAAAGGCACACGAGTGACAACAGCTCAGGGCAGGCAAGAGACACCCTCACAATGGGGTCCACTCGGGTCCTTTGTACGGACTGGGGACAGTGTCTGTAAGGAAGACTCACCATGTCCTTGCTGGTCAAAGCTTTGGGGTCATTTATGTTATTTTTCAGTAAGTTGCATGCAGATAACATCTTTTCACTTAATTCATACCTAAAAGGGGACAAGACAAAAGAGAGCTTATGTTTGGCCACAAAAGGAAAGGCATTTTTATTTCCAACTCTACAGTCCTTTAAAACACAAGAGGCCCCAAGTTGACCTGGAGCAGGTCGTGGTGGTATAAGGTGCTTGCCTGGAGGTCACACAGGCGTCCCCAGGCATCCAAGCATCGAAGCCACTGCACAGAGCCAGTGTGTCCAGCCAGAGCTCAGCTCTGGCCATACGGGTAGCTTTCGGATTCACCTGTTTGGCCTTTATGATAGTGTGGACTAACATCTGGAGATTTTTCCCTCCTTCTGTTCTAAGTTCTCAAAAATATTTTCAATCGTAAGGGGTTGACGCAGTCTGTGTTACCACATATCCGTTATGCTGACCAGTAAACCACACCTGTGAACTCTGCAAGTGTGGAACCCTCCTGAAAATATCAACTTAAAAATTGCATGACACATGGTACACAAATTATATCTCAATAAAGCTGTTAAAAAAAAAATCTAGATGATAAGATCCTGAGCCACATGAAAATACTTGGAAATATAAACTAGAAACACTTACCTTGTATTCATGTAGTTAAACTTCCATTTGCACAATTAAATAGAAGTTTAGTGAAATGTTCTATTTATACTTCACACAGTGGAAAAACCATCTTGAAATTTCCATCTGTTCTAGTCTCTCCTGTTTTATAAGCATTGATTCTCTATTTGCTAACAGTCTGTAAAATCTGCTACATTGTTAGATACGTTTCAATCAGAGTATTCATTTGATATTTTAGCTGCTGTTCAGGATATTCTCAAACCCATTCTTGTGGTGTTCCTTATCACTCACTGAGCAACAAAATATAGACATGTGACTGATTACATCATCTTTACGGTGCATGTGGTCCCTGAGGCTAAAACACTGTTCCTCTTATGCACAGAGATGTTACCATAACAATACCGACACCAGTATCCAGAAAAATGGCTAATGATATAATCTGAAACCTTGAAAGAAATGTGCTGGCCACACAAAATTCTAATATGCCTTTAAATATAAGGTGGGTTGTCCAAACGATGGACACCTCAGTGGCACTTAATAGTTCTGTGGACAGTGGGTCCACATATAAAATTAGATCGTGAATAGGTTTAAAGGAAACAAAGGTGACAGGCTGAGGAGCCCTTCCCTTTGCCGCTCCTCTGAGAGACCTAGAACTTATCCCCCTCCACCTATATTTATGAGCAGCAGACGCGATGGTCGTACCTTTGAGGATGAAGTTTAGCTTTCCTTTGGGGGGTCAGAAAGACCAAACCAATAGTTACAATTGCAAAATCTAACTGGACAACTCTTCTGCCCAAGCACATTGAACGTGGGAAAGGTTAGGGAGGGGAGGGGAGTGTACCACACCTCTCTCTGATTTCCACCTTCTCAGGTTCACATTCTGGAACCTGCATTTCATCTTCCACCCTGGCGGACTTGAAACCTTCCATATTAACTGCGTGGTGCCCTTCCGCCATTCCCCGAGTGTCTTCGTCCTCCTCTTCCTCCTCCTCTTCCTCAGGAGGATACTCAATGACGTCACACTCGTCATCTGACTCGGAGGAAGAGCTTTCATCTGAGCTGGAATCATCACTTGAAGTTGTTTCATACCTAGGTGGCAATTGGGAGTTCAGGAGATGCAAGGCGTGCCCGGAAAGACCCCGTGACCGAAGTTTTTATGCAGGGAAAGCTAACCGACTCCGGACATCTCACCAGTGGTTTTAGACCCTGCATTTAGAAGTTCAAAGTAAGTTCTATTTAAAAATCTGGTGGTTTTGAATGGGTTCTGACTTAAAAGGGATAACTTGGGTTCCCAATCGGTATCATTATACACTTGTAGGAAAAAATGTGTATAAATACAGCACCTCTGGCTTAGTAGAAATCAAAGGAAACTTAACTTCATGAAAGAAGTTAAGGTCTGCAGTGGTTCATTTTTTTCTGTGCCTTTTCTTCTCCCTTACATTCTTCCTGTTTTGCTTCATTAACTGTACCAGTGTTACGGTGAACCGATTATGTAAGTAACCCATGGTTTCTCTGGTCCGTATGTCCTCCAAGACCTCCTGGGCCACATCACCCAATACGACTTCAAAGATTCAGAAAACAGGCCTCATTAAGTTAAATCTCTACGGTACACTTTGCTACAAATATTACCTCCAATAACTGCACTACTGCTTTCTTGTCGAGGCCATATATGGATTCATAGATTAGCGGCTCTGATTCAACTGTAGGAAGACAAATTGGCTTCACTACTTATCTGGCTCAATGAGAAACAAAAGAATAAACCGCTAATAAACACTCTATTTAGAGAGTCAAGAAGTGACGCACGGCTGGATTACTCATCAAGTGAAAGGCCCTACAATTTTGTTTGTGTGCACGGAGAGCGAACAGCCCATTCTCAACGGGTGGACGGCCATCACCGGCCCGTGGAGTGATGCTCTCTCGCCTCTTTCTGTGTGTTTCTGAGTCTCATACAGGTAAGCACAAGTTGGCCAACACCGCGGGACACCTGCTGCCTGCTGCTTTTGTTGAAGACTACCGGTTTCAGATCAGAGGTGAGAAGATGTCAAGAGCTCAGCTCCGTCAGGTGTCCTTTCAAGAGTGAGTGGCATATCCTTAAAGAGAGCGAGAAGAGGAGAGGACAGAAGCCCAACTGCACCTTTCTGAGGGGGTCTTCCATCACCAAAATGTGGCAGCAGCCCAGACTAGCCACCTTTGAATGGGACTCGAGGAGGCAAGAGGCAAAGTAGACAGACAGACCATGGAGAGACGCTCGGACCGCCATCTTCCTTACCCGCCGTTAATGCCAACAAACTGCAGATTCTTCTTTGCTCCATTTGAATCTCTGTTGCCATCCTTCTTCTTCATGATCGACTTCAGCGTGCTTTCACTGTTGGTACATACTGTGAAAAAAGGAATCGAGGTGATCGAAATTAACATAACTCATATGCACACAAGTTAAGTGAACGAGAAATCTCTCCTCACGTATGTTTGGTTTTTCACCACATTTATGTCAATCTAGATCTTGGCATGTACATATGAGAAACTTGCACAGAATCCAATGGAAAAAATGTATGCACGCAAAGAAAATAATTTCAAGTTTTTTAAATGGAAAAAAAAAACCCATTAGTACTTCCAGACATAACAAAAGCAATGACAACTAGCATTTGTATCAGGTTTCACTGTATAAAGTGACGCTGTATCTCATGTGGGCCTCAAAAATCACTTAGGCACTAAAATAGGGATTGTTATTATTCTTTTCCTTCAGCTGAGATGATCTGGGAAAAGTTGCTGCCTGCCAGACTGTGGAAGAATGAAATGGTGTTTAAAATATTTCATAAGTCACAAAATTAGATGAGTTTTCTTTGGGGATAGCACACCTCTTTCTTTGGTGAATCTTCGTAGAAGACATTCTAGGCCTACCTTCCTAAAGTTCGGTTCTTAGGTCAGTGGTTATTCCAGGTCAATCTAGAAGGCACACTGACATCAGACTGGAACGCAGGCAATGCGGGTCCCAAAAGCCTGCGGCTGAGAGGGACCAAGTGAGGGGAATTACCATAGAGGCCAGCGGCTATCTGGTCGTCTGTCAGGTTCACGGGAGACAGCGCGCTTTCCTGAGAGGGGAAGGCGTCCTGGCCGCCGAGGGGTCTCCCGTCCGTGGTCCCCGCTTCTTGCTCATGCCGGGATGTCTGGGTGTTGAACGGTCCTCCTGACTGAAGGCCTCCGCACTTACAGGGGTATTCCAGACTACTGCCTGTCAGGGAGGAGACAGGTGCACAAGTGTGTGATGTTAGGACCGAACGAAGTGGGTTCAATTTTTTTTTTTTTTTGAAGATTTATGCAACTCATCATCTTCTCAAGGGCTTTTCTCCCTACATTTTCTTTCTGCATATATGGCAGTACCGTGCAAGCTGCCCAAACTCAAACCCCAAGGCCGCCTTCACCCTCAACCTTCCCTTTATCACCACATCCAGGTCCACCCGGGCCTGTCCTTCCACCTCCCTCCCTTCTTCCTGGCCTGGCTGCTACCACCCAGCCTGGGTAGAACCAGCAGCGTAGGATCCTGACCACCCTCTTGTTCCGCCACGCGCCTCGCGCGCACTGCTACAGAGCAACAGCCCGGCCCCTGGAGTCCCGGTGGCATTCCGGCTCAAACGCACTGAGCAAAGCTAAAACACTCCCCTCTGCTCAGGAAACGCGGCCCACCCTGTTTAGCCACATATTCTAGGCCACCCACAAGCTGGCACATCGTATTTCCTCTCCACCTGTATTTCCCAACATGCCCGGGGTCCCTGTGGAGGTGAGGACTGCAGCCCAGTCACTGGGATGCTGAGAGTGGGCGTCTCTCATTCTCCCGACAGCACTTTGTACCTGATGCTCTCTTACCTGGAACGCTCCTTCCTCCCCCTTCACAGGGTCAAGCCCTCCATCACCCTCTCTCCTGAGCCTTCCCTGACCTCTCTGAATAAAAATGACGTTCCTTTCTCTGTGACTCACACAGCCCTCTTACCTCTTGGACTCTCTTACAGGATCTGTAGTAAGACAAGGTGCCAGGTAATTCCTGGGACCGTCTAAGACTCCCTTCTAGTCTGTGAGTATTCTGAGGGCACGAAACCATTCAAATCAACTCTCTCTCCTCACATTTACTACACACTGCTTTTGTGTATTTGGAGTGCCTAATATTTGTTCATGGACTAAAGCAGAAGACGTGGTTAAATGACTGCACATAATTAACGTATACAGGCATAGCACAGTATTTTCAATGTGGCTGACAAAGAAAGATGTTGACAACATATGATTAAATAAGAAAAGCAGATAAAATTCTACATATGTGATTCTATTAAAATACATATAAATACACACATCTGGAAGCTATGCAGATGTTAACTTTTCCCTGTGCTTGCCATTTTTTAGAGTGACTATTAACTGTGTTCAAAATCAATCTTTCTTTCGTTTTCTTTTTCTTTCTTTCTTTCTTTCCTTCCTCCCTCCCTCCCCTCTCTTTCTTTCTTTCTTTCCTTCCTTCCTCCCTCCCCCCTCTTTCTTTCTTTCTTTCTTTCTCCTTTTCTTTCTTTTTCTTTCTTTCCTTCCTTCCTTCCTCCCTCCCCCCCCCCCTTTCTTTCTTTCTTTCTTTCTTTCTTTCTTTCTTTCTTTCTTTCTTTCCTTCCTTCCTCCCTCCCTCCCCCCCCTCTTTCTTTCTTTCTTTCTTTCCTTCCTTCCTCCCTCCCTCCCCCCCCTTTCTTTCTTTCTTTCTTTCTTTCCTTCCTCCCTCCCCCCTCTCTTTTTTTCTTTCTTTCTTTCTTTCTTTCTTTCTTTCTTTCTTTCTCTTTCTTTCTTTCTTTTTCTTTCCTTCCTTCCTTCCTCCCTCCCCCCCCTCTTTCTTTCTTTCTTTCTTTCTTTCTTTCTTTCTTTCCTTCCTTTCTCCCTCCCTCCCCCCCCACTTTCTTTCTTTCTTTCTTTCTTTCTTTCTTTCTTTCTTTCTTTCTTTCTTTCTTTCTTTCTTTCCTTTCTTTCCTTATTTATGAGACACACAGCATGAGTGGGCAGAGGAGTAGAGAGACAGAAAGACCCAACTCAAAGCAGGCTCCAGGCTACGAGCTGTCAGCACAAAGCCCGATGTGGGGCTCCAACTCAAGAACCGTGAGATCGTGACCTGAGCTAAAGTCGGACACTCAAGTGACGGAGCCACCCAGGCGTCCCTGTTCAAAATCACTTTAAGAAAAGAGTAAGAAAATTCTTTGCCTAGCAATTTGTTTCTAGAAATTTTATCCTAAGGAGGTACAAAAAGATACAGAAGGATGTTTACGGTCTGCATGAGTAAAACAGTGAAGAGGCAGATACCGCAGTATGCCGATAAGAAACCAGTGAAATAAGTTGTGGTATGTTGACGCAAAGGAATTCCAGGCAGCCATTAAAAATGTTGGTGCCGAGGGGCACCTGGGTGGCGCAGTCGGTTAAGCGTCCAACTTCAGCCAGGTCACGATCTCGCGGTCCGTGAGTTCGAGCCCCGCGTCAGGCTCTGGGCTGATGGCTCGGAGCCTGGAGCCTGTTTCCGATTCTGTGTCTCCCTCTCTCTCTGCCCCTCCCCCGTTCATGCTCTGTCTCTCTCTGTCCCAAAAATAAATAAAAAACGTTGGAAAAAAAAAAAAAACAAAAAAAACGTTGGTGCCGAGGGGCACCTGGGTGGCTCAGTAGGTTGAGCACCTGACTCTTGGTTTCGGCTCAGGTCATGATCTCATGGTTTGTAGGTTCGAGCCCCACATCGGGCCCTGTGCTGACAGTGCGGAGCCTGTTTGGGATTCTCTCTCCCTTCTCTCTCTGCCCCCCCCCCCCCCCACCTCACGTAAACTTAAAACAATTTTAAAAAATGTTGACGTGGGTGGACATTTATTAGCACAGAAAGATAAGCATAACGTATTAGCGAAGTTTTTTTTTTTTTAACTTTATTTATTTTATTTTGAGAGAGAGCACAAGTGAGGAAGGGGCAAGGAGAGAAGCAGACAGAGAATCCCAAGCAGGTTCTACTCTGTCAGTGCTGAGCCCAATGCGGGGCTTGAGCCCACAAACTGTGAGATCATGACCTGAGCTGAAGAGTTGAACGTTTAACCAACTGAGCCACCCAGGTGCCCCAGTGTGTTAGTGAGTTTTAAAAATAAGTTATTAAATTGTTCAGAGAAAATAAACTTATTTTGGTGAATGATTATATGTATACATATTAGAAGAAGTCTGGAAGGATCTAGAATAAACCTGCTTAACACTTCTTTTCCAAGGCCAAAGAATTATAGGTTGTTATGTTTTCTTCATTGTGTTTATTTCCTAAATTATGTATTGTAAACCTAACTTACTAATACAAATAAAAAACTTAAATCTACCCACAATGTGCTATGGTAAGAATCTGATCACAACTTTCTCTCTCTTAAAGCTCTGAAATCCCTTAGATCCTTAGAAGAAAAGACATTTAAATACTGATTGTATTCTAAGTCAATTAGGAAAAAAAGAACCATGATAGATTCTACAACTGTTCTCTTCAAACTCCACTGTTGATACCAATCATCTGGGATATCTGTTAAAATGCAGGTTCCCAAGCACCTGCTGCTGTGACATCATTCTGCAGAACTGGGATGGGGCCCAGTGGTGGGCATTTCTGACATCTCCACGGTGCTGTCCCAAGAGACTCTGATGCAGGTGGCCCACTTTCCAAAGTACTGGTTTAAAACAATGACCCCCTAATAAAAAAAAGTGGAGGGAGGCAAAATAGTTACAGTGGGGCATTACCACCTCAATTTTAACTGTCATTCATCCAAGCTAAGAATTCTGAAAGCCAGGGACATTCGTTGACTTCGGAGCTGGACCAGAACCCACGTTTCCTAATTCTGTCCGTGAATCAACAGCACCAGTGCCCTCTGCTAGCTCTGCGGGCATGGGGCCTCCCTCGGGGACTCCACAAACCCACCTTCCTCCCCTGCATACACAGGCAACACTGAATGCAGCCCTCCAAATCATACTTAGTGCCCTTTTGACCTAATGTGCTCCCCCAACGTCAAACAGGAAACGACTAGAGTGCCTCTGACTTACTTTAAGTGAAGTAAACAACGCAGGGCCTTTGCCTCGGTCCCTCCTTCTCCAACCCCACTCATCACTGCTGCGAAATTACTGCAGTCACCTCTCCCACGTCTCAGCAGTTATAATCCCCGAGTGCCAGCACACTCTTCCTGGACAAACACTCACTAAGCACGCTCCTATTTAAGAACCAGTGAGGACTTTTACAATGCAAATACACCAACAGTTTTTTATCATTACTGAAACCACAAGCACATACAAAATTAGACGCCAGTAGAACAAATCCTTGCGTGCCCATTAAGGGCTTCAACAACCATGGGAGCTACCTGGCCTCACCTAGACTCCTCCACCCACACTCAGGATTACTGGGATGCAAAAACTAGAGGGCTTACCACTCTCGTCCATAACTATTTTAGTATACGTTCCTAAAATAAAGGGCTCTTAAAAATAATTACGGCAGGGGCGCCTGGGTGGCGCAGTCGGTTAAGCGTCCGACTTCAGCCAGGTCACGATCTCGCGGTCCGTGAGTTCGAGCCCCGCGTCAGGCTCTGGGCTGATGGCTCGGAGCCTGGAGCCTGTTTCCGATTCTGTGTCTCCCTCTCTCTCTGCCCCTCCCCCGTTCATGCTCTGTCTCTCTCTGTCCCAAAAATAAATAAAAAACGTTGAAAAAAAAAAAAATTACGGCATTAAAACTTTCAAATCTAAAAAATTTTAAATAAAAGCTTATTGCAGGGGCATCTGGTTGGCTCAGTCAGTTAAGTGTTGGACTTCGGCTCAGGTCATGATCTCACCGTTCATGGGTTCGAGCCCTGTGTCGGGCTCTGTGCTGACAGCTCAGAGCCTGGAGCCTGCTTCGGATTCTGTGTCTCCCTCTGTCTCTGCCCCTCCCTCACTCTCACTCTCAAAAATAAATAAACATTAAAAAAAATTTTGGGGGCGCCTGGGTGGCGCAGTCAGTTAAGCGTCCGACTTCAGCCAGGTCACGATCTCGCGGTCCGTGAGTTCGAGCCCCGCATCAGGTTCTGGGCTGATGGCTCGGAGCCTGGAGCCTGTTTCCGATTCTGTGTCTCCCTCTCTCTCTGCCCCTCCCCCGTTCATGCTCTGTCTCTCTCTGTCCCAAAAATAAATAAAAAACGTTGAAAAAAAAATTTAAAAAAAAATTTTTTTTAAAAAGATTATTGCATATTTGCTCAGTATTCAAATTTCTCTGATGGTCTCTCAAAAAACTTTTGTAAGGTATTTGAATTCGAATCTTTGTCATAAATTTCCACTGGCTACTCTGGTTTTTAAGTTTTTGGATCCATAGATTTCTTTCTTCTTTTTAACCACATCTTTCAAAAAATACTTGTAACGTGAGGTATAATTTCAATAGAAGAAAATGCACCACCGTGTAGTCTGACGAGTTTCGGTACATGCATACACCTGCGTAACCACTTTCCTCAGGAAGATACAGGACATTCCTAACAATGGAGAAAATCCACGCTGCCCATGTCGGCCTTTGTGGATAGTCCGCCCACCAGAGACCATCGCTCCTTCTCACCAGAGCTCAGATGTGTAGACAAGGGCTTCAGAGAACTTCTCCCGTGCAGGGCCAAGCCCTCAGGTGGGCATGTGAGGGTCCTTTGTAATGAACGGGCAGCTTCATCTTGCCTGTGGGAGTTCTACTGCTCAACTATTCCTACCCTCTAGGTGTTCACAGTGCTCGTGTGATGTCATCACTCCCACCTCTGTGCCCTTCTTTACTAGACTATTCTACAGGCCTGGAATTTCAGCGACCTTCACCACCTGAACCCTGACCATACACCTTTCAAGGCTCGCCAGGATTCTATTTCTAGAGCCTCTTTCCTCTGGTGCTATCCCACAGAGATCTCTTTTCTCCCTCAATGTCCTGCAGCGCTCGACCGTCCAGACCAAAGTATGCCCGTCCTCTGTTTTACACGTGTCTCGTCCACGAGCACGCCAGCTCCTGGTTCCATGCTATACTCTTAGCTGCTGTCCCCTTCAGGGCTGAGAACAATGCTGGGGAAAGGAAAGCCTTCAGCAAGTGCCTGTATCATTTGATGGGAAGTCACGGGGGTTCTGTTCAGACTAATCAGCAAGGCAAAGAACAACATTAAATGCTAAACTAGTTCTCATTTGCTGAAACCGGAAGGAATGTGTCACTTTTATGGCCAGAAAATGCTTTTCAGAGAGGGCTGAAACTCTGGCTGCTCTTGAATGACCCATAAACAACTGTCCGAACTTGATAAGGACCCATGGTAGTCAGAGGGCACACACAAGGACAGGCGCACCAGCACAAGGCTGACAAATGACTACTGTGTTCAAGTACAACGCAGGAGAGATGCAGCCAAGAAAACCAAAATACAGAGAACAAAAGTCAACGGCCTCAACCCTGGCTACACTTCAGAATCACCAAAGTTGTGGATGGGGCTTTAAAAAATACAGATACGATGAGGGGTGCCTGGGTGGCTCAGTCGGTGAAGCGTCTGACTTCGGCTCAGGTCATGATCTCACGGTTCATGGGTTCAAGCCCCATGTCAGGCTCTGCACTGACAGCTCAGACCCTGGAGCCTGCTTCAGATTCTCCGTCTCCCTCTCTCTCTCTGCCTCTCCCCCGCTTGTATGCTCTCTCACTGTCTCAAAAATACATATTTAAAAATAAATAAGTAAAAAATACACAATGAACTATCTGTAGGTGGGCCCAAGTATTTATTAGTACCTTTTAAAAGCTCCTCAAGTGATTCTAATGTGCGGCCAGGATTGAGAACCACTGAATTAAATTAATGGGTACAAAACCTGAATGCTGAGGGGCACCTGGCTGGCTCAATCCACACAGCATACAACTCATCTCAGGGTCATGAGTTCAAGCCCCACCTTGGGCATAGAGCTTAAACTTAATAAAAACAAACTTGACTGCTGAACACAAGAGTTTAGACTTTCCTCTGGTTAATTTAGTCCATCAAGTTGGACCATGTGAATTCTTAGGAATTAGTGGAGTTTACTTAATAGTTCTGGACCGTTAATCGTAGAAGTCCATGACTACCAGTAAATGCTACCCCAACAACATGGGCAAAACGACAGGAGTAACCACAAAACACCTGCAGAATTCCAGCACTGGGGCCTAGATGCTCAAAACTCCCACCAGGTGGCAATGGTTCCTACAGGAGGCACCCCTGGAGAGTTAGGGACCAGGCGGGAGGCAGCTGAGCTTCAGTCTTTAACTCATAATGACCATCAAGGCCAATAATGCATGAACCTCAGTTGATGATTTGACCAGAAGAGTGGTAACTGAAACACAGTGAGTCACAGAAATCTCAGGGTTCTGAAAAACAACAACACCTGGAAGCATTAATTCTAATTCTAAAGTACATGTAGCATTTAATATATGGATAATTCCACTAGCTAAGGCAAACTATAATGAAAACTAAGTCACATTATTAAAGAGAAAACTTTTTGCATGTTCCTGACTTGAGAATGTTTAGAAAGTAACATTTAGAAATGCTGAAAGCAAACTATTTTAAAAGAGAAATCTTTTAATGAAAAACAGAGCTGGAGGAGTGTTTTTTTTTTTTTTTTTTTAAACAAGATCACCCTCTCCAGTTTCCTCCGTGACATTTCTCCATCTAGAATTTATATTAGTTCTTGGCACATAGCAATGTGTATATTTGTTAGACAACTGATTTTAAAGAATAAAATTGATTTAAAAAATTGCTGTTAAAATATTCCAATTCTTCTGCATGCCAACCAACATTTTCATTTACAATGCCAAGAGCGTTCTGAAAATGCAACTGTGAACACTGTGGCCAGGTATTAAACATGTTATTTTGCTAAAATTTCAGCTAAACATTCTGATTTGAGCTTATTTGTCAGGAAGAAGGCCTGAAATGTCTGAATCATTATGGAGGCCATGCCATCATCTAGGTATTTTCCCCAAGTAAAACAAAGAATTCAAAGGGATCTGAATATATCTAGTTTTTCCATAAAGAAAGAAGCTTGAACACAAATTTACCCTTTTCAGCCCACATACTGGTTTGGGGAAATTAGTAGAAATTATTCATGAAGGATCACCTGGGTTTTTGTTTGTTTTTTTGTTTGTTTTTGTATATACTACTTTTGGGGGAAGGTATGTATCTTTGATAGAGGAAAAAGGGCAATCCTGTTCTGAATGAGGCTCAATATTCGGAACCCTGCCTAAAGACCAATGTATGTGGCTACCAACAAAGTCAACTTGAACTGGAGAGCTTCAAGGATCAGAGCTGCTTAATAATTTCTAGGGCCATTTTAATATCTCCCTTCCAGACAGCTGTCATGAATATATCTAAAACTGGGTACTTAAAATGCTAGAGTGGAGGAAAAATCGGATTCTCCTTCACCACAAGCCCACCCACATTTAATTACACACCATGCCAAGACTTGACCCAGAAAACCCACACTGACAGGCTGCAGTGACTAAACTTGGGTTAAGCATGTGTGTGCTTCTAGATACAGCCAAGGACTTCATCTCCCCCAGCCACAGACGACTTGACTGCAGCTGAACCCTTGGAGCACCTATTTGCACATTATTTGGTGGCTAACACGCAGCGCCATAGGCGATCATTCATATTTCTGGCATACAGATCTTGGCTTCCCAACTGGACTGCGAGTTCTTCAAGGCAAAGACCACTTTACATCATTTGAGTGCAAGTTCTTTAAGGCATAGACCACTTTACACACTTTGCATAGAGCTGGCAATGAATGGATGGCTATCAACCGACCTGAACAGACAAGGGGACAGGGCAGGCTGTAAGCATCTTTACTGAGATATTAATAACTAGCCGCTCGGAGGAAGTATGAACTAGTAGCTAGTAGCTACTAGTAGCTCGGAGGAAGAATGAACAGCTGTGACGACTGTCCAATATCAACAAATTCGCTTCATCGTTTATGACTGAACACCCAAGAACTCACTTCAGGTCTCAAAAACTATCTATCTGCATGCTTGAGCCAGCAATGAACTGCGTATTTTAGGATTCAGAATATAGGCTAAAATACACTTGTGTCTGTTTCAGGAGTTCCTTGTCCATTCCACCAGCACCCGTTCAAAATAATAAAGCATCAGTTTAAGAGGGTAAGATTTTCAAACACGTGTCAGCTGAAGGGTTCACAAAGGTGGTGGTCAGATTTTAAACCTTTATAAACGATTTTCCTTAGGGCTGGAGTACTTAAGCGCCAGGTTTGTAACAGATGTCCCAGACCTGCAGTTTCAATTTTTCTGAGCGTCAGCTACCTCTTTTGAGGATCTGAGGAAAATTACGCAGTTTCTTCACAAAAATTCCTAACACAAAACAGTTCATGAAGCAATGGCCCCCAGATTAAGAGGCCTTGCTCTAAGGCTGTTTATTCTAACATTTCCCTGAAACAGGGCCTGGGTGGCCACCACAAGGCAGTTGGGTGGTGCTGGTGGGAGGCAGCAGGAAACCCATGAATTTTAGAAAAAAAGTTTCCCAGCTGAATCTGACGGGCAGCCCGGCGAAGAGGTTCGTTAAGAGAATAATTCTGCTCAAAGGGCATCAAGCGAGAGAAACCGAATCCAAACTTCTCATGACACCGGAGGGCATGGCAGCCTCCTGGCTTCCTCTCTCAACCGATACTTCCAAGGTCGCGAGCGGCCACTTCCGGGTCAGCTCTTCGGACTTCCGGGTCAGCAGGACCTTCCCTCCATCATGCCATCAGACACCCCAGGGTTTCAGAAGCATTTTGTCTGGATTACATGACGCTCTGGTAACATTTATTTTAAAAAACTGCGATTAAAAAAAACCCCAAGACCTAGGACAAGTAGATGGTGTATTATTTGAGCTAAGATGAAACCAACTAGAAATAGTTACTTCTGTGACGACTTTATTTCCCCGATTTTGCTTTGGCTCAGATCTCTTCTACAAAATTACTTTCACAGTTATGGGAATGATTTCAAGTTCATACTTTTTTTTTTTTTTTAACCCAAGATAACCAAGAGTTCAAATACGAAACTTCTTTCAAAAGCAGTTCTCCCCCTACCCAACTCGTGTGCATGTGCTGTCTCTCAAAAATGAATAAACATTAAAAAATTTTTTTTGAAGCAGTTCTTCTAAGAGTTGAGTTTTCTGTGAATCGCGGCAGGCAGTTAAGTTCCGCTGTTAGAGTTTTGTTTGTATTTGTTCAGAGACAAAATATGAAGTACATGAAACTCACACTACCAGCAATCAAAAAGGACTTTATAGATATACGCACCACGATGTTCACTGTAGCACTATCAACAGCAGCTAAATTATGCAAACAGCCCAAGGGTCCATCAACTGATGACTGGATAAAGGAGATGTGGCTTATGTACAGAACGTAGTATTATTCAGCCATAAAAAGAATGAGATCGTGCCATTTGCAGCAACGTGGATGGAGCTAGAGGGTATAATGCTAAGTGAAGTAAGTCAGAGAAACACAAATACCATATGATTTCACTCACACGTGGAATTTAGGGAACAAAACAAATGAACAAACAAAATAAGAGACAGACCAAAAAAACCCAGACTCTTAAATATAGAAAACAGATGGTTCCCAAAGGGGAGGTGGGTGGGAGGACGGTGAAATATGTGAAGCAAATGAAAAATACACTTACTGGGGCACCTGGGTAGCTCAGTCAGTTAAGCATCGGCTCTTGATTTCAGCATAGGTCATGATCTCATGGTTTGTGAGACTGAGCCCTGCACCAGGCTCTGTGCGGACAGCACGGATTCTGCTTGGGATTCTCTGTCTCCCTCTCTCTCTCTCTCTGGCCCCTTCCCTGCTCACTCTCTCTCTCTCAAAAATATAATACATAAACATTAAAAAAATACACTTATCATGAAGAGCACTGAAAAATGTATTGAATTGTTGAATCACTATATTGTAAAACTGAAATTACTTTAACACTATATGTTAAGTACACTGGAATTAAAATTTTCAAAAAGACACATTGAGGAAAAAAAGTGCTTTACAGAACATCTTTGGTCATCAACAGATTGCGGCTGCGTCAAAATTATGACAAGGTCTCTTGAATCCTAGAAGAACGTTGGTGACCTTCTATGTGAAAAATAGAGTATGTACAATTCAACTTTTGTTATGAAATTACATCTCTAAAATACAGAGCCACACATATACACACCTGTATACACCAACCACACAAGGGGTTACCCCAAGAGAGCACAAGGAGACTTTCCCTTTTTATTTTGTGCTCTTCCTGAACTGTTAATTTGTTACGAGCACATATTTCAGTTATAACTTTAAAAAACTGAATCGAGGTGTTGGGCATTATGGTGCTACAAAAAAGAATGTTCATTCACTGTGAAAAAGTGATGCCCTCCAATCTCCAACCTAGAAAAATGGAGAAGTCTCTGGACTGCGCA
Source organism: Panthera leo (assembly GCF_018350215.1). Taxonomy (NCBI): domain Eukaryota; kingdom Metazoa; phylum Chordata; class Mammalia; order Carnivora; family Felidae; genus Panthera; species Panthera leo. The sequence continues at coordinate 10,468,235 of NC_056691.1, forward strand.
CGAATACACAAAATTCAATTTAGGCTTTAGCTTTTACGCAGACTCTGAATGACTCAGAATTGAACACTTATTCTGTTTGTTTTGTGTTTTCCCATTGTTACCGGTATCTTTATCTTGATACAACTGTTTGTTGGGGAGGCATAATAATTGAGGGAAGAAGGTGACGGCCAGAATTATGAAGACAAAAACTTGGATTAGAAACAAAAGGCCATTTGTACAATTTGCATTTCGGCCACTTGTTCTATATCTACACTTCCATTTCTGGAACTACTAAAACAGCAATGACAGCCAGCATTTATTGATCATTTACACTCTGTGCTGCAGACTATTCCAAAAGCTTTCCTCCTATTGACTCATTAAATCTTCATTTCAACCCCACGAAGGAACAAAGACAAATTGTCCTAGTGGCCGAGAAAAGAATCTGAACCCAGAATGTCCGGCTTCAGAGCCAAACTTAACTTTTTTTCTTTTTTTAAAAAATTTTTTTTAACGTTTATTCATTTTTGAGACAGAGAGAGACAGAGCATGAACGGGGGAGGGTCAGAGAGAGAGGGAGACACAGAATCTGAAACAGGCTCCAGGCTCCAAGCCAACAGCACAGAGCCCGACGCGGGGCTGGTACTCACGGACCGTGAGATCATGACCTGAGCCGAAGTCGGACACTCAACCGACTGAGCCACCCAGGTGCCCCAAACTTAACTTCTTAAAATAAAGTACTAGGTTCATGTAAGGCATCATTTCTATGCTCTTTTGGTGATGTCAAACTCAAATTCCACATTGTTTTCACTGGGGGAAAAAAATGCCTATGCTCTACATGAAATGTATCCTAGACTGGGCGTGAACAATATTCTGTATCCTACAGAGCCCGCGGTAAGTCCCAGTGATTCTGACACGCCTTCACTCTTCACAGCCTGCAAGTGCTGAAAAGCTCTACTGTAACAAGCTACTTTAATTTTCAGTCCATACAACAATAACGAGTAACAGAAGCTTAATGCTCTGGGTGAGTCCCTAATCGGACTCCTTCTTCACTAGAACTTTAGAATACAAATGTGCTGTGAATTACAGAAATACATTATTTTTAAATGTTTTTTAACATTTAATTTATTTTTGAGAGACAGACAGAGATGGAGTGTAAGCAGGAGAGGGGCAGAGAGGGAGACACGGAATCCAAAGCAGGCTCCAGGACCTGAGCTGTCAGCACAGAGCCTAAAGCGGGGCTCGAACTCATGAAGTACGACATCACAACCTAAGCCCAAGTCGGATGCTCAGCCAACTGAGCCACCAGGCGCCCCCAGAAACACTTTAAATTTGCTCTTGTGTGCTGGGAGGGGGCTGCCACTATGACCAAATAAGTGTTATTAACAATATTCATACTTTTGTTCAAATGCTGTAGGTCTCCTGTATTTTAGCTGATTAAATCGGTGTTCATTTGCGGGGTCAGATCTAAACAGGGATGTCAAAACCTTCTCCCTGTTCCTGATGCTCACGGTGTCAGGCGGGTGACTGCAAGGGTACAACTCAATATTTTTGGCAGGAATGTGAAATAGAAACCCCAGTTTGGGGAGGAGGGAGGAAGCTGGCAGGAAAATGTTCTTATAATGGATGATGCATTGTACCATCTGTGTCTGGAGGTGTTTAAGAGTTTTATTTTGACTTCACATCTGACATCATGATTTTTAAAAAGAAGTAGAAACAAACATATTATTAGTTACTTAAGACTGCTTCAGTCCACGTATCATTTTAATCCTATTTACTCTAAAATGACCCCTCTGTACATTTACTAGGCTTGATTCTAAAAGGCAAAAACCCCACACATCAGCTGTCATTGCCATGTTCATTTTTTTTCTTCTGTGATAAGCTATCTCTTCCATAGAACGTTTACTAGAAACTAACATTAATTCAGGTTTGAGAGTGAAAACCTAGGAACACATAAAAGTAATCTATTTCAGCCTATTTTAATCATTACTCTTTTGACTGTAAAGGGAAACAAAGAATTAAAAATTTTTGTTAATGGTTTACTTACAATTCAGTCTATAATACATGTTTTCATATCAAATTAAATGCACACCATACAATCCATTTGAAGCATTAACATTCATTTTACCTGAAGCATTAGTCAGAGAGTGTGGGTTTTTTTAAATTTCTTTTTGAATGTTTTATTTCTTTTTGAGAGAGAGAGAGAGAGACACACACACACACACACACACACACACACACACACACACACACACATAGTGTGAGCAAGGGAGAGGCAGAGAGAGAGAGGGAGACCCAGAATCTGAAGCAGGCTCCAGGCTCTGAGCGGTCAGCACAGAGCCCGATGCGGGGCTTGAACCCACAAAATGCATGATCATGACCTAAGCTGAAGCTGGACACTCTATCGACTGAGCTACCCAGGCGTCCCAAGAGTGTGTTTTTAGTAGCTTTCCAAACCTCAAATACAGTTCAGTGTGTCAACAAAAGAAGCCACACGGGACACACACGATTAGCACCATCACCAATGACAATAAAGGCTTATCCCGGGCTCACCGTGTGCCCGCAGTGAATACAGAGGCAGCCTTACAGGATGGGTGCCCTTCTGTTCCCATTTTACAAATAGAGGGTAAAGAAGGGTGACTCTGTCTCCCCAGATCATGTTGGTGTGAGAGAGCTGGAAAACCAGGAACAGAACCCTGTCCTACGATGATAAGATGCACAATTAGAGACACATGGCAAAGGGAAGTCCTTCTAACGAGGCCTGCTGGGAAATACTGTATGTCCTAAAACTTTCTGGGGTAATTTCTCAATTAGTTTCAATTTAAAGAAAAGCTGGGGTGAGCAGGAATCCCCCTGAAGAGAGGAGGGGAAAGACAAAAATGTAAGCACCTATCAAAATGAACCACGGGAAAGGCTCTCTTCTCTGAGTTCGGGCTGCGGACGCCCTTATCAGAGCGGCCTTTCTGGACCACCCCATTTCCGATAGCTACCCCCCACCCACCCCCCGGCCCCAACCATCTCCACTCGCTATCCCTATAACTGGAGTTCTTTTCTTCATAGCATGGATCATCACCTGACATCCTTCAGATCTACTGTTTATTGCCTGTGCCCTCAACAGGAAAGTAAGCATTGTGATGACAGAAGCCTCTAACTGTGCTTGGAATGGAGTAGGAATTCAATCATTACCTCCTGAATTAGCAAGTGAATTCATGGAATCGCTCTCCCTTGGTAGAAGTTTTTAAGCTTTTTTTTTTTTAATGTTTGTTTATTTGAGAGAGAGAGAGAACACGCATGCGCGTGATTGGGAGGTGGGGGAGGGGGGAGGAGACAGAGAGAGGGAGACCCAGAATCCCAAGCAGGCTCCAGACTCTGAGCTGTCAGCACAGAGCCCGATGTGCAGCTCAAACCCACAAACACGAGATCATGACCTGAGCCAAAGTGGGACACTTAACCGACAGCCACCTAGGCGCTCCATACCTTAGTAAAAGTTTTAATGAGAAACATTTTATGCCAGTATGTGTCACTGATCACATACAGGTAACTATGATTACAAACTGTGGGACTTTTTCAGGCTGTCCTGTATAAAATGAGCAAGTAACTAGAAGATGTCGTAGCAAACCGGTGCATCCCAGAAGACAGCCACTAGGCCAGCCAACGCTGGCTTGCTTTTCTGCTCCCGGCCACAGTCGTCAGCCAGAGGCCAGTGAAACCATCAGACAACGAGAATCAGCAGAGCTGTTTCTGGGTTTTGATTCTTGCTGCTTATGGGTGTTCCTGCTACGCACTACCATTCTAAAGCTCTCTCCACGGTTCCAAAAACATGGTTCCAGCAATTAAAAAGACCCATACCTCCTGGAAGTACATTATTATTCCCACCCTCCCTCCTCCCTCCTCCCTGGCTGCCTCAGAAACCCACCTACCTGTGACTTTACCCAGACTCATTCTTGGGAAGTCAGGGTTCCTCAGTTCCTCCGTACTTGCGGACTTCATGACTGAGTTGATCGAGGACAGGGTGCTAATGAGCTGCGAGTTCAGAGAGCCGATCTGCGAGTGCGGCTCCCCAAAAGCCTCTGCCAGCTCGCTGTAGTTCTCAGCCAGCAGTGTCTGCTGCTCAGCCAGCAACTTCTGGACCCGCTCAATGTAGTGATCCAAGCCGGTCACCATTCCAGCGGGAGCCTGGGGCAGGGGGCTCTCCGCGAACTCGCCAACAGGCCCATCTCCTACGCCGACGCTCCTCCTGCTGGCTGCCAGCCCCAGAGTCAACTGCGGAGGGCCACAGGCGATGGTCCTCATTCTGAGACCAACGAGATAATTGTCATTAATATTTATCTGCCCCACGCCTGACTCTCTGGTCTTCACGGCCGACGGCCTGTCAAACCCAGAAGTGCCAGAGAGCACGGTTCCAACTCCGATGGACCGTGTGTTGGTGGAGGAATTGACATCCTTCACGCGGCCTTCTCCTACGGCCACCGTCCGCATCTCCACGGTCTGAGTGCTGGTCTGCTTGTCCAAAGTGCTGAGGGAAGTGCTGGTGCAGGATTCCGCGAGGGTAACCACCTCGGTGTTGGTGCCCCGGTCCACCTGCTCCCAAACCGCGCTGGTGTGCCGGCTCGCGGTACGAGGCACCGCCATGACAGCAGCCTCCACCTGGCCAGCGGCCTCCGTGTTCACGCTCCGGGACGTGAGCTCCTTCGGGGGGCAGACAGTCACATCAACGGAACAATCCCCGCAGCCAATGGATCGCACTTCTTTGAGATTCAGGTTGGTCTTGAGGAGCGACAGATCGTGCACGGACTCCTCCGTGTTGCTGCCCGTTTCGCAGACGCTGATTTCCACACCCACGCTCTGGTCGCACGTCTCCACGGACCTCCCGGTACCCTGCTCGTGCGTTTCCACCCTCTCCTTGACAATCCACCAACTCATGGGCAGCTCGGGCCCCACGAGCCTGCTCTCACAACGGGGCCGGCAGGACACGCCCAGGCTGTGCATCTGCACGGCGCTCCCGACACAGGCATCCGCCAGGTCCACGTGATGGCCAGCCGTCTGGTCCCTGGTGGCCACCACCGCCTCCACCATCTTGCTGAGAACCAGCGGCTGGGCCGTCACGGCTTTGTCCGCCTTCTTCCTCGACCCCGCGGCCTGCAGCTCTTGCTTGAGTCTAGTCATCTCGCGGTCATGGGTGGTTTCTTTCAGTTGCACTTCCAGGCGGTAGATCTTCTCCTTCAAGGCCTCTATGGTCTGCTGCTGCAGCTCTATTTCCTTGTCCGCTTCCGTGGTCACGCCAAGCATGGCCTCTGTCACGCCGACCCCACAGTTCCTCGACTCGGTGGCCGTCCCGACGGCGGCGTCCTTCCGGGACGCGGAGCCCCTGCGGTACACCACCACGCGGTCCATGGTCTCGTCGGCACCCACAGCCACGGACCGGCACTCCCCGTCCTCCCGGGGCCCCGAGGAGGCCTCGCAGCTGCCGTCCTGGATCTTCCGCTCCAGGGCCTGCATGTCTGCCGCGAGCTGCCGGAACTCCCTGACGCTCTGCGCGCTCTGTTCCACGCGTTGCACCTCGTCCTCCTCGTAGTCGATGTACAGTTCACCTCCGCCGCTACTGCGCCGGGCCCTGGAGAGCCGCTCCAGCTGCGACGCGCTCCCCGCACTGTAGGACCGCTTCCTCACACCGCACGCGTCGTTCTGGGCTGTCGCTCTCTGGTGTTTCAGCTGCGAGGCCAACTGTCTCTTCTCCTCTTGCAAGACGGAGATCTTCACCTGGAGCACGGGGATGGTTCGCACCTGCTCCTCGAGCTCCTTCAGGCGCTTCAGGGCAATGGCCATCTGCTCGCGGATGTGCTGCAGGTGCATGGGGCTCACGTTGGTCACTGGCGTGGAGATCCCCGAGCTCAGGGGGCTGTGGCGGATGGAGCTCCCCATGGGCGACGTGGTGGCCACGGCTGGGGCATAGCCGCTGTACTCGCCGTTGCCTTGGTATCCATTCTGAAGCTGGTGCGCGGCAGGATTGTGGTTTCCGGAACCCATGAAGGAGGAGAGCGAGCTCGTGGAGCCCATGCCTCCAAAACTGGCCAGCCTGGGCCTGCGGAACTCACCCGGGGCCACCTGCATGGTGACTCTCTCCTGTTCCAGTCTCCTCCGGGTCTCCATCAGCGTCTTGGTGACATGAAGGTTGTGCTTTGGGAGTTGAGGGGAGGGCGGTGGCAGCTGTCGACTTTCTGGGACGGTAAGGAAAGGGGGTGAGGTCTCTGGAGGGGCAGGGGGCCTTGGGATGGGAGTCGACGTAACGTGGCTTCTGGCTAGCAGGAAGTGAGGACACTGCCTGTTGTCATCACTGTTGGAGGACGAGAGGGATTCCGTGGAAGTCCACACAGCCTGCTGACCAGGCACGGCCCTGCTTTCCGGGCATGGCACCGACGGCTTCCGCCTCTTCTGGATGTTGAGTTTCTTGATGGTGTTTCCTTTCTGTATGTCGTCCACGTACTTGAGGAAGTCTAAGTCCAGCTGATAACCATAGGGGGTCTCCACAAAGTAAGGATCTTTCTGTTCCTTGTCAGGATCTCCGTTCAGAACATCATCTGTTTTTCCTAGGAGAGCGAGAAGGGAGTATTATAATGCCATGTGATACACTCAGTGATAAAAACCAATATCTGTATATTCGGCAGTGTGGCAGACTAGTGTGATTTCAGAGTTGACGGACTTCTGTCTGTTCTGATCCTGGATCTACAACCTGACAGTTGGGTGAGTAAGTGAGTATACCCCTGGGAACTTCAGCTTCTCCCTGAGTAAAAATGGAAACAAGTATATTTACCTCATAAGGTTGGTAAAGAATGTAATGAGACTGTGGTTTTAAGGATCCCAGGGTATATGAAGTCCTTACCAACTACTTTTATTTTTGGAAAGAACATATTGAAAAGACTTGTGTTTTCAGGGAGATCATTTCTTTTGTTGTCTACAGGCCACTGAGGTATAGAGAACAGTCCTTAAGCCTCCTATTTTCGGGGTGCCTGCGTGGCCCAGTTGGTTAAGCGTCTGACTTCGGTTCAGGCCCTGATCTCACGGCTTGTGAGTTTGAGCCCTGTGTGGGGCTCTGTGCTGACAGCTTGGAGCCTGGACCTGCTTTGGGTTCTGTGTGTGTGTGTGTGTGTGTGTGTGTGTGTGTGTGTGTGTGTCTCTCTCTCACAAATAAAGACATTAAAAAACAACTTTTTTTTAAAGACTCCTATTTTATAAAGTGAACTATGAGGCACCAAAGGTGAAAACGCTTAGAATAAAGGACCACATCAGTGCAGATCTAGGAAGCCCGGGACGTGAGTTCTCCCCACCACTGGTCTTTTGCAGACACTGCAGCCTTTCTAAATGGTGGCCGAAAGCACCCCAGTGCCTGACCACCACCACAAGATCACAATTTGCCTTGACCCTTTCCTTGCGGAGAAAGCCGGGGGCAATGAGTGATTAACTCTAGCAGCATGTGTGTAAGAACACAGAAGGCAGACTTCAACTCTTCGTGCCTTCCCATTTAAAAACCACCACCACCCCTGTCCCAAACGGAGGAGAACTTTTCTCTCTTGGATATCTTTTGGACAAAACATTCGATCTTCCAAGAACACCTCCTTTTGTATTTGTAACACGTCCAAACAGATGCAGAAGAGAACGAAAATAAAAGCAAACCTATACTCTAAACACTGGATCATGTGGCATTCAGTAAATGCTACTTGGGGCTAAACCAAACATTTAGAAAAGGAAACACAAGAACTTTTCAAGGCACAGACCTTGCTGCTGACCTGAGCTGTGCATTTCAAATAGAAAAGCAAGGCCGTTTTTGTTTGTTTAAATTGCAGGATTAAGTAATGTGTTTTCCTAGAGTCATAATAACAAGCTCTGCTTTTTTTTTTTTTTTTTTTCTTTTTTTGAGCAGTGGAAAGATCCCAAAACCAATGAGTGAAAATGCAAGCCATGTGTACCCCTGCTCCTATCCTGGGTGTAAAAACCCACCACATTGCCGGACAAGCATTTCCAGTTCACTTTATAAAATTTGGGTTGCCTGCCTGTCCTTCCTAGTCCAATCACTGCTGGGCATTTGCACCTGATAGGGTGAAGGCACTGAGTAAACCTTTTGCCTCCTCTCTCCTCTGAAAAGTTGGAAAGAAAAGTACGAAAAGACTGCCAAGCAGTGGAGTAGAAAGGTTATGTATTCTTCGTGTCCTGATTTAAAACAATATTAAGCTGTTCTCCCTGTTCCTATTTAGGCACTGGATTTCATTTCTAAAACGTGGAAATTCTATTGGAACCAGGTGCTCAGCTTTAATCCTTTTCTAACCTCGGGGTGAGCTGATGAGGAGCCGGCACCCGAATACTTGGGCTCACGCTAGCAGAATGCTTCCTTCCTTCCCTCTTTCTTTCCTTTTTAACTCCACACGGGCAACACGCTCGCTCAAAATATGCAGCCCGACCTGTTTCCAGAACTGTCCGCAATTCCACAAGCAGAGAGAAGCCGCCGGCTCGGGTGTCCAGAAAAAGCAGGCGGATCTGACCAACGGGATCCGGCGATTCTAAAACCGGGCCACCGCTCCTGCAGGCCACGGGGAGCGGGTGCCCAGGCCGGAGACCGAGCTCCGCGCGCGCATGCCCGCCGCGCTCCGCTCCCCGCCGGGCCCGCTCGCCTGCCCGCCGCCCCGCCACCAGGTGCCCGCGGCGCCGCGCTCCCCGCCGGCCTGAGGCTCGCCGCCCGCCGCCCACCCGCCGGGCGCCCGCTGAGCTCCGCTCCCCGCCGGCCGGCTCCCCTGTCCCCGCACACCCACAGGCCCGCTCTCCTCTCTCCCCGCCGGCCTGCCCCCCGCCCGCCGCCCCGCTCACCAGCTGGCTCCCAGCGCGCCCGGCCCTGCCTCGGGCGCCCTCGATCGGTCTTCACCCCGTAAGGAAAAGAGGTTCAACATTCGTGCACACTTCGCCCGGCCACGCGCAGACACCATAGGCCCGGTGCTCGCCAATGAAGTCTCCCTCCGGCTCCGGTGACACCGCCCCCCGCACACACTCAGCTGCTCGGCATTCCCTGCTTTCTTAATGAAAACAGGAAACCGGCAGCGTGTGCAAATGTGGGTTCTCCGTCCCAGGCGTCGCCAGGCATAAAAATAAAGCCCGCAATTTAAACCTCTCCACACAGAGGTTCTGTGTCCGCCGTACCAGCCACTTCGTCCCCGAAGAGTTTGTGTGCCGGTGTGGAAACTAAGCAGCCTGGGGCCTGGGTCACCTGAGGAAGTTCCAGGCACAATGGGCGCCACTGTCCCCTGCGGGAAATCTCAGCACTGGGCTCATAACCAGTGACAAGCAGTCATCCTTTGACAGTATTAATCTCAACCGCGCCTGTGCCACTGATGAAAAGCTCTTCAAAAACAAACACCACCCCCCACCTTTTCCCAGCTACAAAAGTAGTCCATGCTTATATTTAAAATAAAATAAAATAAAATAAAATAAAATAAAATAAAATAAAATAAAATAAAATAAAATAAAATAAAATGTAAAGTAGAACAGAATAGAATAGAATAAAATAAAATAAAATAAAATAAAAATAAAATTAAAAATAAATAAATAAATAAATAAAATAATCCCGTACAGGCCATTTAAAGAATGAAAAAAGTCACTCTTCTCTCACCACCTAGTGGTAATATCAATACTTTGGTTTAACTCCTAGATTTTTCTGTGTTATCTCTTAACATGGTTATTTTACCCATCTGCAGTAGAAAAAGGTAATTTTTGTGTTCTTTCTTTTCAAAAACGCTTTTTTAAAATGCACTGATTTAATGTCAGGATTTGGAACACAACCAAACACATCACATTTTTCAGTGACATTTAACTGCCCGGCTCATTTTAGTTGTTTCTTAAATGCACACTGAATTATCCCCCAAATGAACTCTGGACTTCGAAATCTGGGAGTCAGGAAAGGTTAGAATTCAACCACGTTAAGGTTTGATCATTTCCTAATACTGCTTAAATCAGACTATCTTAAGTGACTTCTAATCCAAATTTTATCCTCCAGCAACTAAAAAAACAACCCGTGTTTCTCAAGGTGTCATTTTTATAATCAACTGTCCACTGTGTATTTCTTCTACAGTTAAATAAAGATACCCAGGGTCATTTTTTGCCTCCTGCTTTCACATACAATACCACAGATATGGCACTTAGAGGACCCTGAATGTTTTCCCAACTTTTCCACACGTGTATATCCTATCCCCCTGTGCTAGACTTTCATGTATCTTGAGCAACAAATTAAAAAAAATTTTTTTTAATGTTTTTTTTTATTTTTGAGAGAGACAGAATGCGAGCGGGGAGGGGTCAGACACAGGGAGACACAGAATCCGAAGCAGGCTCCAGGCTCCGAACTGTCAGCACAGAGCCGGACGCGGGACTCAGGAACTGCGAGGTCATGACCTGAGTCGAAGTTGGATGCTTAACTGACTGAGCCACCCAAGTGCCCCATGAGCAACAAATTTAATTTTAAAAATTTCCTTCACTGCTCCCCCTTGCCAATCATATACATCAATTAGTAAGATGTGGAGAACAACATGGATGTTTAAAAATGTTTACTGAGGGAATCCCTGAATATACAGTATTACTTAATGAATTTTTAAGAACATCTTAATACTCTGTAGACAGAAGTTGTTTGTTCTACATAGCGTTCAAGACAGCTCTTCCATGAAGCTGTTTTCGGTGTTTTGTTTTTTTTTTTTAAGTTTATTTATTTATTTAGAGAGAGAGCACAAATGGGGAAGGGGCAGAGAGAGAGAGAGAGAGAGAGAGAGGGAGAGAGAAACCCAAGCAGGCTCCGCACCACCAGTGCTGAGCCTGATGGGGGGCTTGAACTCACGAACTGCAAGATCATGACCTGAGCCGAAGCCGGACGCTCAACCAACTGAGCCACCCAGGCGCCCATCAGTGGTTATTTTTACACTGCAGAATCATGAGTGGTTGTATGTTGTTCTTCATATTTTATAAATTTTTACAACACCTACATATTCATGTTTTTAAAAAGATTTATAAGTCACTGTTTGGAAAGCAGGAGAAATATATTGAAATCAACTCCGAGAAAATTCATTTGGGAGGGGATGAATGGGCAACCATGGCAAAGACAGCTAGATGTTCCCCAATATGTGTTATTCCATTCTTTGACACTAAAAGAACTCCTGGTTTAGCTAGGCATACATGAAGATTGTATTTCCCTGGCTTCTTTTACTGTTAGTATGTCCATATGCAGAAATGTTATGAAACAGCGCCCCCCCCCCCTCCCGCCCCACCCAGAACCTCCCTTACAGGACACAGGAATAGCTCTCTGCCCTTTCTTGTTACTTCCTCCATCCTGCTGCCTGGAATGCAGATGTGATGACTGGAACACTAGCAGCTTCATTGGACCATGAGTTCACACATGTACGGATGGAAGAACAATGTGCTAGAAAGAACCTGGGTCTCTAAGAGCTTTGTGGATCAGAGCTATTATACCACCCCTGGAAAGCCACCTCTATACTTCTATGTGAAAGAAAGATAAACTTCTCTCCTGTTTAGCTATTCGATGTGTTGGGTCTATGTTACTTGGAGCTAAACGGAATTCTAATGGATACAGCAGTCTCTCTCCCACAAAAGAATTAAGACCAGGGCAGCTGGGGGGGGGGGGGGTCAGTCAGTTAAGCATCCCACTTCAGCTCAGGTCATGATCTTATGGTTCCTGAGTTGAACCCCGTGTTGGGCTCTGTGCTGAGAGCTCAGAGCCTGGAGCCTGCTTCAGATTCTGTGTTTCCCTCTCTCTCTCTCTGTCCCTCCCCTGCTCATGCTCTGTCTCTCTCTCTCCCAAGAATAAATAAACATTAAAAAATATAAATAAAGGCCAGATCTTGAAAAAAAGAAAAATGTTAAATGATTAACTGGGGAGATGTTATAATAAAACATTTTTATTATAAAAGTTTCATTAATTCAAGAGTAATTAGGAAAGTATAAAAACAACAGTTTAAGAAAAATCTCTAAGTGGGTTATAAAGAGACTCTTAACTGCCTGAAAACTCTTTAGGTGGGGCGTGGGGGGACTAACAGGGTTATGTCTGCTTATATATAGCCAAAAACCGCTGTCTATGTCTGCAAATTGAATCCTGAAAGTAACAGTTTCCAACTAAATATTCTGGAATCAGAGGTCTGTCCCTGGGGTTTACAAGAATTTTCTACATGTCTGGAAATCCAGTGGTGGAGACTGATCCAGGCACTACCTCTGCCTTCATTATATAGCATTTATTAAAAGCTTAATTGGGTGCAGAAAATGGTCCTATTCAGTGGAAAGAGTAGGAGGAAGGATTGTAAGAAATAAAAGGAGGTATAGTCTCGCTGGGAAATAAATGCCAAACATCCTAAACATAACGCTAATTGAGATCAGTTACAAAAGCATATTATGAACAAGAACAATATGATAGTATGTGAATCATTAATCAAAACAGAATGGAGTTAACCGAGGGCTGAGTTTTTAGGATAAGGTAAGTGATGACAGAGTGTTAAACAACAAGAGGTAGACGATAAAGAGCCAGGGCAGAGGCTGCTGGTGCAGCTGGAGGAAAGGGGTGGTCAGAAAAGAGGAGGATGGCTGGGCACCTAAGAGGCCACCAGACTCAGGCACCGGACCGGGCATCTTGTCTACTTATAGTCACCCTTAGTTTGCACACCCAGCCCCATGCTAAAGGTTAAAAGGCATCAGTAAAGATTGTCTTGATTCTGTGTGTGGATTAGACCAAGGTAGGCACAGAGTTTAAATTTAAGGGGACCAAGTGGAATGATATAATCCCCAAGTGTGAAATGTGGGCCAACCAAATAAAACGGTATTCCTACATTCGACTTACAATATTGATAAATAAAAGCAATCTTAGTCCTATCTATCCATCCACCCGTCCATCCATCTATCTATTGTCACTCACTATTTACCAGGCACTGTTCTAAGAGCTGGGAACACAGTGTGATGAAGGCTTACGGTCGGGGGGGGGAGGGGGGGGCCCCATGGGGAAAAAAACAAATAAAATGCAAGGCAGAAATGAAGAGGTAGAAACACCAGAATCTGTACTGTTGTGTCCAGGTAAGCAGATGGGCTGCTAAGAGCAGGTGCCCAGCTTCTTGGGTTCGCATCATCTCTGAGCTGACCTACTTGCTAAACATCAACGGTATCAGAGTCCCTCTTCCCCCTTCTCTCTCACGACCCAGTTTGTACAGTTTGCAATTTAGGGTAACCAAACACCAAATGTGACAGCACCAACTAGAGACAATGAGGCCAAATTCCCTTGTGTTCAGAGAGAAGCTGAAATCAACAAACTAAGGGTAATTCTACTCTTTATTTATACATTCACCACCTATCAAACTTGGTGCTCCATGAGAGTGGCCCGATTTATGGCCTCCAGAATAATTTAAAATTTCTTTGCAGTTTTTCAGCATTAGTCAAGTGAAATGGAGATACGGATATCTCAAAAATAACTTTTTTTAAAGTAAGCTCTATGCCCAACTTGGGTTTGAACTCAAGACCCTGAGATCAAGAGTCGCATGCTCTACTGACTGAGCCAGCCAGGTGCCCCCAAAATAATTTATTTTATTTTTTTATTAAAAACATTTTTTTTAAGTTTATTTATTTTTACGAGACAGAGAAAGACAGAGCGTGAGCAAGGGACAGGTAGGGAGAGAGGGAGACACAGGCTCTAGGCTCTGAGTTGTCAGCATAGAGCCCGACGCGGGGCTCGAACTCAGGAACCATGAGATCGTGACCTGAGCTGCAGTCAGATGCTTCACCGACTGAGTCACCCAGGTGCCCCTGAAAATAATTTCCTTTAAATTAAGAAAGAATTATATGACCTTGATTTTTCTTTTCTGGTGCAAAAAGGTGATTTTATTGAAGCACGGGGACAGGACCGTGGGCAGGAAGAGCTGCCCGATCTTGATTTTTCAAGCGAATTAAACTTACTTTCCAAACAATATTTGGTTTGGGCAGACAAAAAAATTTAACACACTCCCTGGGAGGTGGGAGATCAGACAGGTGGCAGTAAACTCGTCACGGTATTAACCTGTTTGTGGTGGTTCTCAACTAGGGGTCATTTTGCCCCCCAGGAGACATCTGGCAATATCTGAAGACGGTTTTGGTTGTCACAGCTGGAAGGGGTGTTACTGGCATCTCGCGGGTAGAGGCCAAGGTCGCCACTAAACATCTGAGAGCGCACAGGACAGTCCCACTCTCCCCGACAAAGGATCATCCAGCCCGGGATGTCAGTAGTGCTGAGGCGGAGAAGGCCTGCGCTCAAGGCAGGGGGCAGAGTAACAACCTCTCATAGAGCAACTGAGTGTTTGGCCACGTAAGTCATGGTGTTCGAGCCCCTCACCTCCCGGGGTGGGGGTGGGGGCATGACATCATGCACCAGTGACAGGGTGAAAAAAACACGACTTCTGAGTAAGAAAACATGACATATTTTCTACACATTCTACCACACGGAGCCACTCTTTAATAGGAGCAAAACGCACCAAAGGTTTCTGAAATAATATGTCCTGGTGGACTTTTAAATGGCCAAAACTTTGGTATTATTAGTTTATCTATTAGTTAGGAGACAAGGACTTCTTTGTGCCGATGTCACTGCTGCACACGCTCAGCCCGATCACTGACTGACGAACCACACCTTGAGAAATAATTACACCCATGTGCCACCACTTCCACACATTTTATGGATTTTTCTTCACCAGATACTCTAACGTGACTGTTGAAAATGCAGAACTTTGCTCATTCTGGTAACTGTACTGTCTCTCCTCCCACAAAGCATGAAGGCTTTGTCCATGGAGCTGAGTCAGTCCCCGAAAAGCACATAATTATCCTGGATTCCCATGTTTAAAAGCAGCAGAGGGGCGCCTGGGTGGCTCAGGCGGTTAAGTGTCCGACTCTTGGTTTCAGCTCAGGTCATGATCTCACGGTTCGAGAGTTCAAGTTCCCCATCAGGCTCTGTGCTGGCAACCGCGAGTCTGCTTGGGATTCTCTCTCTCTCTCTCTCTCTCTCTCTCTCTCTCTCTCTCTCAGCCCCTCCCTTGCTCATGCTCTCTCTCTCAAAAACAAACTAAAAAAAAAAAAAAAAAAAAAAAAGCAAGCAGAGTTGCAAGCATCCTATTGTTAGAAGCAGTAAAAAGATTCCACGTCAGCCAAGGCTGAGAGGCAGGAAAGAAAACCAGTAGGACGAACTCAGGGAGGGGTGGGGGGCAGTGGGGGAAGTTCTAGCCAAGCTAATTACTCCTAGCATGAGAGCGACTGAGTTCCAAATGAACTTTCCTAGGCTCGCATCAGCGGGACAGGGAAGAGAGCAAAGTGGAACAGATCCTTCTGGACGGGTTTAACCTGAAAGTTCTCCCGATGACATTGTTGGCATCAAAACTTTCAGACCCAAGGACCTTCCCTGTACCAAATCCACAAGAAACACTATCGGCAGAGAGAACACAATACAAAGGAGACCAACGTAAGTGTTCCTCATTCTGCTTTAAAATAACGTGTGACAGATGAGATTTCCTCTTGTTCTTTCATTCGCTGAAGAGTTACTTTGACACCAACGCTTTGTCCCTCCCAGTTACCAAACCTCGCACGACAGAGACCTGCTAGGAGTCAGAACCTGTTTTGTCAAGCCCGAGTTCCTGTTCCGGGGACCTGCCTGCCTCCGCCCTGCCTTCTCCAGGTTGCAGCTGTTCTGAAGAGCCACCCCAAGGCTTCGGGCACGCGGGAAATGACAACGGTAAAGAAAGCGAAAGTGTTAAGCCACAAGTTCACAGGAAATCCCAGGCCAAGTGAGCTGTTGTACAATGAACTGCAAGTATTATACAGGCTTGGCTTGGTGAGAGGGCTAGGTTGTGAGACGGTGTGGTTTCTCGTGTCCGTAACTCTTTGCAACTCCTGTTGGCTTCTCCCTCTGAACGTTTAGACTTCCTCTCGCAGCCAATCTCATCTCTGCTCTTTTAACCTGTGCCCGCGGACACATCTTCCACGGTCTCCCATCACCACCCCTTTCCATCCCGGCTCCATAATCCCACACCCCATCAAGGGCAGGCTGATCGAGAGCAAATGCAACGACCAGACCGAAAGAAGGATTTTATGCTCCCGTTTGGCGGATATTTATCGTACCTACGATGGGCCAAACCCATGAGCTAATAAGCACGTCAGACACAGAGCCCGTTTGGGTCAACCTGGGAAGTACAGGCGGAGACGGAAGAGACCGGGGAGGAGTGTGGCACGAGAACACCAAGGACAGAGCGGGGACCCCACCAGGAGGGAGTCTGGAGGGCCCCACCATAGCGCTGTGCTGAGGACCCCGTGCAGGGTGTGTGTCTGCAGGGTGGAGGGGAAGGCGGTGGGAGAAACTCTAGATAAAGAAACCGCACACCCACAACCTGTCACTTTCAGGCACCGAACAGAGGGGCTCTGCCCCAAGCGAGGCAGAGAGGGGACTGCGCCCCAGCCGTGCAGGGCCCTGGGAGGCACTCTTTTCCCAAGTGCCCTGGGAAGCTAGAGAAGGGTTCTCAACAAGGGAGCGAACTGCTCAGATCTGCATTTTAGTAAGACTGCTCCGGCCACATGCTGGAGTACGGATCGCAATTCCCTTCAGCATCCTGCATCAGGTTTCCGTGGGTGGCTCCCAAGGCCCCGTGAATTTTTCTCTCGGTATCACACATTCCCTTGCACGGTGTGAGTTTTATTTTTTTTTATTTTTATTTTTTTGCACGGTGTGAGTTTTAAAACAACTCGATGTAAGTGCTCGCCACAGTGTTAAAACCACCAGAACCTACAACGTGCGTTTGGGGACCTGCGGCCTACACCTTCCCCAGAAATCCTGAGGAGGGAACGGAGAGGGTCTGACAAATCTCAGCCACTCTGGGCTGGACTGGGCTGGAGACCAGGGTCGGCTCTCGGGGACTCGTCCCCTGGAGCTCTATCCATGACCTCATTATGCTGCTCAAAAAGAAAATATTTTTCTTCAAAGCAGCGGATGACTCACTGTGGAGAAAAATGATAGGATTTCCTTTTCTGAAAGTCACTAAAACATGATAAATCTAACCTGGGGGGGACAGGGGTGGCACGGGGGAGGGTCCGACTTAACTGGCTCTGAGATGCAGGGTACAAACTTGGTGTGTCCTTGAAAATCTAGGACGGGAGCAGGAGGGACTTCAACGTGACTGTGAAGCGAAGACAGCACTGCCCCTGACACCAAGCAAGCGTCTCTGTGCAGGAAGGAGAGCAAGACAGGAGACAGGACAGCGCGTTATCACCTCCCCTTAGTGCTCCGTCCCAGCCGATACTTTACCCACACCTGGCCAGGGCCGGCTCACCCAGCAGGGAAGGCTAACGACAGGGAGGACAGAGTCTGGGAGAACGTAAGCAATGCGCTCCAAAAATCCAAGACTTCCACTCACTAAGCTGGTCTCCGACCAGCTCAACTTCAGGCCCCTTGAATCACCTGTCATAGCCTGCCTGCCCGACAAGGATCTCGCTGCAGGTGGCCCCTCCCTGTGGCCTGAGGTGCGTACAACATCTAGAACTCAGAGAACACGTGCCACCTGTCAGTTATTCTCAAATGTCGGTGCACCTCAGATCAGCTATTCATTTATTTATTTTTTATTAAAAAAATTTTTTTTTAACGTTTATTTTTGAGAGAGACAGAGACAGAGTGCCAGCTGGGGAGGGGCAGAGAGAGAGAGGGAGACACACAATCAGAAGCAGGGCCCAGGCTCTGAGCTGTCAGCCCAGGGCCCGACGGGGGACTCGAACCCACGAACTGCAAGATCATGACCTGAGCCGAAGTCAGATGCTTAACTGACTGAGCACCCAGGCGCCCCAGTTATTTATTTATTTATTTTTTAATGTTTATTTATTCATTTGAGAGAGAGACAGAGAGAGGCTTAGAGGGAGAGGGAGACAGAGAATCTCAAGCAGGTTCTGTGCAGTCAGCACAGAGCCTGATACCGGGCTCAAACTCACCAACTGTGAGATCATGACCTGAACTGATATCAAGAGTTGAATGACTGAGCCACCCAGGTGGCCCTCAGATCAGCAGTTTAGAGACAGCACCCACCTGGCTCAGAAGGTTTCTTCTGGCTTCTCACTGTCCCACTCAGGGAGAATTCCAGCATCAAAATACTGTGATTGATGATATAGGAGATTACACCCTGATGAATAAACCAGGGACCTCCGAGGCCATGATGTTCTAACAAATACACTAGAGTGTCAACTAACGAATAATGGAATTATGAAAACAAAATCATCACTTAACAGCCACTATAACAGTGGCTGATTTGGGAAGGAATCCTCACCACTGGACATAGAGCTTACGAGCAGAGACTGTGCTGAAGAACAGGGTATTGGGATGGTGTCTCACTACCTTCCCATAAAATACTTATCAATCACAAAGGGAAACAATGGTCACTCTTCGGTGCAGGAAGCTCACAGACAACCTCATGGACCAGGCGGTCAAGGCTGACGTCACGCAACCCTGAGGGCATGCTCTTTCTCCGGTGTTCCTGCCTAGAAGGCATGGCGTGAGTCTGGAAACGTGGATGGATCCTATTTGAAAGGCATCCCGCAGAACAGAAGCTCTTTCTTTAAAACCGTCAAGGTCGTGCAAGAAAGGAAAAGGCCAAGAACTCTTCTAGGTTGAAGGAGACTTACAGAGACAAGGTATACGCATGACAGACATGGAAAGAGACGGAGCAAATGTGGTAAAAGGCTAACCACTGGGGAATCTGAATCTGGGTTGAAGGAGGAGTGAGAATTTCTTTGTAAATTTTCCATAAGCGTGAAGTCCTTTCAAAGTCAATCACGCATATACGTAGCTGTATAGGCGGAGTCTAGAGAGGACAGTAAACTCTCTTTGCTTGTGTCTTTAGGGACATGAGTACAGACAGCCAGTCACCAGGGAGCAAAGCCAAGACTCTGCTCATAGATGCGAATGAGGCAGCTTGCTTTTTTTGTTATTGTTTGGTTTGAGTTTTGTGGTTTTTTGTTTTTTTAAATCGGGGCCTGATGCCTCTGCTGTTCTGTATGACATATCCTTTGACCAGTGTTACATCTGCTTGAGGGATCCCTGGCAACGCAGAGGGCTTCTCAATGATTAACCTTGCAGACTGCTTTGTCAGGAGCCCCATTAGAGGGAAAAACGTCTAAAAGCTCCTTTCTGGGGCACTGAAGAGTCTTCAACAGTTTGGCCCCAAACCACCACCTCCCAGGTTCCTTCCCACCCTGAACCACAACCCACGGAACAACCTTCAAGCCTAACCACCTTCGCTCGTTCTTTTCCCTCCACCCGCCCCTGCCCTTCTCATCTGTCAGAATTAGCTGTGCTGTCCTGGCCCAACCCAACAGCCCATCCTTTGTCGAAGCTTCGCTTATCCTCAACTGCTCTGCCCTGGGAGGAACTGGTCACTTTCTTCCTTCTGTTCTAAAACACTCGGTCTACACATGCGGATGAGCAGGCGGGTCTTCCCCAACCAGACGGTGTCTCGGGCCATGGAGGGCGGGCGGTGGACAGGAACGCAGAATTTCTTTTTTTATCCCTGAGTGCTTGGCACACAGTGTGATCCATATATGTCGAAATGAAAAACTCCACATCTAGGCATCTACAGATTAATGAGGACCGGTGGAGGAAGAGACGTAATGATTAAGAGCAGGCACTCTGGGGCCAGACTGCCTGGGATTGAATCCTGGTCCTGCCACTTTCCAGCTGTTGGCAAGTTAGATCCTATTTCGGCCATATAATTGGGAAAATAACAGACCTGCTTCACAATGCTGTTGCAGACTGCTTAGATCGATGCCTGCGGTCTGTTATTATTTACTATGACTGATCACCCTCTGTGGCTGGGTGAAGCATCCCAGATGATCCAGAACGCCTCCCCTTCACCCTGCCTCTTCTCTCACACTCCATGAAGCTAGGGTTTGAGGTGTTTAGCCAATGAGTTTGCTAAAACTTTGAGGTCTATGTGGGATCTGGCTTCCGAGAGCGGATAGGGGAGATGTTGGCTGGGTCGTGCAGGGGATGTGCGTGTGGGAGCACAGGGACACGGGGGCATGGAGAGCAGGCACCAGTTAAGGGGGAGAAGTCCTGGGCCAACACCAGTTATGCAGGAAGGAGGTAACATAAAACAGGAGCAAAAGTAGACGGACACCCCCAATCTTCAAAACTAAATTATGGCCAGGGGCACCCGGGTGGTTCAGCTGGATAAGCGTCCGACTTCGGCTCAGGTCCATGAGTTCGAGCCCCATGTCGGGCTCTGAGCTGACAGCTGAGAGCCCAGATCCTGCTTCAGATTCTGTGTCTCCCTCTCTCTCTGCCCCTCCCCTGCTCACGCACGCTCTCTCCCTCTAAAATTAAATGTTAAAAAATAAAAAAACAAATAAATTACGGCCAAATTAAAACATTCCTTCCTCCTAAGAAGGGGACATGAGTAGGCACTAATTTTTTTGAACCATCTCGTGCTTCCAGCTCTACGGCAGCCCTAACAGTAAAGCCCTCTTTAACACGCTGTGCGGAGACGTGTGCTTTCGGACCATGGGGCACATCTCTGTGACGGTCTAGGCTGGCTTGCCTAAATTGGGGAAGGTATACTTTTCAATAAAGAGGAACAGGAGCTATAAATATTTCCCAGGTCACTAACAAGCAATGGGCAGCAGGGGCCGGGGACCACACAGGGCAGAGACAAGTGTGGTATGTGTGAAACGAGAGGGCTGGTAGGACTCTGAGATTCCACGGAAGTTTCTTCCAGGCTATGACCCTGTGACCATACTGCACTCACAATGTCACGACACCGCATGCAAGGTGCTCAAGCGAAGAAAGTGGTTAATGGTGGCAGGTGTCAGACCAGATGAGCCCAGACAGACAGTGCCCGTGGCCTCTTTCTTTGCCCCTTTCATCCCGTAGCACCTTCCCTGACGTGTCGCATCACCCGGCACGGCCCAACCGGCCCCGAACGCGGCCCCCCTTTGCTGCATCATCAGGTCTGGCCCGGGCATGTCGCCAGAGTCCAGAAGCCAGGCTACAGGTGAGCGGCTGGGAGGGAAGAAAGCGGAAAGGGTTACGTTCCTGGGAACGGAATGGGCTGTGTCTTAATGAAAGGCACTTTGTGTGAAGGGGGCACGTGACGCTGCAGGGGCCCTGAGGTTTACACAATGGCCCTCTTCTCCAGTGCTCCGTGCCAGCGCTCAGAGGCGACGACTCGACCCCAAATGGGTCTCGAAGTAGGGCCCTTCACCCACGGAGGCACTGCCCTCTAATGTTCACCACCTAACGTGATGAGACGTTGCTGAAATACAGCCTGAAATATCTGTCACGCATGCACAGGAGAGAAGTAGCCTGGGGACTAAGGGCCGTTTCTTCAGAACTTTCTTCAGAAACAAGCATGTCGTGCTAAGTGTAAATATAGGAAATGTGGCAGTTCAAAGGGTAATTCTGTGGAAAGCAGAGGAGTCACACAAGCCCAAACACTGGGCTTTTCTAACAAAACAGCTTGGGTTTGGGGCGTGGGGTGGTGGGGGGACAGAACTGAGGTAAACTGTATGAATCACAGCCCTTACTTTGTTTTATAGTGTTTATATAAGAGCAAGAAGCCAGCTTTAAGGCACCCAGAACGGTTCCCCATTCAAAACACAGAGCTGAAAACAAATGACCAAAAATGGATTTAGCAACAAAAAAGGAAATTCTGGAACTGAAATACACCATCAATGCAGAAACTCAAACCGTAGCATCTACGTACAACCTTTCACTCCCACGACAATGACATCTTTATGTCGAAGCCACAGCTAAAGCTGAAATGATCAATGAACCTAAAACCAAGTACCGAGTTTTCATTTCCAGCTTGTAATAAAAGCAAATATTTGTCATAACCTCTAGCGCCCCCCCCCCCCCCAAACTTCACCCTCTCCTCTTTTTTTCTTCTTTTGGGCTTTCTTACTTACCTACCCAGGAACAAAATAACTATGATTTTCAGCAAGCAGGAAGCCAAGCCTCCAGCATACTTCCCTCGTCATTAAAGGAACTATACACATTAGCAGGCAGACAGCCCAGGAGCTGCTGGAGAGAATTTATTTATACCCATTTGGAATTTCCTGACCAACTAACAGCCTGCTGGCTGCGGGGTTTCATTCCAGCACTCCAGGCGTCAGTGAGACAGCAAAAACTACCACCCAACAAAGTCGCTAGCGAGGATCTTAACAACAAATAAAGAGGTGGAGACAGACCTCTCCTGTGCCCCTTCCTATTTTTCAAACACGCTATCCTCATGTTCTTTAAACATGTGAAACGCTAACCTAAAAGTGTAGCTGCAAATCAACTAATTCTAGGAAGAAGTCAGAGAAGCAGCACATGTTTTCTGTGCACCACCCCCCACCACCCTAACTTATTCCCTCCCAAAAGCCTCCCTGTTAGAAGAACTTTTGAGCTATGGCTCAGTAGCCGTCTGCTGAAGGAAATGATTCAGTCGAATGCTGAGCCCAGGCTGGGCTGGAGGCAAGTGGTTCCCCCGCTTGGTTTATTCTTCTGTAATGCAACATGTAATTTGAAGGCTAAAAACACTCCCGGTTGTAAACCACAGACCCAAGCCTTTTTTTCAAATCGCTTTAAACATTTTTATCCAAAATCAATCATGTGACTTTCAAAGACACAGACTTAGTTCCCAAACAAGTGCATTCTGTCTTAGGATGGTAACATCTCTCAGCAACCTTTTGTTTCTGTTTTAAAACCTAAGAATGATGTGCTTCTCTAATGGAACATTATTTCTGAGAGAGAGAGAGACAGAGTGCGAGCGAGCAGGGGAGGGACAGAGAGAGAGGGAGACACAGAATCCAAAGCAGGCTCCAGGCTCTGAGCTGCCAGCACAGAGCCCTATGCGGAACTTGAACCCACGAACTGTGAGATCATGACCTGAGCCCAAGATGGATGCTTAACTGAATGAGCCACCCAGGCACCCCAAGAAAAGGTACTTTAAAACCTGCTCTTCATTTGTTCCTAACAGCACTGGATAAAAGTGACTCTAGTAGGGGGCGCCTGGACGTCTCAGTCAGTTAAGTGTCAGACTCTTCATTTCAGTCAGGTCATGATCTCATGGTTCGCAGGTTCGAGCCCCACGTCAGGCTCCACGCTGACAGAGCAGACCCTGCTTGGGATTCTCTCGCTCCCTTTCTTTGTGCCTCTGCTCTGCTCTCTCACTCTCTCACAATAAATAAATACATTAAAAAAAATAGTGACTCTAGTAGAACAAGATTTACTGAACTCTGTCTATGGGGCAAACAAGCAAAACCCGTTCTAAACAAAAAAGAGAGATTAACAAAGATTAGGGTGACTCCAAATCACCTGCTTTGCAAAATTCATAACAGCGGACAGCTATGCACAGAAAAGCCAAATTTTTTCAAGAATCCACTGAATTCGCCTCGTGTGACTGGTCCATCTGAGTGCCTGTACACGTCCTGAGTCTCACTCCATTTACCTTCTTGTTCCATCTTCCTGACACACCGCTGGTGGCTGGATGCTTATCTTTGGGACATACACCTTTCTGTGTGAAGCTACAAGGACTCAACTTTTTTAAGAGGGTGTGGGACTCATTTGGGCTTGTTTTATGAGAAATGAAAAAAACGGATTAAAAAAAAATGAAGAACAAAGCTTCGAGTGCCAGACAGTCTGAAATACAGGGTCCAAATAATTCCAAATTATTTTATCCAAAAACACCTACATTAGATGAAAGATTTGAGTTACGGGGCATCAGGGTGGCTCTGTCGGTTAAGCATCTGATTCTTGGTTTCTGTTCAGGTCATGACCTTACCATTTCATGGGTTCGAGCCCCACATCAGGCTCTGCACTGAAAGTGAGGAGCCTGCTTAGGATTCTGTCTCCCTCTCTGTCCGCCCCTCCCCCACTCATGTATACACGCACACGCTCTCTCAAAATAAACTTAAAAACAATTCTTCCTCTTTGGTGAGCTTCAAAATGAGCTTATTGAGATATTTACATACCATAAAATTTACTGATTTTTATTTATTTATTTATTTATTTATTTTTTAATTTTTTTTTTAACGTTTATTTATTTTTGAGACAGAGAGAGACACAGCATGAACGGGGGAGGGGCAGAGAGAGACGGAGACACAGAATTGGAAGCAGGCTCCAGGCTCTGAGCCATCAGCCCAGAGCCTGACGCGGGGCTCGAACTCGCTGACCGCGAGATCGTGACCTGAGCTGAAGTCGGACGCTCAACCGACTGAGCCACCCAGGCGCCCCTGATTTTTAAAAGTGTATATATAGTTTCGTGAGTTTTAGTAAACGTATACAGTGTGGCATCCACACCCACAATCCAGTTTTAGGAAATGTCCATCATCCTAAAAATTCCCTCGGGCTTGTTTTAGCCTTTGCTTTTAACAGAGAGACATTTTTCTCCGGACTTAGGAGAAAATTCTGGTATTATTCAGGCACACTATTATATTCCAAACTAGGTATTATGATCAAAAGCCTTGTTCTTAAGAACTAAAGGGATGAATCTGAACGTAGTGTTTCTTAATCCTGTGAAAGAGGATTCTGCTCCATTTTTATTCCGTAAACATTGTGTTCTGGTTAAGAATATAGCTTATTCTTACTCTAGAAGGGAGACTGGGTGGCTCCGATGGTTAAGCGTTCGACTTCAGCTCGGGTCATGATCTCAGGGTTCTTGAGTTCAAGCCCCACACCCGCTTCAGAGCCTCTGTCCCCCACTCTCTCTTTGCCCCTCCCCTGCTTGCGCTCTCTCAAAAGTAAATAGCTGAAAGCAATTATTTCCTATGTGTGCTTCCATTAAGCAGAAAAGTCATAGTATACAGATACATATCTAGTCCTTTATGACGGGTGACAGAGGATGGAAACGGTGAACAATAAAAACAGGAATGCCTTCTGCCTGGAAAGTGCCAGTCACACAGTTTCCCTCTGCCGGGAGAGAAACACACCTGTTGGCCTTCACTCTCTTTTAATTTATGTACAAAAGAAGCATCCAAGCGAACCCTGGGAGAACGGGGATGTACTTTCCTCTGATAGGTGGAAAGCAGCCGGAAAGGCTGACAGCCAGCGTGAAGGGAAAGAGACTGTAGACAAAAGCCTTCTGTGACACCAGGCAGGCCGAGGGCACTGACGGTCTTTGTCCCCTGGGTGGCCGCTGCGGGGCACGGAGGCTGCAGTCAAGCATATCTGAACCCACAGTTCTAATGCTTACTTAGCAGGATTACTGCATCGAGACTTTTATCTCTGGGGGGGCCTGACCCCCAGTCTAGAGGTAAAACCCAAGTTAAATGAAGTAGGGAGTGGTAATGGGGAATTACACTTTGGACATTTTAAGATGCAGATTTCCTGACACACCCTGCGTGTACCTTCCTCCCCCAGTACGTTCCTCTTCTCCCGGTGACTGATTACTAACGTGCTTCCGGCCTCACAGACATGGCACTGCGCCCCCATCTATCCCGACCGTCCAGTGCACACGATTCTTCCGGACCACACTGTTCGAGGCACTTCATACAAGTGCGAATGCATTTCAATTTCACCACCACCCTGTGAGCTAAGTATGGTTCCTGGTATTTTACAGATGCAGCTTACGTCATCTATATTGCTCACTCCTCCACGGCTGTGTGAGTACTACCCAGTACTGAAAAGCCACTTACAAAGTGTAGTCTTTTCTATACCTCAGAGGGCAGAGAAAGATGGGGGCGGGAGACGGGAGCGGGAAACTCTGAAGGGTAGGGAGAAGGAACATGCTTTGGCTTGGACTGTTCCTTCCCCTTCTGTATGTACATTTAAAAACTATATTCCCCCCCCCTTTTTTTTTTTTAATACTTTTAACGTTTATTTCTTTTTGAGAGAGAGACAGATGGACAGACAGACCAGACAGGGAAGGAGCAGAGAGAGACAGGGAGACACAGAATCCCAAGCAGGCTCCAGCTCCAAGATGTCGGCACAGAGCCAGAGTGGGGCTCGAACTCACAAACTGTGAGATCATGACCTGAGCCGAAGTCAGATGCTTAACTGACTGAGCCACCCAGGCGCCCCTGGATTGTTCCTTCCCCTTTGATGTGTTTTCCCGGCCTCCCAGACAAAGTTCTCCTAGGTTGCACAGACCAGCTGAAGTTATCAGTTCTGTCTGAAGCTGGCCTTTACCCTCCAGCCATGTCTTCTCTGCAGGCTTGCAGAAGGCCTGTGCCTCCCTCTGTCCCTACTCCTGCACACACCCCACACCTCGAAAAACTCGGGGGAGCCATGTCCTCTAAATCTCCATGAAGTGCGTGTCCCCAGAAGTGCAGGCGCCCAGAGCCCAGCAGGCTAATTTAAATCCTCCCAGAGGAGCCCAACTCTGCGTGTTACTCTTTCCTTTTAAACAGATGTACGCACCTGTCAGAGATTGAGCCCATGCCCTCATCTTACAGCTGAGTCAGGACTCTGGGCTGCAGCGGCCACAGCGCTGACATCACTTCTAGCTTTCGGGGCAGAAGTACCAACACTGGGACGTCCCAGACCAGCACCCTCCGTGCCAGAAGTTTTCAACCCCACTGCACAATTAAACTGCTTGGGGCTGTTTTCAAAAAACGCTGAGCTGCCCGCCCCCCAGTGAATCAGAATCTCCTGGAGCAGAGCCAGAGGCATCAGCATTTTTAGAGGTTCCCCAGATGAGTCTATACCGAAGCCAGAATTAAGGTCCTCCGCTTTAAGCCAAACAAGGTCTGCGTCTCAAAGTGTGTCTGGCTGAGGGCCAAATTGGGGGCAGCCCCTTAACCATACAATCACCCTCAGGGTCCAGATGACAAGTTCAAACACCCTCAGAGTCCAGGCCAGTCACTGAAAGGAGGGGTCCAGGGCAGCTGGGGCGGGGCGGGGGGGGGACCAGCGAGCACCTGTTCCCTCCAGCTCACTTGGCCTGGGGAAGAACCACATCCAGCAGACATCTTTGACCTTTCAAGAGAAGCTGAAGATATTAGTGTTTTTATATGAAATTACCGAATTTTAAAAATCTTGGCAATTAAATTAAAACAAAACCCTGGGTTGGCCAAACAGAACTCACTCCCAGGCCTCAGTGTGACACAGCACGGGCCTCATGGTACCCATCCGGGATCCAATTTCATTCCTGGTCCCATTCCTTTTCTTTTCCCATTTTCCAGGTGACCAACTATTTTTCTTTCCCATTTGATTATTTTTGAAAGATTTTATTTTTAAGCAATCTCTATACCCAACGTGGGGCTCGAACTCACAACCCCGAGATCAAGAGTCGCACGCTCCACCAAATGAGGCAGCGAGGCGCCCCTTCTTCCCTTAAAAAAAATTTTGTTTTTACATTTATTTATTTTTGAGAAACAGAGTGAGACAAAGTGTGAGCGGGGGAGGGGCAGAGAGAGAGAAGGAGACACAGAATCCGAAGCAGGCTCCAGGCTCTGAGCTGTCAGCACGGAGCCGGACGCGGGGCTCGAACCCACAAACTCTGAGATCATGACCTGAGCCGAAGTCAGACGCTCAACCAAATGAGCCACCCAGGCGCCCCCTTCTTCCCTTTTTAAATTAACTAGAGTCCTTACTGGAGCAAACCATAAAACAGATTAGAAAAACAATGTTAATTGTGCTGCATATTAATTTAATCACTTTATGTTTCACTTAGCTCTGTTACTATTACGATGTTTCATTAAAAAAAAAAAAAAGACATAGGAGTATATGGGGGGCTCAGTGCATTGAGCATCTGACTTCAGCTTAGGTCGTCATCTCACAGATCATGGGTTAGAGCCCCATGTCAGGCTCTGTGCTGACAGCTCAGAGCCTGGAGCCTATTTAAGATTCTGTGTCTCTGGCTCTCTCTGCCCCTCCCCTGCTCACATTGTGTCTCTCTCTCAAAAATAAACACACACACACACACACACACACACACACATACAAAAGATGAAGACAACAGCCTGGGATCCTTACCACCATTCCTCATGAAGGTAAACTTAAAGTGCAGAAGTGCTACGTATAAGAATTCTTCTTAAAAAGAGACAGACTGAAATCAGGATGCTGTGCTATCACTCTTGAGGAAGGCCGGGGTTATTTCTGCGATACTGTAGATGTGCCTCCCTCCCAATCCCTACAGAATTCAAACTCCTTACCATGCTTCTTCACCCTTCCTGGGCTCTCAGAACGGAGATGGACTGACACACAAGCTGATGTCTAGGCTGACTCCAGGGAGGGAGAGCCGTGGGAGGAGCTCCCTTCCACATCCCTGCCAGCTCCTTCTCCACCCACCTCTGCCACAGCCCTTGAAGGGGATTACAGGACAGGTCCAGCGAGGGCTTCTAGCTCTTTCTAGGCCTGTTAGGTGTGTGCAGCGTTGGGGATTGCAGGAGGGTTCCTCCTTTACATGCCTGGATTTGAAGGATGTGCTCTTTCTAAAACTTACGTGTTTTAGAAAGGGGAGATTTTCCAAAGAGAGGCCACAGTCACCATGAGGAGGGTGTGCCCATCAGAGGTGTGGCATTCTGGCCAGGAGAGTGATATTAGGACAAGGACACTGTGGATGATGGGCCTATGAAAAAGGCCAAAAAAAACAAAAAACAAAAAACCAAAAAAAAAAACCACCAATCTTCTGTCTTTGTTATACCTTACTCAACAAAGTGCATTTCCTCGAACACATGTAAGTCTTAACACCAGAGTCAGAATGATTTTCTACACGACAGGCTTTCTTCACGGTCTGGGGTGCCCCATGGTTATTACTTTCCTCAAACTTGTACAAGAGACTGTCTCACGATATACTTTCACCTAGGTCTTGAAATCAGCTTTGAAAACAGCCCATGACAAAATGGATTGAGAGGCGTGAAAATAAATAAGGAGATTAAGACTTTAAAATAGATTACCACAAAGACCATAACCACCTCAAACAAGAACAGTCTATTTAATACTCATTTATAATTAAAATTTATAGTTGATAATGATTATAATTTATTAATTATAATTTATTTAATAATTATTTATTATAATTAAAGAACCGTTTATTACCTGCCACCTAAAAGGGGTCAGAGATCTGTAGACACCTCCCCAAGAGCACCGTGGGAAGAAGGCGGGCCGAATGACCAGCCATACTCCCAACCTGAGAGGCCACCAACTCGGTTTCCCAACCACGGTTCCAACCAGCCTGCCAAACCAGACTAGGTAACAAGCCCGGGGCAAAAGGAAGCGACTGGAGCTTAACATCCTCTCTCTGGCTGGATCCTCTCTCTGGCTGGGTCGCTGACAAGAAAGAGGCCATGGAAGCTAGAAAGAACTTTCCAAAGACCTTTGACAATAATCTTCCCTGGACGGCCACATTATATCTGCTCACCTTGCCCCGGAACCCAAGGCACTTAACAGACAATATCATTTCAAACAGACCTTAGAGCACGTGATGGGGAGAAAGGAGATACGAGAACTTGCACTCAGTGGTGAGGTAAGAGGAGGAAGCCTGTAAGTGAGTGTATGCCACAGACTGAAAAATCCCCAGGGGCCCAGGCTGGGAGAAAACCGTAAAAGGTGTAACGATGTAAGACGGGCAAACGGCAGGGCTCAATTCAATCGCACAGAGACGCAAGCAGGCCCTGCGCCCATGTCTTGCTCTGGATTCGAGGCCCAGTGTTATGCCAGCACAAAACAGGTGTGCTGCAAACAGGTGCTGCTCGAACGTGGAGCCTGAGCAAACCATAATGGGCACACCTCGTTGCAGATGATGTGGCTCTTGCCTCTGGAGGCCTCCATCCTGACAGACGGGTGAGGCCCACAGCCCTAACTCTTAATGAAAAGACAGGGCTCTCCGGGAATAAAGAAGAGGAAGGGGTGAGGTCCTCCTGGAAGCAACTGAGAACACCTGTTAGAAGAAATAAGTGAGGAAGGTCTTGAGGGAGGAGAAGTAGGTATGGGAAAGAAAGCCAGAGCAAGAGGACAGTGCTTTCTTCGAGCAAGCCCCTAGGAAGCGAACAGGGCAGGTGGGCAGGAGAGCAGCAGCGGGGACGGTGCAGAAGCCCCAGCCTGTTCCACAACTCTGCCCAGAACTGGTCTCTGGCTGCCTGGGGCCCTGGAGGGCTGGGAAGGCGCCCCATGATTTTCCCAGGCATCAGGACCAAAGAAACAGAAACAGATCATGATTTCTATCCAAGGAAGGTCAAAAACAAAAGCCCAGAGTTAAGAGGAGGGAAGAGAGATTAAAGTTCGTGAAAGCGAACATGTTTGGAGAGACAGAAAGAATAATAGAAGTATAGAAAATCCAATGATCCTTAATCTTGCCAGCCATCCTTAAGAAAACAAAATCACAAAGAAGGGAGAGTAAGGCAAAGAAAGACCAACTTTCACAGGACCTCAGGGCTGGTCCAGGTCACTAAAAAAGGGAAACAGCCGTCCCTCTGCCAAACGAACTTCTGCGTAGTCATTTAAAAGTGAGCTACTGGGGGTGCCTAGGTGGCTCAGTCGGTTAAGCCTCTAACTGCGGCTCAGGTCATGATCTCGTGGCTCGCAGGTTCGCGCCCCGCATCAGGCTCTGGGCCGACAGCTCAGAGCCTGGAGCCCACTTCGGATTCTGTGTCTCCCTCTCTCTCTGCCCCTACCTTGCTCATGCTCTCTTTCTCTCTCAAAAATAAACATTAAAAAAAATTTTTTTTTAAGTAAAAAAAATAAAAGTTCGTTCGACCGAATGAACGAACTCATTGAAGTATTTTTACTGAGTTTTCTATCATTCCTTCTGGTTGTTCCAAAACTGCACCCTGACTTATATTCACCACTGTCTGCGAAGTATTTTTTTCATATGAAAGTGGCCAGAGGACAGAAGAGCAAAGAATAATGTCCCAGAGGGGAAACCCCAGCTTTGAGGCCCCTTTACCTTTACGGAAGATTTCCTGTTTGGGGTTTCTTCATTGAAAATCAGTCGGCTGAGGGGCCAGAAGTTCGAGGCGCCCCAACAACGTCCAAGCAGCCCTGTTCAGGGAACCCACAGCTGCTGCATGTGTGAGTGATGCATGAGACTGTAGAAGAAGGTGCCCAGGAACTGGTGGGATTCCTTCCCACACGGGGTGACAGGGAGCCAAGCACAGAAGCTTAGGATGTGAGGTGACTGCTTCCCCTTCACACTGCCAAGCTGCTGTCCCTGGGACAGACTTGGAACCCGTGTAAAGCGTGGTGCTAATGGAAAAGTTGGCGGTACAGGGCATCGGTGTTTTGCAATTTTTTTCCTGTAAGCTACATTGTTGGAATGGTTTGACATGCAAACCTCTCCCTCCACCCCTACCGGCCCACAGACTTCCAGCTCTCCACCCTGGTACGCGACAACAATCAGCACATCATCGGGCTGACTCACCACCTACAGGGGCGGGGTCCCGGCTGGGGTCCCCGAGGCATAAAGCCCACAGGTACCGATGCCTCCTTGGCCAGCTCGTGGGAAGACAAATCAGTCTTTGTTCTCCCAGCTGGACGGGAACACGCCAGAATGTGCTGCCTCCAAAAACATCTCCGCGGTGTGTTCCTGAGATGTGTTAATACATCCCAGTCAATCAATTCGGAATGCTGGTGGAAAAGGAAATCAACCAGCCATACAGGGTGGGCGCACGGACGTAGCCGAGGAGGACACTGACAGCAGAGGAAGAAGGAACATTTCTGGCTTTAATCAGAAGAAAGTGAGAGGTGACGCATGTAACTAAGGGTGTAAAGATATTATGCAGCTGGGCTAATCAATGCTTAGAAACATCGTCTCTCTCTCTTATATTTCGAGTCCGGGAACATCCTTTTCCTCTTCTTCCGGGAGACCTGGTGTGCCTGCCGAACAGCAACACTTAAAATGCCTTCACTTTGTGGGCAGTTAATCTGAGAGAAAAAAGGCAGAAGTGGGCAGGGATGGGAAAATCTGACAGCACAAGCTGAACCAATGTTTTCACAAAATGGTTTGCAAAGCTGATGGGATTTATTGACTGAACCAAATATTGTGACACTAAATTCAGAAAAATCACATGATGACCTCTTGATTCTACCTAAAAGAGAGCATGTCCAAAATACAGAAGATCCCTCTGGGGAGGCAACTTGTTCACTTAGATAAGATCATGAAAAAATACCTAAAATACACACAGTACTTGCTTCCATAAACATCATGCTAAGCAGCACCTCCTTTATTTTTTTAATGTTTGTTCATTTTGGGGGAGAGGGGCAGGGAGAGAGAAGGAGAGGGAGAATCCCAAGTCCCAACCCCAAACTGGATCTTGAACTCACAAACCATGAGATTATGATCTGAGCTGAAATCAACAGCCAGACACTTAACCCACTGAGCCACCCAGGTGCCCCTAAGCACCGCCTCTGTTAAATAAGGGCTCACGGGGGCACCTGGGTAGCTCAGGCAGTTAAGTGTCTGACTTCGGCTCAGGTCATGATCTCAGCGTTCGTGGGTTCGAGCCCCACCTCGGGCTCTGTGCTGACAGCTCAGAGCCTGGAGCCTCCTTCAGATCCTTTGTTCCCCTCTCTCTCGGCCCCTCCCCCACTCACACTCTCCCTCCCTCTGTCTCAAAAATAAATAAACGTTAAAAAAATTAAAAATAAATGAATAAATAAGAACTCACAAGGTGAAACTTTACCATGCCTACAACCTCCAACCCAGCTGGGAGAAAAGTTATGGGTCCCTCAAACCTGGCCTGTCACAAACAAGACAGATAAGTGCACACAGATTCAACTTCTGGGATAAGAATGCTTCCTATCAATCCCATAATCTGTCCATTGACCCAGTTTTCATTCATGGTTATAATCTGCTTTTCTTATCTGTTGGTCAGAAAGGCCTTCTGAATATTACAGAATATTATTTAACTTCATTCCAAGAGCTGCTAAGATTAGAAATCTGGTCAGTATTAAAAAAAGAACCCTCACGAGAGCGGAATACTTATTTTTAAGTAGTGAGATCACTTGTGCACTTAGAACTACCAGCTGAGATCATGAGGAGACACACATGGGCTGCATGTTTAAACATTTCTTGTTGCCAGGATTTACAGCGAACTGCAACCCAAACCAGAACCAGGCTTAGCCTCTAAAACTGCACACTGGGGCACCGTGGCGGCTCAGTCGGTTACGCGTCCAACTTCAGTTCGATGGTGATCTCGCGGTTTTTGAGTTCGAGCCCTGCGTTGTGCTGTGTGCAGACAGAGCTTCAGATTCTGTATCTCCCTTTCTCTCTGCTCCTCCCCTACTTGTGCTCTCTCGCTCTCAAAAATAAACGTTAATATATATATATATATATATATATATATATATATATATATATATATATATATAGAACATGAGCATACTTTTCCTAAAGCATATGGAAATGAGTAAATCAGCTGCAGCTCATTCCAAAAATATCCGGCAGAGAAGCCAAGAGAGGAAAAACAGAATCAACCAACATTTTTTCCAAGTGAGAATTTCTCAAGGGTTTGAATGAATCCTATCAAATCTGATTTCCCGGTTGGGTCTCCTAGGAGGTTTTGATGAGAAAAGTCTACTCAATGCAATTTTTAGGTATGTTGCCAGGAAACAGCAAGAATTTATAACCTCTGTGAATTCGAGAACTATGCTGATATTCTTTGTGCCAGAGCAAATCAAACAGCCCTGTACAGAGAAGGACCCCAAAGCAGCAACTGCGAGCTGAAGTCGCTCATTTTCCAAGCCCACACAAACCCTTCTCGGGAGCTGCACAAAGGAGATGAACTGGAATTATCTGGGGCACAGAAGGCAAACCTGTGGAAAAGAGGCTAATGAGCTAGACTTTGGATGGGGTTGGCTAGCCCACCCAAGCTCTTCAAGAAAGAGGGAAGTGCAGAATCAGAAATAAACGCCAATACTCACGATGGGAAGTCTGGGGGGTAAGCAAGGCACAGAATATTCAAATCCTGTAGGAAAGGCTGTTTTAATCCTTTGCCTCACTCTGCAGCTTTAGAAAGAGAGCAGGAGCTCAAGTTTTTAATGTAGCGCATCTCCCTGCTGGGCTTTTATTTTGTGTGTGTGTGTGTGTGTGTGTGTGTGTGTGTGTGTGTGTGTGTTTCCTTTCTTCTTGGCACCCAGAGAGCATCTGGGCAGAAATCTCCAAATGGAGGGTGTATTTGTGCCTGATGCCGGGAAGAGCCGGGATCTACCCTTCCCACATCCACGTGGGCTGTCTCTCGCTGCAAGATAAGGCATCTTTCCTTGGCTTAACCAGAGTTTAATCGCCTGTCTGAAACCTGAATGATGCTTAACCCATTCTGACTCGCTTGAGGTCTGGAACCACAACGCCCATAAGGTGAAGCTGGCTGCGGGTTAAAACAGAAGCCTTACTCAGGTCACGATCTCGCGGTCCGTGAGTTCGAGCCCCGCGTCAGGCTCTGTGCTGACAGCTCAGAGCCTGGAGCCTGTTTCAGATTCTGTGTCTCCCTCTCTCTGACCCTCCCCCGTTCATGCTCTGTCTCTCTCTCTCTCAAAAATAAATAAATGTTAAAAAAAAAAATTAAAAAAAAAACAAAACAAAACAGAAGCCTTACGAGGTGAAACAAGCTAGCCCTGAGGAGGGAGGGACCCTTCAGAAGCTCTCTGGGGGCTGGATGAATTCTGCGGTTCTGATTTAACCAGACAGGTGGAACTCTGAAAGGCAAGGCCTCCTATTTGTAGTGGTCTCAGCATTTTATTTGTTTATCTTTTCATGTTTATTTAATTATTCTGAGAGACAGAGCAGGAGCAGGGGAGGGGCGGAGAGAGAGGGAGACGGACAATCCCAAGCAGGCTCCGTGCCGCCACGCACAGCCCGATGCAGGGCTCGAACTCACCAACCGTGAGATCTTGACCTGAGCCGAAACCAAAGGTCAGACCCTTAACCAACTGAGCCACCCAGGTGCCCCTCGGCATTTTAAAAATTAGGAAGTTCGAGGGTAACTACTACTTTCTTAAAAAAAAAAAATCTTCCGAAACACCATCACTATGTAGGAAAATACATTATTTCATTTATAAACTCCAGGGTGAAATTAGCCTTTAATAAGCTAAAAACTAAGTTTCATTTAAGGTTGAAATGTATAATTAAGATCCAATTATTAAACACACCAAAGGAATGGTGCTGCACGCTATACTAAATACGAATATGCCTGTTACTTTGGCTCTTAATTCACACTAAGAAAAAATACCTTTTCACCATAACCTCTATCAGGGAGGACATTTTACTGGTGACTGGCCTACTTTTGGGTTTCACGTAGTTTTCTCAACTATATACCTTCCCCTTGATCTGTTTAATCAGAACATCACAGACTCTACACTTCTGATTTTTTAATGCCAACAGAATGCGGGGAACAAGGAAAACTGCTGTGTTCCGCTTCTGGGTTAGCCATTAACTAACGGTGTGAGTTGGGCAACTTGTGTTCTGTGGTCTGAAAGTGGGGACAAGTGGAATCAAAAAGATCCCCGTTGGCCCTCACCTATGCTTTTATGTCAGACAACTTCGTTTCTTCCCTTTGTTTTTCTGCTACACCACTCACAGCAGACCCCAAAGGACTGATCAGAACACGCATTTAATCCTTGTGCCAACTTTTCCAGGACACCCTGAAAGGTCATGGAGGGCAGCCCCAGCCTCTCATCAGCTTCCGTTCTGCCTTCAGAGAACAGGACTAAGACCCAACACCACAGACACACACAACGGATCTCGCGCTTGACCATCAGCAGGCAATTTCGCTATCGGGTTCACCGCAGTGGGCTCAGAGTTCTGTTTGAGAAATGCTGCTGCCCAGGAAAAATATTTACACAATCGAGTGGGCTGCACGGCACGGCAGTGTTCGACCTGCTCAGCCAGGAGCCTGTCTTATCAGCGGCCTTTGTACCTCATTTAAGATCCACATGGCGAACAAAACCTGGAGCCAGGTAACTGACCAGAAGATCAAGGTCTTATGAAATTGATTGTATGAATTTAAAATGACCACCAAATTTTTAACGCAGTTCGGTAAGTATTGTAAATAAGCAAATATATAGCTATCTGGAAAAAATAAAAAACTAACAAAGGCAAATATTAGCAAAAATAAGGCTGGGTGATGGGAGGCATAAAATGCTACTCTCTAATACTCATCTGTTGCTTTCATTTATTTAACTTTCATTAACAGTAATATAAGTCTAGCCTTAAAATCACCGTATCTATGCACCCCGATGTTTAGAGCAGCACTATCAACAATAGCCAAATGATGGAAAGAGCCCAAATGTCCACAAGTGATGAATGGATAAAGAAGATGTGGTTTATATATACAATGGAATACTACTTGGCGATGAAAAACAATCTTGCCATTTGCAACAACGCGGATGGCACTGGAGGGTATTATGGTAAGTGAAGTAAGTCAGTCAGAAGAAGACAGGTATCGTCTGTTTTCACTCATATGGGCAATTTGAGAAACTTAACAGATGACCATAGGGGAGGGGAAGGGAAGGAAAAAATGAGATAAAAACAGAGAAGGAGGCAAACCATAAGAGACTCTTAAATACAGAGAACAAACTGAGGGTTGATGGGATGGGGGGTAGGGGAGAGTGGCTGATGGGCATTGAGGCAGGCGCTTGTTGGGATGAGCACCGGGTGTTGTATGTGAGTGATGAATCATGGGAATCCACTCCTGAAGCCAAGACTACACTGTATGTTAGCTGATGTGATAAACAACACACACACACACACACACACACACACACACACACCGAACAGGAGAATACCTCTGATTATAGGAAAAAAAAAAAAAAGGGAAAAAAAAAAATCACTGTATCTGATGGGACCTTGTACAGCGGCACCTGAACAGGTGCCTTTCGGACCAGGAACTCACAAGAGAGTCAGCAGATCAAGAAGGGCAGTGATTTCCCCTGACATCCAACCAGCATTTTATACCGTAAAAAAGTGTTTTTATGGCTATTATTTTCTCTCTCCTTCACAACACACCTGTGAAGAAGGCAGGGCAGGTATTCTTATCTTCATCTGACAAATAAGCCACCTGTCATTTAGCTTCTGAAGAGATGCTAAGCTCTAATTAAAGTTTTACAACAGCAATTAGTGTTTACAGAGGTAAACAGTGCGTCCAGTTTACAACATGATTTCAGAAACCTGAGAAAGAGCAGACTGTCCCCATCCCCAAAGTGCAGAGACACAGCCATCCTCCTAACCAACGGCCCTCACTTCCTTCGTAGCTGGCCCCAAGAAAAGGGGACAGTCACGAGCAATTTATAAAGCTTGTACCTCATCACGCTGACAGGTGGCCTTAGGGTGTTCTCTGGAATACCATAATAAAGTGGTTTTCATTAATGAAATCACAACTGGACCAGTCAACAGAAGTAGGACAGAGATTGTGTGGAAAAGAGGTCACACAGAAACAAATGACTGATATGGACAGGGTGGCCTGGAGGAAGATGAATCTGGAAGGGGTACCCAGGTGAGACTGTCCTGTGTAGCAAGTAAGAACAGATGACACCCGGCTAAATTTGAATTTCAGATACACAGCGCATACTTTTTTTAGTGTGAGTCAGTCCTCTACTTTATCCAGAGGCTCTGTCCACAGGAACCCTCAGCTTCCACTAGACGAAAGGTCTTCGAAAGCAGGAGGTGCGTCGACCGAAGGCCTGTTTTGTTCCCTGCTGCATCCGAGTCCCCAGAACAGTGCCTGGCCCCGCTGGACGCCCTCCATAATCTTTGCCATGAACTCGTCAAGTTTATTTCTGAAGCCAGGTGCTATGTATGCAGGTGCCTGTCATATCACCTTTATGCATTTTGTACGCCTGGAATTTATTATAATAAATTTACAAATTATAGCATCAGCTAACTGCTCTTACTTTAAAATCAATACGTTTTGGGGTGCTGGGCGGCTTAGTTGGTTAAGGGCCTCTTGATGTCGGCTCAGGTGGTGATCTCATAGTGCGTGAGTTCGAGCCCCGTGTCGGGGTCCATGCTGACAGCTCAGAGCCTGCTTGGGATTCTGTCTCTTCCTCTCTCTGCCCTCCCTGCTTGCACCCTCTCTCCCATTCTCTCTCCTCCCCTCTCTCTCAATATAAATAAACTTAAGAAACAAAATAAAATAAAATCAGCTTTTATTCTAGCTAACTGAAGGACTCAGTGGGGAAGTCCAAGTGTAAAAGGACTCTGAATAGTCCCTTACTGAGTTTCAAGTCTCAAACAGGGACACGAATATGTGATGTCAGACCTCAGATGTGCTGGCAGCCAAGGGCACTGCTTGGCCAAGTGGTGTTTTTCTCAGCTGGCTTCTTCTGCTTCTGCTTTGTTCCTAAGACCATGAAAAGCATTTCTCGTGCCAATGCTCTGACTCCAACCTCATATGGGACTTTTCCTCAGGTTTTATGGAAGCCCAAAGCCTTGATTTTTCAGGGGAAGGGGTGGGCCAGACTCCTTTTGGGGCCATAAAGCCCTCTTTAACCCATCTTAATCTGCAGTCTGTAAATGTTTTTATGTTAATTACATTTCAAAACAGTATATTTATAAACAGCATATACATCTGCATTGTTTGAGTTTGGCTTTTTTTTTTTTTTTAAAACAATGGGCAGGCATTTCTTTTGCAATACAGAGTAGGAAAACAAAAGGTAAAAATAGTGATTTTTATAAGCATCATCTCAACTGTGTGACATACTTAAAATTTAAAGACCATACCAAAGGGGCACCTGGGTGGCTCAGTTAAGCGTCCGACTTCGGCTCAGGTCATGATCTTGCGGTTCCTGAGTTCAAGCCCCACATCAGGCTCTGTGCTGACAGCTCAGAGCCTGGAGCCTGCTTCGGATTCTGTGTCTCCCTCTCTGTCTGCCCCTCCCCTGCTTGTGCTCTCTCTGTCTCTCAAAATCATAAATAACATTAAAAAGAATTTTTTAAAAACTTTAAAAAATAAAAATAAAGACCATACAGAAAAGGAGCGCAACATGTATTTCTGGGTGGGGGCATTACCAGTAATTCTTGCTGTATTTTTTAAGAAAATGTTAAACTTTTATATCTTAGAATTTTCTAAAATGGGCCTCATATATATGTATATATGCATGCACATACGTGTGTGTGTGTGTGTGTGTGTGTGTGTATAACTATAGTAATTATGTATGGCTGAGCCTCTAATCAGATTGCTTACAGAGGTCATGGCGACTAGAAAAAACAAAATTGTCCCTTGCCTGGTGCAGACACCTGTCTGCAGTAACTAATCATACCCTGATACCCCAGAAGTCACAAATCATAGAGCTTCCCTTTGTTTCTGGACGCAGTGCCCAGACCTGCTAGGCAGGGGGAAAGGTTACAGCTGGGTCATCAGACTTTAAGAACCAAAGGAAAAGAGACACTCCAGAAGAGTCAGGCTGGAGAAGGAACTGAGCATTGGCAAATGGGGTAGGTATCTAAACCCTTGAAGACAGGAATGTGCTAGACATGCCAGTGGGTCAAGGTCTAGAGGCACCACTAACTCCAGCCCCCCTTCCTCTGAACGTGTGGGAAGTGGGGGCAGGAGAGGGAAGGGAGGAGCATCACAGGAGATTGAAACTCACTCATAACACTCAAGACATTTCATGTTTCAATCTCCTCCCTCAGCAAATATTTGACTCGACACGAAAAATGATTCTGACTTTCCTTACTTAGGTTAAGGGACTGAGGTTCTCTGCCATCACACAGGGCTGATAGCGATGGTGAAGGGGACAGTATCATCTCACAGGATTACGTACGAATTAGGGATGGGAGTAGAGACAGAGCAGCTTTGGCATCATGGTACGCCATGAGTGTTCATTTAAAGGCTAGATTTGTGTCGTTTGTATTTTATTTTTAAGCTTATTTATTTTGAGAGAGGAAGCAGGGGAGGGGCAGAGAGAGAGGGAGAGAGAGAGAACCACAAGCAGGCCTTGCAGTGGCGGCACGGAGCCCGACGAGGGACTTGAACTCATCAACCGTGAGATCATGACCTGAGCTGAAGTTAAGAGTCAGACGCTTAACTGACTGAGCCACCTGGGCGCCCCCAGTTTTCCTTGCTGACAGCAGTCCTGAGCAGAATCTCTACAAGTCCCTGGCAGCTGGCAAGTAGAAGGGACCAACCGAAGAATAAACAGAGAAAGATGGGTTGTCCCAGAATAAACGGGAGTTTGGCTGGGTTTGGCCTGGGGCAAGAAAGCTACCGCATTCTTGTCAGAGGGGATGCTTGCAGCCAGGACTGCTAGAAGGAAAAGTCACACGGGTGGGCTGGGGACACCCCCCGCAGAGGGCTCCTCCTGCCGCAGTCCTTACCAGAGCTTGCCGGCTTACATGGCACTTGTAAGTCCGCTTCTGGTGCTCGCGTGGGTCTCAACCCTGCAGGCAGACACGTTTACTGATACCGCACACACAGAACAACAGTCCTGCCCCCTATTTCATGGTTAGTGCTGGAGCTGGGACTCAATTCAGGTGTCCTGATTCCAACTCCACATTCCTTCCATGACCCAGTGTTCAGAGCAGCAGAGCCCTGACCCCGTTTCAGACACCGCGCTACAGTTCCTGCATACATACACGGTCACCGTTCTCGCACATTCTGCTCTTTGGCTGATCGCTCAAGAGAGGGAAGGACGCTCGGCGTATCATTGGGGGCAGGTGGTCGTCTCTCAGGAGGACTTCCTCTGCATTTGTTCTATAAATTTCTCCCACATCTTCTACAAGCAATACCGGACGAGCTATGCAACCTGTGTAGGTCTCTAACGTAACTAGAGTAACAGTGAGAACACAAATCTTTATGATTCGTGATATGGCTTGTTGATTATTCCTCTCTGGGAAAGTTGCTCTAGCAAGTAAGCTCTTCCCTAGCCACTCTGTCCCTTTGTGCAGCAACACGAAACAAACCCTGCTTGGGACCGGACACTAGGAACTAGTTTTAGGCATCCAAACCTATCTCCTCTCGCATCGCTCAATCCCTCATAAAGAAGGGCAAGAGGAATGCCCATTATCCTTGGAACAGCACTCGGGATTTTACATTGATCTTTCAACACTTCAATAGAATTGACTTGGGTAATAATTTACCTAACTGATTTCTGCACATAAAGGC
Source organism: Panthera leo (assembly GCF_018350215.1). Lineage (NCBI taxonomy): Eukaryota > Metazoa > Chordata > Mammalia > Carnivora > Felidae > Panthera > Panthera leo. Next base: position 10,509,233 of record NC_056691.1, read on the forward strand.
TCTAAAGATAAAAGCAAATTCTCTAAGAGATTTTGGAAAAAACAAAAAAATAAAAAAAAACCAACCTAGCTTCGATGGATAGAAAATTGCTTTCTAAGTCCAGTTACCTAGACAACCTGCTATTATCTACCCATTGCTGAAAAAGACATAAGAAATCAGTTTGAACAAAGGCATACACACACACACACTCTCTCTCTCTCTCTCTCTCCAGAGTTGAGTTACCTGAGGCACAGCCGTTAACCTTTGTGGCGTGAGCCATGCTGGCTGGAGTCCAATGACAGATCCAGAAAGGAGTGAGGAATCATGCAAATTTTATGCATCAAGTTCCCAAACGCAATCAACCTGAAACAATGAAGACAGCCCCATCAAAATGGATCATTTAAAAATACGTACAACACTAAATCTTAGATGTCTGTTTACAAAGATGGCTGCTAATGGAGAGAGCAAATTGGGAGTCGGGGAGAGGTGGCCTGTGGATGGGGGTGATGACGGCCTGGCCCCGCCACTCGGTGCTGAGATTCATGTACCGGCAGATGTGCCTGTGGACGGGCACCCAGAGCAGGGCTCTAGACGCGATACTCTTATCGGAGATGGAAATGGTTCTCCAGAAACGTGACATTTTTAGGAAGGTGGCCTTCAAATACCAAGGGCCTCCTCAGGGGCATCATTCCCTAGCCTACCGCAAATCCACTACAAACCATTTTTGGTACTTTACAAAAAAATTTATTTTTGAGAGAGAGACAGAGAGAGAGCGAGTGCACAAGCAGGGAAGGGGCAGAGAATCCAAAGCAGGCTCCAGGCTCTGAGCTATCCGTATAGAGCTTGATGCGGGGCTTGAACATGCAAACCTAGAGATCATGACGTGAGCTGACGTCGGATGCTCAACCGACTGAGCCACCCAGGCGCCCTGACCATCTGTGGTTCTTAAATGTAACGTCTTTTCCAGACGCTGGCTCAACACCTTCAAGGTAGTTGCTGTTGTAGCAAGCCTTCACATTTTTAAAGGATTGATTCACGGGAACCCTTCTGAGGTATCTCAAAGTCTTTTGCCTACTCGGTCTTTTAAAACATAAATCTGAGCTGGTCAGCTCCCCTCTTAAAAAAGTCTTCAATATCTCCCACGGTCCTGTCGGATAACCTTCGAATGACAGTATAGCACATAGTTTGGAAACATCAGGGGTCACGATGGGCACCATATGTCTTACTTTATATTGATCCTCTATTTAAAAGTTAACTGAGGGGCGCCTGGGTGGCTCAGTCGGTTGAGCGGCCAACTTCGGCTCAGGTCATGATCTCGCGGTCCGGAGTTCGAGCCCTGCGTCGGGCTCTGTGCTGACCGCTCAGAGCCTGGAGCCTGTTTCGGATTCTGTGTCTCCCTCTCTCTCTGACCCTCTCCCATTCATGCTCTGTCTCTCTCTGTCTCAAAAATGAATAAATGTTAAAAAAAAAATTAAAAAAAAAGTTAACTGAGATTACTACTATAAGACATAGTAGAAACACAAAATTTAAAACAAAAAAGAAACAACAAGAGTAACAGGAAGGGAACATTGTTCTAACCTCTGCTTTTTCAAAACGCCTTTTGAAAAATGCTGGTAAGGAAAGCAAACAATGGTACAGAGGAAAACAGTCCATTTCCACTGTGCCCAGATCCTAACTCCAGACCCACAAAACCCGAAGAAACTGATCTAACAAATTCCAAGTTGGGAATTCAGGTGTCGGTTCAGAAACCCGCAGTGACCTCCCCAAAAGAACAAAATGCTGGGGTGTCTGGGTGGCTCAGGGGGTCAAGCGTCCGACTTCGGCTCAGGTCACGATCTCACGGTTTGTGGGTCCGAGCCCCGTGTCGGGCTCTGTGCTGACAGCTTGGAGCCTGCTTTGGTTTCTGTCTCCTGCTCTCTCTGTCCCTCCCCACGTGTGCTCTGTTTCTCTGTTTCTCAAAAATAAATAAATGTAAAAAATAAAATAAAATAAAATAAAATAAAAAGAACAAAATGCTAATACATACGCATATACACGTCTAATGCAGCCAGTGAAATCACTTAAGAGCTTTCAATAATGTAGTAAAATACTCAAAGAACATCGATAAAAATTGTATTCTGTCATAAACCCAATTTTGTGAAAAATATGTACATATTTACACATTGATTTAAAACTCCAAGAAATAAATACACCAAAATGTTCCTTATGGTTGCCCCTGGCTGATTCAATTAGGGAAGAACTTAGCTCCTTTGTTACTTTTGTAATAGTAACTATTAAAAAAAAAAAAAAAGATTGGAGACTTCCCGTCTCTGGTTTTATTTGCTTTCAAGTGCACGGGAGAAAGAAGAAAGAATTTTCAAAATGCAACGTGAAAGGGAACTATGAGGCCACAGTCATGGAGAGTATAAGAAGTGAGAAATCCAAGTACATAGAAGGAAGGCACAGGAAATGGCTGATCTCTGTGATCACACAGTGACAGTCGCTAGCTGAAGAGCTAGTGAAATTGTCTTCGCTGCCTGAATGGGTTTACGCTTGTAGTTCAAAGCGAACTACTTACAGTTCCCTTGCTTGGCTTTTCCAGCTTTGGGGACTGCCACTCCGCCCACCGGCAGAGACCGGATTCTCAGCATCCCCCGAGAAGCTCCCTGCTGGTCCCCACTTGGTGTGTGACAGCACACCAGGAGGAAAGGATGGCTCTGATCTCTCTGCAGTCACCTGACATTCTGTTGGAAACAGGCACTGGTCCGGGTCCATGGCCTTGAGCTTGGGAAGCAGTAACCTCCGTGCGGGCAGAGCTGGCTTTAGGGATACAATGAGCATTACCTTTAAGAATAGGAATGACTACACAGGTCTGGCAAATGTAGCTTCGTTTAAAAAAAAAATGTGGGGACTGGGAGAGAAGAAGGAAGAGAGGGAACAGGGAGATAAGGGGACAGAGGACAGAAGCCCAGCTTCTGAAATTCTTCAACTGATTACACTTTTGAAAGCCAACAAAAGCAAATCTAAGCTGATTCGTGACCCCTTTCTAGATCGGTGCGCTGGGCTGGTGCTCTTGCTTCAGAATGGCTTGTAAATACCACCCCTTAAACTCGTGAGGGCAAACAGAAGGCAAGAAGAAACAGGCTGCATGTGTTATGGGTGCATGAAGTAGGTGTCAAGGTATTTGGATGGAGATATGCCCAGAATCTCCTGAGTGAAGCTTCATAAACTTTGGTCCAAGGTCCCCTCCTGTTAGTGAAGAGCCTTCGCCTGGCGGAAAATCTTTATGTCCGATCCAAACTGGTCTCTCCCACCCTCCCCCAAACCAAACGATAAAATCAAAAGGAAGGAGAAACCTCAAAAAGGGAACAAGCATGCCACCGGTAATATAATAAGATATGTGTCACCGGGTGGGGATCCGGGTAGCGTCTATGCAAAAACAACAGTTTCGTATGGTGTATTGATTTTTCCCAGTTATTGTTCATGCCTGACAGGTGGCCTCAAACTGTGAGGACTTAGTCTTCTTAATGATATGCAGATTCTTATGTCAGTGCATTATATAAACCAGAAAAGGGTTGGCCATGTTCCATTCTCTGTTACAGATCAATAAACTGCTTCTTTTCTTCCCCAGAGAAGGCTGCAAACCAGTAAATCTTAAGCGGGACAATGGTGGCTTAGTTGAGCTCACTAAGAAAAAGCACTCCTTTGAAAGCCTCTAGGGAAATACATCAATACAGAAAATAAAGAATTTGTCGTCTTCTCTATTTCAAGCGACAAATCTGAAGAACATTTTAGTAGCGCCCCGAGCGCAGCGCAGAGAATAATGTAGACGTTGCATGAATTTATCCCGTAAACGCATGACATTAGTTCAATACGAAACCAACAGGAGGAACAGCCCACTGGGTCTTCTCTAAGAAAGCATTAGTGAAAACAGATAGATGAACTTGAGATTTGACATATACCCTAGACTGGCTCTGGCAACCAACCAAATGCCACCGCCTTGGTTAAGAGCCCAGATAATGACGACGAGGACACTGCTGATGACCAAGCAGATGACAGCTGGTATTCACTGAGCTCTTACTCTTATCAGTTATTGAGATATAAATGGTATCCATTCTATGGTACACCATTACTTTAAGTAGCACTGATTAAAAACTAATGTTGCTAATTAAACAGTCTTAAAATGCTTAAGATTATATTAATTGTAGGATATATCCTCATCTCAGAAATGTTAGAATGTGAAAAATGTGCATCTTAGAATTTGTGAACTTATGTTACATTCAGGGCATTTAGGTTTTTTAAAATTTATTTGGGGGGGGCATGAGTGGGAGAGGGACAGAGGGACAGAGAGAGAGAGAGAGAGAGAGAGAGAGAGAGAGAGAGAAAGAGAGAGAGAGAGAGAGAGAGAGAGGTGGGGGAGGGGGCAGAGAGAGAGAGAGAGAGAGAGAGAGAGAGAGAGAATCCCAAGCAGGCTCTGCGCTGTCACCACAGAGTCCTATGTGGGGCTTGATCTCATGAACCACGAGACCATGACCTGAGTTGAAATCAAGAGTTGGATGCTTAACCAACTGAGCCACCCAGGTGCCCCACATTCAAGGCATTTTTTAAAGCACCTAACAGTTATCACCTCATTCAAACTTCACAATAACCCTGCGAGCTACTAAAAATTCTCTCTCCCCATTTTACAAACAGGAGGCTCAGGCATAGGGAGGTCAGAACACGCCTGGCTAGGGGTGCCTGAGTGGCTCAGTTGGTTGAGCGTCCGACTTTGGCTCAGGTCATGATCTGGTGGTCCATGAGTTCAAGCCCCGCATCGGGCTCTGTGCTGACAGCCTGGAGTCTGAAGCCTGTTTCGGATGCTGTGTTTCCCTCTCTCTGCCACTCCCCCGCTCATGCTCTGTTTCTCTCTGTCAAATATAAATAAACATTAAAAACAAACAAAAAAAACACATGCCTGGCTCACAGAACTAGGAAGTGCCAGAGCCAAGTGCAGGGGTGAGCAATCCAGCCCTAGAGCCCACACTCCAGCCCTCGTGGGTAAGGGCCCTGTTGCTTTAAGAAGTAAAAATGTATGCACCTAAATAAGGGGAACCTTTCAAGGCCCTCACCTGAGGGATGTATACGCTTACTGAAAGGATACTTAAATTCCTTTTAGAAAGAAAGCTATGTTTCAGAATTTTACGGCATTTGTTTTCGAAGCAACTGTATTTCCCGTCTTACTCCTTGAGATTACATGTTTAAGAGCCTGAGGAGGGACTTACATGACACATAGGAAAGGCCATCGTATGCGCCCATCACACTTTGATCGGGACTCCCCAGGATACTCGTCCATGTGGCTATCCGCCTTGTTCCTTAGACTGTACTACGGATGTCATTTGACTCAATACATTAAGTACTTTTTCACCTGACCAACATGCTCCCCCGCTCAGGGTTAGGTGGGAGGCTCCCAATGGAATCATAGTAATTTCAAAAATGGACAGAATCAGGGCAGTCAAATTGGAATAAGAACCTTCCTGTTCAAGTGACAAGTGCTAAGAGGGGAAACCACCGTCTTGATGTACACGTTCTGGAATCTCGTCTACAACATGTCATAGTATTGTTTCTTTTGCTTCACAAAATTAACAACATAGTTATACCTAAACTCTGGAAAAGACAGAAAAAATAGTCATTCACAATCTCTCAGTGCTGACGTGGCCATCATGACCAGCTGAGGCTCTTTCTTTTTTTTTTTTTTAATGTTTATTTATTTTTCAGAGAGAGAGAGAATACAAGCAAGCAGGGGAGGGACAGAGAGAGAGGGAGCCACAGAATCAGAAGCAGGCTCAGACTCCGAGCTGTCAGCACAGAGCCCGATGCGGGGCTCGAACTCGCAAACTGCAAGATCGTGACCCGAGCTGAAGTCAGACACTCAACCGACTGAGCCACTCAGGGGCCCCCCTGAGGTTCTTTCTCTTCAACGTGTGAGGACTCTATGTGTATTTTTGTCACTTCAACACGTTTTAAAGACCTGCAACTCTTAGAATTGGTACCAGCCACTCTTCCTTTTCTACTTGGAGGCAGCAGATAAACGAAAGCTCCGCATCATTCTCAGAGGCTGACACACTAGTGCCAGAAACAGCCAGACAGACAAAGGACAAAGCACTGGAAAAGCAGTGTACACGCAGTTAATTCTAATCCACAGCAAGATGGTCTTACCTTGCCCAAACAGGCTGTGAATGGCCAAAAATGTATTCATAAGAGACCACGTGGCCAAAGTCTTAAAGGATGAATGAATGTTTTCCAGGGTGACAAAGAAGGGCATTCTCGACAGAAGGAACAGAGTATGCAAAGTCAAGAGATAAGGAAGTGCATGGTGGGGTGCCTGCCTGGCTCAGTCGGTGGAACATGCAACTCTTAGTCTTGGGGTTGTGACTTTGAGCCCCACGGTGGGTGTAGAGATTACTTTAAAAATTTTGGGGCACCTGGGCGGCTCAGTCAGTTAAGTGTACAACACTTGGCTTCAGCTCAGGTCATGATCTCACAACTTGTGAGTTTGAGCCCCGCTCAGGGCTCTGTGCTGACAGCTCCGAGCCTGCTTGGGATGTTCTGTCTCCCTCTTGCTCTGCCCCTCCCCTGCTCTCCCATGCTCTCAAAAATAAATAAAATAAAATAAAATAAAACCTTGAAAAAAAAAAGAATAGAGTACATGACAAGTAGGGCTGTGGCTAGAGCAATGTCTGTTTCCCTAGGAGCTCAGTTATGGTAAAACAAAGAGGACTAAGGCCTGAGTGCTCAAGAGAAAGCTAAGAAGAATACAGTCTACAAGCCAAAGTCCACACACACACACACCCCTTTACCCTAATAAAACATGCAAAGCTCATTTATTTCTTTAAATAAGGCAGTCTTTCAAACAACCATCCAAAAACCTGTCTAACTTATTATACACCCTCGATGACTGCCCAGATATTTCTGTCCAGAGTTTAATTGAAAGTAACTTAATTAAAAGTACGTTTGAGTGCAAACTTTGGCCATCGTTCATTATCAGATTATCTTCTGGGGGTTTCTGGTATTGGCTCCTACCACAGGAATTGTGGCGGTAATGTTAACCAGCTCTTGGTCACTTTCCAACCAAATTACCTAATTATGACCCAACCCCATTTACCCTTCTCAAACACAGGGGATAATTTTCTTGGTATGGGGGTGGGGGTGGGGGGAGGGTTTGCTGGAAAGAAATCTCAATTATCCATCAAGATCTAAATCAGAGTCCTGGATGCTAGTTTCATTTATAGCATAGAAAGGCAATTGGGTTCTCCCCATTATAAAAATTTTACGCTACGCTTGTTGAAACAGTTATATTTACAATCTTATTCTCTGGGGTGATATTTAAGAGGCCAGAAGAAGTGTTTCTGTCTCAGGAACAAGTTGAAATGCAGACATTAAAGAGAATGTATGGAGGAAGCAATAATAAACACATTCATTTATTCATTTAACAAGTGCCCTGTCATGTGCCAGGCACTGTTGTTGGCACAAAGGATACAGCAAGGAGCAAATAAGACACCCACCTGCCCCCATGCCCCAAACAGTCTAACTGGATCTGTGCTTTGGGCTGAAAGAGACTTTAGATTTCACAGTATATTTAACAGATGAGCTGTACTAACAGCCAATTCCTGACTCCTCTTTTCCGCATTATTTGAAAAGAATTCCCGTGTTAAGACCTGCCTCCTTGTGCCCCAAAGTGGGTGTGGGCGTGTCCAGCCCTCGCCCAGACCCCCCCCCCCCCCCTGCCCATCCACATCCACTTTCTGCGAGTGTGTATACGAACAATGCTCCTCCAAAAGGTTAAAGGCACCTCAGAGCCTGCAGACGCTCAGAGCCCAGCCTGGCTCTGCTCCAGCCGGGTTGCTGGAATCCACACAGCTTCCTGAACACTTGAAGAAAATGAAGGTAAATTTTCTTTCCAGGAAATTTTCAGTGATCAGAGTTTATCAGATCATAACCACCTAGGCTGAAAACTAGCTGTTTTTCTCTGCAAAACAACGGGGCAACGGACGGGCAGACAAATGAGAGTCAGAAGTGTTGAAGCTGTTTTTTTTAAAGCTTATCACCTTTATGTTTTTTGTTGACTTCAGAGGAAACTGCTTTTACGACTCTGCATAGGCACACGAAATAGAACTTACCAATTTGCTTTGGTTCATCTCTAAAGGGTGCAGGGAAAACAGACCACAGCAGAGACCTAACCCTTTCATTTATAAATTTGTTCTCATCAGTGAAATCTTGCTCTTACTTAGCAAGCATCTCCATTGCTACTAGTTTTGAGTTAAGATGTCAGTGCTTTTGCCGATTCAAATATTAAAGAACCCACATGTGATGGCCACAGCTGTAAGAGAATTAGTTTACTGTCATTTGAAAGGATTTTGGTCATTTCCTATTTTAATTTTTTTTAAATGTGAAATTCTCATTTATTTACTGCTGTAGCAGGCATTTTGCCTCGAACTCCTCTGGGATTGGATTCCTACAGGATATTCTCTGTGATTACTCCGAAACTGATCAAAAGTAATTGAATGGTGAGTTGAAGGGTGCCTGGGACTGTCACTAAGCCAACAGGGATAACGCATCTTTAGGTGCTTCATCTTCAAGCAAAAGGCTCTCAAAGTGTGGTTCCTTGGCAGCAGGATTAGCTTGGATGTTCTGGGAACTTCTTGGAAATGCATCCCAGACCTACTGAATCACGATCTTTGCTGGGGTCTGCATCTTAACCAGTCCCCCAGGTGATTCTGTTTCAGGCCTAAGGTTCTCAAAACCACTGCCTTAAAAGGTGGGTTAACTGAGAAAAAATATATCCTAAGGCTCCAAGAGCCAGGAACGTCCACTGATTGAATTTTTTAATTTTAGTTATTTTGAGAGAGGGAGAGTGCAAGAGCAGGGGAGGGGCAAAGAGGGAGGACAGAGTGAATCCCAAGAGAGCTTCATGCTGTCAGTGCAGAGCCTGATGTGGGGCTCAAATCCACGAACCGCGAGATCATGACCTGACCCGAGATCAAGAGTAAGACGCTCAACTGACTGAGCCACCCAGGCGCCCCAAGAATGTCCACTGATTTTAAGAAAATGGCCCCCACTGATTTAGAAAACATCACCCAAGGGGCACCTAGATGACTCAGTCGGTTAAGCATCCGACTTCGGCTCAGGTCGTGATCTCATGATTGCTGAGTTCAAGCGCCACATCGGGCTCTCTGCCGTCAGCACAGAGCCCGCTTCGGATCCTCTGTCTCCCTCTCTCTGCCCCTCTCCCACGTGTGCCCTCTCAAAATAAACATTAATAAAAATAAAAATAAAACATCCCCAAGAGGCCTAACTTTTTGCCATTCATTTACCCCAAAAATAACGATTGGGCGCTCAGCATGGAAGAGGCACACTGCTGGAACTTGAGGGGTCAACAAAATAAACCCAGTTCCTGCCTTCTTGGGGCTTCGAGGCAGGAATTTCACACACAGTGACGCACACACACACGAGCAAATTATTAACCTTACGCTAAATACCACAAGGGAGGAAAAAATAGGTGTTGAGTGAGAATACGAAGGCCGACGTTTTTAGGGTTGAAGATGAGGACAATGGAGCCGGGTGGGATGGGCGGTCCTCAGAAGCATCTCTAGGGAAACGTCACTGAAGGTGAGGAGTGAACAACAGGTAAGGGCCAGCTGGGGGAGTATGGGAAATGAGGACGGGGCCCGGAAGCAGCCAGACACATCAGTGCTCCCACCAAGTCCCACGATGGCGTATCAAACAACTCCATAAAGGAAGGAAAATCTTTTCAAAGAACAGCAAATGGCCACTTAGAGGCAAAACAAAAAACCCTGACCTCAGCGTTTCACCTCACACAAAAATCAATTTGATAGGACCCATAATCTTGAATGTAAAACAAAAAACACCTTCTAAAACCTTTAGAAGAAAACGCTGAAGATCTTCAAGACCTAGGGCTTGGAGAGGAGTTTCCAGAGGACGATGAAAGATCCATAAAAGTAAAAACTGATGAAGTGATCTTCATTAAAATTAAAATCCCCCCCCCCCTTTTTTTCCCTGTAAAAGCATGGTCCGAAGGCACTTGGGGAAAGAAAAAGCTCTATAGATTTGAGCAACTGAGTTTATTTAAGAAAGGTAAAGAGCAGAGAGGTGAACAGAGGCTAAATGAGAGGACATTTGTTGGGCCTTGCTGGACATGGGAAGGAGAAGACGTTTTATTTTTTTCAAAGTTTATTTACTTTGAAAGAGAGTGCAAACACACACACACACACACACACACACACACACACATTCACACAGATATAAGTGGGGGAGGGGCAGAGAGGGAGAGAGAGAATCCCAAGCAGGCTCTGCATCGTCAGCCCAGAGTCTGATTCAAGACTTCATCTTAAAAACCGTGAGACCTGAGCCAAAACCAGGAGATGAACATTTAACCGACTGAGCCACCCAGGCGCCCCAAAGTCACTGAGCATTTTAATCCCAATGAGTAACACAAAATAAATTATCTTACTTTCAAGTATTTTGCTTAGGCTTCTTACCATTTTAAGGAGTGGTAGGTTGGTTCTTCTATTATAATTATTCTTATTCTTATTCCTACTACTATTGAGAGAAGACACGAGATGTTCCAGGAATGGTTTTTTCAGACTTCACAGAAAATTTCCCCTCTGAGTATACTTTGGCTTTGAAAATTTTTACTTCAGACTCTTTCACAGAGAGGCACAGCCATGCCGAGCAGACATTTCCCAGAAGTTCTCGCGTCTTCTCCAGAACATACAAGTTCCTACTTATTTTAGAGAAACTTAAAAGATGACAAGTACACAGCCCACAATGGTACATTGTGTTATCAATAGAGCATATGCACTTCAATTAAAAATGGTTACAGGAAAAGCTGGAACCAGAAACTAAACCTAGAGACTTGGGAAAAACCAGCTTCTGCTGTGCCCCTGGACACCCTCAAAGTTGCCCTTATATGTCCTACAAACTGTTCCGGCAAGTCTTAGATGTTGTTTTCTTTAGCTGAAACAAACCTCACTTAAGCTTTTCCCTTTTGAATGCAGGAGACTCAAAACATTCACTGCTTTTTTTTTTTTAACATCTCAGGGTTTCATGCCGGGACAAGCACACTGCTTTCATGACTCTGCAAAGGTCCTGCTCACGTTCATCTACCCATGGTAGGTGAGTAAACACCAGGGTGTAGGGTGGGGGCGCTGGCACCGGCCGAAGCAGAGAATGGAAATGCTAGGATCTAGCCAGCATCTCATTCTGCTGAGGGATGCTTTGGATAGGAGCAACAGAGTGAAAGCCTGACCAATGACAGGCCACACCTGAGCCTTGTCTCCTGGTCATCAAGGGACGGGCAGACCCCTGGCGTCATTCCCACCAATTTCAAATGGTCCGAGGGCACAGACACGTCCTCTGGGGGCCCATTCGAATGCCATTGATCACTCAACCTGTTCAGCTGGGAAAGGCAACAGGCCTGGGGAAGGCGACTCAGCAGCGGGACTTCAATCCCTGCCTCCTCGTGCACAGGTCCTGCCTCCTCCAGGCCCTGCCTCTCTGTTCCTTCTTCTAGAAGGCTCTGATAGCAATGGCTCAACTCTCCTACACCTGGAAAAGTGTGAGAGGAGGGAGACTGTCCGAGACAGGCTTCACCCCTAACCCAGGACAAAAACACTGGGCTTGAGTCAGAAACACAGGCTGAAGTCATGTCCCCAGAAGGGCGGCTTCTGAGGATGAGAGTGGACATCTGCTCCCCTGGGGGCCTTACTGAACATTTAGCCTCCTGGGTATTAACACCTCGCGGGTAGGAGCGGAGACAGCCGGGAGGCGAGAAGGCAAGGTCCCAAACTCAGAAAGGCAGCGAACACTGAGATCCAGCTACAGGGGGGTAGAAAGGTCTCTTAGGGCATGTGTATCACACCGAAGCAAAATTAATTCACAAACATTTTCGTGAACCTACAGGAAGGGGGTAGGGAGAAGCCCAAACAAGAATTTCTAGCCATCAAGGGAAGATAAATGTTCATTAATGGCAAAGTATCTATTATTTCTAATTTAAGACGTCTAACATCTCAGGGACATTGTTTTTATTAGGGTTACACTGTTTAATAAATATAAGGGTATCTGGGTGGTTCGGACGGCTGAACGTCCAACTTGGGCTCAGATCATGATCTCACAGTTCATGATTTCGAGCCCCACATCGGGCTCTGTGCTGACAGTGTAGAGCCTGCTTGAGATTCTCGCCCTCTCCTCTCTTCTCTGCCTGTCTCCTGCTCATGATTTCTCTCTCAAATAAATACACTTAGAAATAAATAAATTACAGGTTGATAGGCAGTTACAGGTGTTGGCTAACAGCTTCTAAGCCCCCGTGCTGTTCCAGCATGTTCCGGGTCTATATTGCTTGTAACACAGTAAACACAACACCAAAAACTACGCATCTGAAATCTCTCTGCACACAACTGATGTGTTTTCAGGAAGTTTGAAATTAACATGACAATTTTCACTGTTCACTAGGGGATTCTCTGCTTATTCTTCAATTTTGGCTCAAAGTAACTCAGGTTTTATAAACTCAGTTCCTACATAGGGTATTAATGTTGTCGCTGGGGGTAAATTTATCAAAAATGTTTAATTCTTTCATCTGGAAGTCCAGGAAAGAGAAATCCTTGATTGACTTAAAGTGGCTCATTACCTACTACATTATAAGAGGCTTGATGTGTAACTGACTGGTCAGAACAGAGATGGGAGTAAATTCTAGATTCCTGTCCTAAGACTGAAGAAGTCGCTGTAGTCAAGTACATACACTTGGAACATGAGTACCTTCTGGAATAGGCTCTCAATTATCCTTTTAAGGAGGTATCTAATGCACATGTCCACACCCAGAATAAGCAGATGGTTAGAGAAAGTGCTGGTAAACCACAGAAGAAAATTTAGCTATTGCTACCCTTGTGAGGTCAGAATCTTTAAGTTAGTTTCATGGAAGGAGAATTTAATACAGTCAACTATGAATTCCATAAAAATTTTTTGAAGCTATGAAACAAAGATGTTTTGATAGGTTTTGTTTTTTCTTATTTTGGAAAGAGGGGCAGAGGAAGAGAGAGAAAGAGAAGGAGAGACTCCCAAGTAGGCTCCACGCTTAGGGAGGAGCCCAACACGGGGCTCAATCCCACAACCCTGGGACAGTGGCCTGGGCTGAAATCAGGAGTCAGACACTCAATTAACTGAGTCACCCAGGTGCCCCCAAAGGTTTTTTCTTTTTTTTTAAAGAGAGCCGAGACTGTAGGCAAAAATAGAAAATATATATGTTGACACTCAAACATATTTTGGAGGTGCCCTTATAGAAATAAAACCACACACAGCAAGTGAAAACATGTGAATAGATTACATATATAATGCTGTGTGACCACGAAATTCTTGGTTGCTGTGGCTTAACAACCGAAAGGGCTCTGAAGATCACCTACATTAAGATCCTGTTTGCTTTTGCAGAGGAGAACGTTCTGTGAAGTAACAGAGGCGAAGAGGCAGAATACAGTCGGAGAAACCAGTGAACGGTGGCCCCGCGTCCTTACGGGTAAAGAGAGGAACAGCTTCTCTCCTAGAATGGAAGCAAGAGGGGATGGAACTTTCCTTTCTGAACTTCCTCTAGTTTCCTACTCATTTCCTTAGACTTCTGTCCTCCCAGCCCTCCACTGATGTAAAAGGAGCCCGTGTTTGGAATTCCAAGCCCACAAAATGTGCATGTCTGTATTTTATTGGCAGGAACGCCGGGCCTCTGCACAGGACACGTTATTTAAGAGTTTCGAAGACACTGGGAACCAGAGGTAAGGTGCCACTGGACGGTTCTTCCTGCTCTAGCCTCTGCAAAGCACAGCAACTCGTGACAGTCCAGGGTCCCCCCCCCCCCCTCACCCCCCTGTGTCACTCTAACTTGCCTGCAGTGCAACAGCGACATCCAGAGTCAGAACCAGCTGAAGCACCCGTGCCCTGACTCCCCGCGGCGCCGGTCAGAAAGCAGTCTGGGGCTCCCCGTCCCAGCCCGGGGACATCGGAATCTACATCTCCACAAGAGCCCACGTTCAAGTGTGAGCAACACTGTTTTGTTTTTTTTTTTTAATTGTTTTTAACGTTTATTTATTTTTGAGACAGGGAGAGACAGCATGAACGGGGCAGGGTCAGAGAGAGAGGGAGACACAGAATCTGAAACAGGCTCCAGGCTCTGAGCTGTCAGCACAGAGCCCGGCGCGGGGCTTGAACCCACGGACCGTGAGATCATGACCTGAGCCGAGGTCGGCCGCTCAACCGACTGAGCCACCCAGGCGCCGCAACACTGGTTTTAACAGAGATCTTTATACCACGTCTGACCTCTCTGAAGAGTGGGCTCTCTGGGGAGAGCACCACATTGACTGTCCCATCGGTTTTTCTTTCTTTTCTGACCTCGTGCTTTCGCTTTTCAAGACTTAATTCATACATATTTCTTTAGGGCTCATGAGCAAAGAGGCCAAGCCCAAACTCCAGTACGGCTGTCAACGGAGAAGGGCGGTTATGCATTGCTTTTAACCAACCACAACGTGCACAGAACTTTTTGGTCAAGTGCTCTGCTATGAAAATACTAGGATCACAGATACTAAGATAGCAGGGGATCCTCTTGACCTTTTAACAAATTCCACATGATTGCTGGTTGGTAGGAAGGGACAATTTCACTCTGTTACAGTGAGGGTCGCAGGGGGGGACGCAGAAAGTGGCACCCACCCCCTTGCACAATTTTCTCTTTAGGCTACTGCACCTTACGGTCCTACCTTCTCATTCGGAGGGAGGAGCAGGAGGATGTGGGGGAGACGCCGCCTTGCAGGCCCACCCCTGGGAGCTGCCTCCCACTCACACCCACCCCCTGGAGTTATGCCACGAGAGCTGCGGGCACTAGACCTGCTTCCTACCCAACCCCCCCCCCCCCCCCCCCCCGGCTGGCTGCCATGGGTGAACAATGGTCAAAACCAAGATGGAAACGGGGGCTCCCTCCTGGCTCAGGCGGTAGAACACGAGACTGCTGGTCTCACTCATGGTCCTGAGTTCAAGCCCCACAGTGGGTGCAGACGTAACTTAAAAAAATACCAAGATGAATACCATCTTAATGCAAATCGTCACATCAATGAACACCTGGGGAGGCCTTTAGGAAGGAATGTGAGCCTGGGGTGCCTGGGTGGCTTCACGGTTTGTGAGTTCAAGCCCCGTGTCAGGCTCTGTGCTGTCAGCTCAGAGCCTGGAGCCTGCTTTGCCTTCTGTGTGTGGGTGTCTCTCTCTCTCTCTCTCTCTCTGCCCCTCTTTCCCTCCCCCTCTCTCTCAAAAATAAACATTAAAAAATTTAAAAAAAACAAGAAAAGAAGGAATGTGAGCCTTCAAGCTCCAACAAGCCAAGCTAGTATGGAAACTGACACAGAGGGTGTCAAGGCTACCGTTCTGAGCCACGGGGCACAAACACACGTTCTTGTCTGAACAGTTCTCAGTAGGAACCTGCTGCGGTGTGTGTGGAGGACCAGGCTCTCCGGACGTTCCCCTGCAAACTGCATTCCAGGACGTTACGGGACCAAATCCACACTCCCGGTCAGTGCAGTGACTGAGGTCAGTTCTCACAGATCTTTACAATTCCACTAATTTCATTTTTTTTAATGCCTTGAACCAAGGCATTGAAATCTCCTCCAAATTTCATATTTCTTTTTTCTTTCCTTCCTTCCTTCCTTCCTTCCTTCCTTCCTTCCTTCCTTCCTTCCTTCCATGCCTTGAACCATATATTGCTTATGGCCCAACTCAGGGCACTTTTGAGAGTGCGAACACATCGGGTAGATGGGGTGTTGGAACAACAGACATAAACTAGGATGGTCCCGGGCAAACTGAGACATGTAATCTCCAGGCCTTTAAAGAACTAAAAGAAGGAGAAGGAGGGGAATACCCATACATAGAAACACTGAGAGACTGCTATAAAGACCCTAGAACCATAAAACAGGCACCTTGTTCAGATCCCAGGGCTGCGAGGCTCTGTACGTTCTTATTTGTGGGTAGAGTGAAAATACACCGTGGGTGCCGAGAAAGGCCGACGGCAGCCAGTGATACCCAACAAAGCCGCACTGTTCTTGCCGTCCTCACCACTGGGCCTCACGTCGATAATATGATTTTCTAGAGTGAGCGGCTCTGAATAATACAACCTCTAATGTTCTCCGGGGAACTGCACTCGACACTGATGTGCATTGTTTCCCCTTAACTCACAATCTCAGAGCTGGATTATCTAAATGGTGTCAGGACAGAAAGTCTCCCACCTTCTATTTTAAACCACACCTGACAACAGATGGGGTCCACGCCGTACAATTTTACAAGGTTTTCACATGCGTTATCTTAGCCGAGATGCAAAACAGCTTCGTGAGATTTGTCCCCCTCCCACACTCCCCGTAACAGATAAGGAGACCGGGTTCAGAGAAGCGAGCTCCCCTTGGCGCCTGCCCCCGCAAGGGCACTTACCAGCAGGATGCTCACGGTCAGGGTCCCGCTGCTCCTCCCCACTGGGCTGTAAGCTTTCCAAGTGCCATGATTAAATCGTCCATGTTTTCTGAGTATCTAGCACTCAGAGCCTAGGACAGCCAATGTCCCAAATTATTCTTAATTAGCTAACTAAAAATTATTTTTTGAGGTAATGAATCAACTGCATAGGAAAACGAATTGGTACATTTCGATTCTTGTGTCTGTGTTCTCATTTTATGACCTAGAGAAGGCAAATACTATATACATACAATATTTTTTTTAAGTTTATTGATTTGGGGGGGGGGGAGGGGGAGAGAGAGAGAGAGTGTAGGAAGGGGCAGGGAGAGAGAATCCCAAGCAGGGTCTGCACTGTGAGCACAGAGCCTGACACAGGGCTCAAACTCACGAACTGTGGGATTGTGACCTGAACTGAAATCAAGAGTTGTATGCTTAATTGACTGAGCCACCCAGGCGCCTCTATAGGTAGAATATTTTTAAAGAAATACGGAGATGATCCTGTTAAAGAGAAAAGAGGGGTACCTGGGTGGCTCAGTCAGTTAAGTGTCTGACTTCAGCCGAGGTCATGGTCTCACAGTTTGTGAGTTTGAGCCCCGCGTCGGGCTCTGTGCTGACAGCTCAAGAGCCTGGAGCCTGCTTCGGATTCTGTGTCTCCCTCTCTCTCTCTCTGCCAATCCCCCGCTGTCTCCCTCTCTCTCTCTCTCTCTGCCACTGCCCCGCTCACGCTCTCTCAAAAAAGAATAAACATTAAAAAAATTAAAGGAAAAGAAAGAAAAGAAACACAGGACTTACTACTATGTAGTTAACATGGTTTACAGGAGAAGGAGCGTCGGAAATGGCACCTGAAAGCAGAAGGCTGAAATGTCTTAGATCAATTAGATCCTTTAGCTCTGCCCTGATTTCCATGGACTTCAACAACAGTCCCATGTAAAACACTTTTCCCAAGCTGCCCACTGAAGGTTTTGGATCGGGGCTGCTGTTTCCGGTCTCTGCTATAATAAGTATGGGCCAGAAGAAAACCTGAGGTCATTCAGTGCCTTCTTTAGTGTTTGTTCTGAGTCAACAAGGAAAAAATAGCGTGGAACACTTTAGGAGATTATGGCGAGATCCTAACATTTCCCGTTTCAGTGCTTCTCCTTAGCTGACACCAGGGGTGCCCACGACTGTATTGAGCTTTTTCTGCAATACCACTCCCATAAAGCAAACTGGAATGGTGGAAGGAAGGAAGGAAGGAAGGAAGGAAGGAAGGAAGGAAGGAAGGAAGGAAGGAAGGAAGGACAAACAACTCCCAAACAAGACATAGAGTGGGGATTAAACACACATTTAATGGAGAAAGCGTGTGGACGCTGAAAACCTACACTTGTTTTCTGTAGTTTTAGCTACTTTGAGACCTGACCAGTGCCAAAATCAATACGTACAATGGATTAAGTTTCGTGGAATGTCAGAGAAAAACACACAGATGTCAAAGTGACAGTCCTCTTATATTTAAGCTTCTGTAAACTGCTTGTCATATTTCATCAATATAGTAAGAGTACATTACAACATCTGTATGTAGGACACCACGAAATATTGCAAAGCATCCTTATGTGATAATGACATACCTACCCATAATTTAGGTATCTGCTTAGAACCCTAATGAGAATAGAAAATAATCAAATAAACAATAAAAAATAAATCGATGAACTTTGCTTACACCGAAACCTTAAACCCATGGCCAATTTATTCTTTTTCACGGGGGATTCTATTAAATTTGGCTGTGTGCCCTCCTTCCCCCACAGCCCAGATCAGATTACAAATTCGGGGGATTGCTTCAGAAAGTCATAGTAACTCAAAGGCAAATCCCAACAGCAAGGGAAGAGATGGTAAAATGATGTTGAGAAAAAGCAGAGGAGCGCCTGGGTGGCTCAGCTGGTTAAGCATCGACTTTGGCTCAGGTCATGATTTCGTGGTTGGTGAGCTGGAGCCCCGTGTCAGACTCCGTGCTGACACCTCCGAGCCTGGAGCCTGCTTCAGATTCTGTGTCTCCCTCTCTCTCTGTCTCAAAAATAAATGAACGTTAAAAAATATGAAGAGAGAAAAAAAAAAGAAAAAGCAGAAATTCTGGCACAAAGCCCTGTAAGCTGTATGGTCCCCAGTGACATTGCTATAATTACAGCACAACATACTAATTATGACTTATGGCAACAGACCTAACTTACTAACAGAAGCTTAGATCACGCTCAACAGAGCTAAAGAATGTGTCTAAACAGGTCATCAATTTCAGAAAGTTTTCAAACCATAACGGTCCGAGTGAGAGAAGACACCGTCACAGGGACAAATTCTGAGCCATTTGGAAAAAGCTCAGCTACCCAGAACAGCTTCTCCTCTGGAGAAACAGAACCCGTATTTTACTACAATTTACTTTTAAGCATTAAAAAGTATTTCCTGAGGCGCCTGGGTGGCTCAGTCCGTTAGGCGTCCGCCTCTTGATTTCGGCTCAGGTCATGATCTCAGTTCCTGGGATCGAGCCCGCCGTCCTGCTCTGAGCTGATGGCATAGAGCCCGCTTGGGATCCTCTCTCTCCCTCTCTCCCTGCCCCGCCCCTGCTCATATTTCTCTCTCTCTCAAAATAAATACATAAACTTAAAAAACAATTTCCTGGGGTGCCCAGTGACATTCACATTTTCCCAAGGGATGTATGACTGGTAAAATAGCCATCCTAAGCGAATGGAGAAAAACATGAAAGTAAAACAAAGCATGAAGCGATGGCATTATTAGGCTACTGTCGTGCCCTGAATTGTTAGCCCCAGGGGATCTACCACGATGCTTCAGTCTTCTTCACTCCTGCAGTGGTAGTCTGGCTGGGGCTCAGCACCTGGTAAGGGTTCAGTAACTGGCTGTTGAAATCCCTATCGTAATTCTGTAGCCAAATCAGATCATTGAGGCCAAAAATGTAATCCGTGGTCAAATCATGAAATGCTCTCTTTAAAAACAACAACACAAAACCTTCTTAACCCTTTACCTTTTCTTTTTGTTGCCAAGACCAAGGTGCACATATGAGTTTTTAAACGTTAGACATTCCATTTCTTAAAAATGTGACCTCTTTTATTTCTCTGATTAACTTAAGACCTAATTCTTAAGCTCCTAAAAATACCAGAGGAGAACTCAATTCCTTTTTACCCAGGTTAATGGGTAACTGATGCTTGTTCTCCAAACAGCAGCACACACACAAAACTCACAGGTACCTATCACCTTGAGTGAAACCACAGTGACCACGTAGATTTTAAAATAAAATCTGTGCTTCCTTGAACTGCTTTCCCAGAAGACAATACAACCTAGTCTCCAGACCCACGAGGCCAGGATCCTCTCTAGTACATCATCAAGGTTAAGAAAGCCTGGTTTTACCACAGACACTGCATGGACAGGCACAATACAATTGTGGTAAAGAACATTCCATGGTCTACAGAGCATGCATCACAGACTGCCCTTAAATACCCATTTTCCCACATGCAAAACACATCAAATCCAAGTCTCATCCGTTTCTATTAAAATCCCTTGCTTTAAAAAAACATACTCATGGGAGAAGCCCCCTAGAATGTAGATTAAAATTTTAAGTGGACAGTAAATTAAACCAAACAAAAGATGAATATATTGCAAAAAAGGATTTTATTTTGCAAAGGAAGCATTTAAAGAGTTAACTAATATCGGAAGTCGTTTTTTTAACAGCGAAGAGCAGATCTCAAAACAAATACGTTAAAAACTTATCGTCAAAAAGGTATTTTAAAGCAGTGGCTTTGAAAAGCTTATGAAAATTACAGACCTTATCACCAGAAAGTGCAGATACATGTACACACACACACACACACACACGCGTGCATGAGATTTCAAAGGAAGATGGAAACAAAACATGCAAGACTGTCACCCTCACCCTCAATGAATTCACAGTTCCAAACTTTGGTTCCGAAGTATGAGATCTTCCCAAATTGAGATCTAAGCAGACACTTAAAAATGACCTTCCCTTCACTCTTTGTTTCTAGAAAGGCTCTCCTCTCCTCTTTTTCTGTTTTGTTTATAAAGAGGTTCTTAACATATTAAATATGGGACTGTAAAGTAGGACAAAGAAGATAAATTTACTCGGGCATAAACTGCATCAAAAAAATCTTCTACAACACCGGAACACTTACCCGCACCATCATTTCGACACTGGCTTACGGACAGGAAAGTCTGCCAATCGGAGGCACAAAAATAAAACTTTCAAAATACCACAAGGAAGCACTAACTTTCTTCCGTCTACAGAAACTTAGCAGATGAAAGAGAAAAAAAAAGGTAACGAGTACCTATTTACTTTGAAGGACGTACAAAGAAACAAATTTGTCTTTAGAAATTCAAATAAATTTCAAATAATAATTACCTGCCATAAAAGTTCTTGTCTAGCTTGAATTTTTCTCCCCCGCAAAGAAGGTGAACTCTATCAGTTGGCCCTTCATGGAAATGCAAACCACTGCTCAGTTCTGGTGGGTGAGTATGTCCATGATCCCAGAATTTGGGGTATGAAATGGACAAAAGCAAGTCTGTGCATCGCTGGGATTAGCAAAATCAAACACGTGTTCAAAACCAGACCTGCCCCTCAACACCACTCTCCTCAGTTTGTTTGCCCAAATGTAAATTAATTCAGAGAAGTTGCTGGAAAAATAATGTCTGTTGTTTTAAGGGCGGAGAAGAGATGCAAATGGGTCTTTACATGTTACCTCCAAGAGAAAGGCCATTCTCTCCCCCTACCTTTGTGAAACACAAACGGAGGGGCCCGAGGACGCCTCTGTTCCAAGTTCTTTCAGTGTGGCGCCATGGGCGTCAAAAATCTTTGTAATCCCAGTGCTTGAATACCATGAACACTGCTCCATTTACGCTTATGATGGTGGTGGCGATGATCTCATTAGTCATTTCATGGACTAAACCCATCGCTTGGTAAGGATACATAGGGTACCAAGGAAAAAGGATTACTAGGATGGATGTCCTCCTTTACTTCCAAAAACCAAAGCAAACATGTGACAAGGTGGATTCTAACACAGGAAATAATTTACTTAAGTAAAAGACTTTCATTTGTTCATCTGATAAAGACAGAGTAGATACATACATGCCCAGACTACCTCTAGACATACTGTGCACGTCTAATTGCATTAATTATCACTTCCGTGGGGAACCTGGTTTCTTACAGCTGAAGTCCTCACTCTGGCAGGGCTTTTCCCCACGCAGAGCTACATTTGCAGGCTTGAAGCATCACTGGTTGTAAATGGGAAATTGGTTTAGGCAATCAATACGGCTCTCGACAACATCTATTTAAAAAATGACATCAAAATTGAGCACACCCTTCTACAAAATATCATTATAGCCCAGGCAGACATTTTTAAATGCTGGTGCGTATCCCAAAAAGGAACTTCCATTCAAGCAGACTGCACCTGCCTGAGTAGTTAGGATGAAGGTGAGTGGCTGAGAGTCGTGCATTTCACAAAGCACAGGACTGGGGAGGAGAGTCTTTGGGTCCTTAACTCGGATGTAGAATGAATTCTAAAGTGGAGTTGTGTGCAATGAGATCTAGAGACCTTACTACAGCCTGAAACAGACACACACACTCTCTATCAAGAAAAGCAGAAGGGTGTGGCACTGTGTGGTAAAATCATCCAAGATCAAATCTCCAAATGGAAAGAAGGTGGGTTCTTGAGAAACTGGATACGGCCAAAGATATGAATGAGATAAAATTAAAAGGGAGGTATATATTCAACTAAAATGGAGAGAATGTAATCTTAAAGTAAAATGACAGCTAGAAGAGAGCTGGTAGAGGCTGGTGAAGCCAAGTGTTTAACATCACGTCTGTGGGGGGAAAAGTGCATCTTAAGAAGGTTTTTATGAGGCTCTGTAAGGAAGGCAGAACTTCTGTCAAGATACGGTTGGTTTTTTTTTTTTTAACATACCATGCACTTTTATGAAGCTTCTAAATCATTAACCTTGTTTAGATGAATGTTTTAAAACACACAAAAATAGGCGCACCTGGGTGGCTCAGCCGGTTACGCGTCCGACTTCGGCTCAGGTCATGATCTCACCCTGCGTGAGTTTGAGCCGCTCCAGGATCTGGACCCTCTCTCCCTCTCTCTCTGCCCCTTCCTCACTCATGCTCTCTCTCAAAAATGAATGAATGAATGAATTACACAAAAATAAATGTAGTCAAATCTACTTGCTCAGCCTTGGGTTCAAAGAAGCAAGCTGTCTCTGAATTGCGGACATCATTATGCCCCTTTTTATACCTGTTCCTGCCAGTGGCACGAGGTGAATGGCAGTGGAGAAATAAGAAAAGGAAACTTCACGACTTTCGTCGGCTTGGCGAGCAGAGAAACCTACAGAGGAGAATTACAAGAAACCAAGGGCTCCCTCAATGACAGACGTCAAGTTCGTCAAGTTTACAGAGGACAACAAAGTCAATCAAGTTTGAAAGGACAGACAACTGTCAGTCTGCCCAGTGGCACAGACGGCCCCCCACTATGCTTGCCAAGTATTCTGCCTCTAGCTGACAAGACACCCTGGGGATGCTTCACGGAGCTGGTGGCAACAAGGTAATCTGAGCCCCAACAGTTAGGAAATATTTATGTGAGGCTCTGTTTACCCGCACATCCTAAGTAAAACCAGCACAGCCCCGACACAGCAGAGGGGCCCCATCACAGCTGCCTTCGTGAAGTGCCAGACTGTGGCCGAGGGAGGACAACCTCAGGAAAGGTGCAGGACAGGAGAAAACAGAAGTGGCTTCTAGGGTACAAGATTTGAGCCGTGGAGGCTCTACCGGCACCACAGGTAAGGAAGGCAGCAGGAGCAGGGGGCTTCTGAGTAAGGTTCCCATTTGGTCAAGTCCTGTTTGCAACTAGCCTCTGGCACAGAGGGCGGCTTCGTCTGCAGTTTCCTGCTGTCATTTTGGACAAGCCAGGGTTCCAGGCAGTGACAGAAGCCTGGTGTCTTTCTTCATGATACTGGTCTTCCCAAAGAATCACTGGAACCGGAAAATTCTACGATATACCTTGAAAGTACTGAGATGTTTAAGAAAAGCCTCAAATAATTACAGTGCGGGGGGAGAAAGAACCACAAGGGTATACCTCTTGAACGACCAATGTCTTCATCTGCCACTGATGATGGAGAGCACAGAGCTAAATTAACGTGGCCCTCGGGACACCTGGGTGGCTCAGTCGGTTGAGCGTCCGACTTCGGCTCAGGTCATGATCTCATGGTCTGTGAGTTCGAGCCCCGCGTCGGGCTCTGTGCTGACAGCTCAGAGCCTGGAGCCTGCTTCGGGTTCTGTGTCTCCCTCTCTCTCTGACCCTCCCTCATTCATGCTCTGTCTCTCTCTGTCTCAGAAATAAACAAACATTAAAAAATTAAAAAAAAAAATAAAAAAAGTAAATTAACTCGGCCCTCAGTGACTGCTGTGCTCGTACCTTAATCACAATACTTGATAAGAACCCCTGGATCTTCCATTTCAGTTTCCCCAACAGTTACCACCACTACATACATCAGCTAGGCTACAGAATAGTGTGTATCTGGGTATGATCTGGATGTGATGCTCGGCACTTCTGCAGCCGTTTTGCCACCATGCAGAGCAAGCCTGAGGACCAGGAGCACGTGGTAGAAAGCAGAGTGGAATGACAGTAAGAACCTGGGTCTTTGTTGGTATCACCGAATCCCACGTGAAAACAGACGGTCCTCAACTTATGATGGTTCGGCTTGTGATTTTTCAACTTTACGCTGCTACAAAAATGATACGCATTCAGGAGAAGCCACACTTCGAACTTTTAGTTTTCATCTTTTTCTAGGCTAGCCATGTTTGGTACAATATTGTGGGTTTTTTTTTTTTAACGTTTATTTATTTTTGAGACAGAGAGAGACATAGCATGAACGGGGGAGGGGCAGAGAGAGAGGGAGACACAGAATCCGAAACAGGCTCCAGGCTCCGAGCCATCAGCCCAGAGCCCGACGCGGGGCTCGAACCCACGGACCGCGGGATCGTGACCTGAGCTGAAGTCGTACGCTCAACCGACTGAGCCACCCAGGTGCCCCACAATATTGTCTTTTGACTCTGGGCAGCAGCAGCAAAAGCCACCCACCCAGGCAGCCACGTGATCGTGGGGGGAAACAGCTGATATACTGACACCCGTCTGTACCCTCCAACCATTCTGCACATTATTCAATAAATGACAGGAGATACTCCACACTTCATTACAAAATGGCTTTGGGTGAGATGATTTTGCCCAACTGTAGGCCAATGTAAGTTTTCTGAGTACATCTAAGTGGGCTGGGCTAAGCGGTGATGTTTGGTAGATTAAATGTACTACATGCGTTTTTGAATTACGGTATCTTCAACTTACGATGGGTTTATCAGAACGTAACCCCATTTCAAGTCAAGGAAGACCTGCCCACTTATTCCTGGCTTATTTCTTGGTCCCACAGGACAGTGATTCTCAAAGTAGGGTCCCCAGATAAGTAAAAGAACCACCACTGGGGAATCTGATACAAATGCCAATTTTCAAGCCTCACCCCAGACTTACTGATCCACAAGCCTGGGGGTAGGGCCCACCAATCTGTGTGTCAATAAGGACTCCTAGTGAGTCGGATGCACTCTGACACTTAAGAACCACTGCCATAGGAAACACTACGTATGATATCAGGTATCAGTCACTGTTAGACACAATCAAATGCATGTTGAACCATACAAAGTGGGTTAAAGACCTACAGTTCTGGGGCACCTGGGTGACTCAGTCAGTTGAGCATCCGACTTTGGATTTCAGCTCAGGTCAGGATCTCAGGGTCATGGGACTGAGCCCTGCATTGGGCTTCATGCTGGCCATGGAACCTGCTTAAGATTGTCTCTTCCTCTCCCTTTCCTTCTCCTCCCCCCAGTCATGCTCTCTTTCTCGCTCTCTCTCACTCTCAAAAAAAAAAAAAAAAGTATCGTTTTACCCTCTGTTTTCTCAACAAAGAACATACTACAGGTGGCGAAGAAAGGTGAGAGACAAATGGACATTCAACAAATTCTCAAACGAAAGCTTTCACATCGTTATTGTAGAGAGGGAATAAGAATCTTTGCTGGCTTCCGAACAAAGCAGAAGTCCCACGAAGAGCAGATTTGAGAAAGAATGGGGCTGGGAGGAACAGTTACTGCGATTAGCCAGGACAAGCCTTCTTCCCGATGAGAGAGAGACTCAAGAGTTGCTGGCTGGAGGAGGGGAATACAGAAGTTGTCAAAAAAAAAAAAAAAAAAAAAAAGGCACACAACTGGATTAAATAAACATAAATACTCGATAATCGGACACGAAGCACACCAAAAAAGTAAGCGCATATGCCTTGTGTGATCAGACATGCTGGTGAAAAGAAACAATAAAATGTGGCAGCAATCTGGGCAAGAACTCTGAAAAGTTTGAAATTATTCTGATAATTCTCACCAGGAAGGGTTTTGCCAATGGACATGTAACTGTAGAGTTCTCAGCCCAGCTGCCCAGTACAACCTCTTGGGAAACTCTTAGATCCCATTTTATGAAGCTACATCAGCCCTATCCCGGAGCTGGCAATGAATCTTTGAGGATGATGTTCAGATATGCATATTTTAAAATTTTTTTAATGTTTATTTTTGAGAGAGAGAGAGGGAGACAAAGACAGAGCATGAGTGGGGAAGGGGTGGAGAGAGAGGGAGACACAGAATCCGAAGCAGACTCCAGGCTCCGAGCTGTCAGCACAGAGCCTGACGTGGGGCTTGAACCCACAAACCGTGAGATCATGACCTGAGCCAAAGTCAGACCCTTCACTGACTGAGCCACCCAAGTGCCCTTAGATATGCATTATTTTTAAAAACCTCCTCCAATAATGATGAGGTATACTGAAGACTAAGAAGCACTGTCTGAGAACATCAGAAAAACAGTAAAATTTTAAAAATCTGAAGCCTGTTACACCATCGCAGAACTGGGTTACAACTGTCCCTTACAAAAGAGACAAAAATCAAAATGAGTGGAGGAAGAATATGAACATATTGTGAATGTTACTTTCACGTCTTCCTGTTCTACTAATATGGAATTCTTACTTATCTAATAATGGCAAGGGATGACTGTTCTATTTTAAGGACCGGCTCCAGTCTCAAAGAGGCTAAGATGTTAAGAACACTTCCTTCTGTGGGTTATGTTAGAATTAGTAACATTTTGGGGAAAGGGTTTGCACAAATAAAGTCAGGGTTTGTGGTTCTCTGAAAAGTACACTAGGGAATAGAGACAACCACAGACATGCCCCCAGGATCTCAGAATCCAGCTGGAGATGTGACCTTCACACAAGTGCCAAATGAGCAGAAGAGAGGGAGGGCAAAGAACGTTTCACGGAGCAGAGGGAGCTTAGGTGAGGACCTGGGGGGGGTGCCTAGAATCTGGAGGTGCGGCGGTAGGCAGGCACAACTTTGTAAAGCCACCAAGGGGAGGCCAAAAGGGCAGGGGGTGGTTTTGGTGGGTTTGGGGAGGAGGGATATACAATAGGAAGGAGGAAAGCCCCTGAGTCCTCATGGTGGACTTTCCACCCCTGTTCTGCCCAGGATGGTTACCATAGTAACCTCCTTGTCCTTGCCGGTGATTGGTTTAGGAATGGACATGTGGTTCCACTCTGGTCAGTGAGATGCAGAGACGTTCTCCAGGGCACTTCTGGGCAAAGATTCCTCCACTCCTTAAACACACCCACAATGCCCTATCTGGATGTGAGGCTTCATGCTTCTGCAGCCATTTTGCCACCACCAGGGGATGCATCAACCGATGGCAGACAGCGCGGCAGAGGGCCACCAATCACCGGAGCCTTTGAATCAACCAACCTCAAGAGCTGCTCTGTAGACTTAGGTCATGAAAAAGACTAATCTTCCTTATCACACAAGGCACTACTGACTTGGAGTTTTCTTGGGTTTTTAGTTGTACCTAAAACTTACTCAAATAGTACTAGACTGGAAAGAGGAGTTAGGATGAACTCTTGAGGGCTCATAGGCTAGGTTCAGTACCCTGGATCTTGTGCCGTGGGCAGAGAGATTTTACTAATTTGGAGTCTCGTAAGAGGGTCACTGTTGGGGGGCGCCTGGGTGGCTCAGTCAGTTGAGCGTCCGACTTCAGCTCAGGCCATGATCTCGCGGTCTGTGAGTTCGAGCCCCGCGTCAGGCTCTGGGCTGATGGCTCAGAGCCTGGAGCCTGTTTCAGATTCTGTGTCTCCCTCTCTCTCTGCCCCTCCCCCGTTCATGCTCTGTCTCTCTCTCTGTCTCAAAAATAAAAATTAAAAAAAAAAAAAAGAGGGTCACTGTTGGTAGTGAACGGCATGAAAAAGAGCTGGGTTACTTATTAACAGTTCATAAAATATCTCATTCCCTCGTTTTCTTACGGGACGCTAAACGTGTATACAAATTCAAGGTTGGGCAGAAAATGGTATAGAAGCTGTAAA
The DNA here is from genome assembly GCF_018350215.1 of Panthera leo. Classification (NCBI taxonomy): domain Eukaryota; kingdom Metazoa; phylum Chordata; class Mammalia; order Carnivora; family Felidae; genus Panthera; species Panthera leo. The sequence continues at coordinate 10,537,169 of NC_056691.1, forward strand.
AAAAAAAAAAAAATTCCAGCTGCTTGATTTTGCTTGAAACTTCCATCTATATCGGTTACAATACACGTAATAAGCAATTATCTTCTCAATGTTCCCAATAATTATCTTCTCTAACCGGCTTTTAAAATATTTCCCATTCAACTTTTAAGAGGAACAACATAATTACCAAACCATTGATTCCCTTAACTTCTCTTAGACACCCAAGATAAAAGTGCAATTATCTTGACAAATAGGGACACGCAATGGATATGCGTCATCCCAGAGATCACAATCAGGGAGCGTGGAATTTCAGGAATATTTTTGGTCATGAAAATCTAGAAAAGCTGTCTGCTAATATCTGAAGTCAAAGGAAAATATGAAATCCGACTTAGAAGCTCACTGCTACCTTGTATTGCTTGGTCAAGTCTTGGTCATCCTTAAGTAGACCATCAAATGTCACCACCTTTTCATTCCCATCTTCCAGAGACTGTTAAGGGCCAGACACAGTGTTCGTCTTAGGGAGACGGGGATTAGTGGTACAGCCTTGGTCCTCATAGAGCATGGAGTAAGAGAAGGGAAGTTATTATGACATATTTCAATTTAACCTCATGATAAGTACTTACCCGAAAGGTGTGAGCTAAGGGCTACAGGAACACAGGGGCGTGGTTGATAATCCAAACTGAGATGTGGGAATGGGTTATCAGAGGGCATCACCCTTGGGGGAAGTCTTCCAGATCAGTGAGTTGACCCTCAAGGGGAGGAAGTATAGTCTTCTAAGAAGGCAGGCACGCAGCAGACGTAGAGGCAAGGAGAGCCCACAGGACGGGGTGTTTATGACAGAGTTGTGGGAAAACAAAAACCCCCAGGCTGGATGACGAAAGGCTTGATGTGTCAAGCCAAGGAGTTTAGATTTTGTTTTGAAAGTAACGGGAGTCAGTGAATGTCACATGAGCTCAGAAGCCACAGGACTGGGTTCATTCTTAGGAACTACTGCTCTGGCTGAGCTCAAGAAAAAGGCCTGCCTAGGAGCAAGGACACTCCTTCGGAGCTGTTCCATCGTGGACGTATAGAGCAATGATGGCATCTACAGAAGTGATGGAGGCAGGAGCAAAGTCTGGGCTGGAGCCTGGTGGTACGGGGGCAGTGGGGCCCAAGGGTATAGTTGATGGACCCCTGAGAGAAGGAAGTGGTCTTGGATCTTGGAGGGTAAATCCATGAAGCAGAACCCTGGTTAGGGTTACCCAGGGGAAGCCCCAGTGATCCTGGGATGTTAATGAGGCCATACAGCATTTCACTTGTGTGTGGACCACGTAACTTTCCACAGATAATTCTGTTTGCTGGGCATGCACTGCATAATTAATCTGTTTCCAGCTCAAATTCTCATTTCATGCCCTTTATCTCAAGGACAGAAGCATAAAAATCTATGTGTGGGTGGGTGGGATTCAAAACATGGGATCAGAAGCAACAACAAAGGGTCCATATCGCTCTCAGAACTGCTTACAAAGCTCCCATCAACCAGTCACGCCTTGACTTTGCCTTGACTTTGCCTTTCGGGCAGAAACCCCTCAACCACCAGATTTAGGACAAGCTCTCTACAGCCTCTCTCACTTCCCGTTTCTCACCTTCACCTGAAATGTGTTGATGCTCCTGATTACTACCTTTTCGTTCCCTTTGTTTATTCCCTTTGTTCTTAAAATGAGCACTCCTAGTCCACTGACAGATGAGCTAATAATAATATACACCAAGAGCCTAGTGCAGGGCTTGACTTATAGAGAGAGGGCACTGGCCAAGTTGTCTGCTGGCTACAACACTCTCCCTTCTCCAAACACAAGCCTTGAGTCCAAGTGCCCTCTTTACTTTGTCACCCGCCTCTCTCTCTAGACGGTACAGCATTGTATAGGAGACCGCAGCTATGAACCTGTCGCCGAGAGAGAATGGGGTAGCTATTCGGCACCTTCACCAGGAGAAGGGAGAATCAGCTATTTGTTACTCATGTTTGCTCCAGAGACCAATGCATTTTCTCTCCAAACACATGTTTGGATATTTATAATTTGTTTGGCTCCTACCCGCCCTAGGGGAGGCAGGAGAGCAGTTAAGTTACTGAATCAGAAAATGTCATCACTTTTCCTAGCAACGCATCCGAGCAGATGGCAAACGGCTATTTTTACAGCTTGTTTCTCTATTGCACGTAGAAATATTGGCTAACATAGTATTTCTGTCCTATGTGGGCAACAAGCAAGAACCTAAGTTAGGCGGCCGCCAGGAAGGCTGGAGGGAGGCTCAGTGAATGGTGGTGATACATTCCAGCTTTACCGTGGCAAATAAGCAAGCCTCAGCCTGTGCCAGGCCGGGGAGCTGGGAGCGCCCACTTCTCCCGAAGCCAAGCAATGCTAAGCAAGGCAGCACCAACAGCCACCCAGAGTGACTCTCACCGCCTAACACCACGTTCCATCAAATGTGCGATGTCACCATCACAAGGTGGGCGTTATTCTATGGACCACCGAGAAAAGAAAGGCACCCAAAGTGGAGAGTTTAGGAGGAGAGCCCCACGTGAAGCGAGGGTACCAAAAAGCCACAGAGAAGTAAGCCCGCCATGCTGAAAGGGAACTGCAGAGAGACCTTGGAACCGAGCGTGGAGGAAGGGGGACTCTCCCCTGAGGATGTGAACTGCAACCAAGTGCTCCGAGCGTTTGCCTTCTGAATTCCCATTACCGGCGTGGTCCAAACATCCTCAGGCAGGGATTGCAAACCTTGGCTTGAGTTTGGTCGCGCCCCCAGTGACCTGTAGACACAGACTCTCAGGAGGACGACGTCAAGGGTGACCGGAAGGTGCACCTCATTTCAGATGCATGAACGCCTAAGAACACGTGCACCTGGGAACAAAACTACCAGAACCTCCCCCCACGATGAGGATCATCCCAGGAGCTATTCAGAATCGGCAGCTGAGAACACTACAACCACGAAGAGGGAAGACTGAAACCGAAGTCCAAAAAGCAAGACCAAGGTTGAACAGGTGACCAAGGGCAGGGAAAGGCAGCACACGGGAGGCAGGACGGCCAGGTCGGCGGCTAGGAGCAGGTCCTCACGAGCAGGCTGGGGTCTGGGGCTAAGCCCCCGTCCGCTGGCTGTTCTGGCCTCAGGAGCCAGGAAAGAAGCTCTCCCAGTTTTAATTCACGGTCAGGAAAAGGCAGAAAATACCTTCTCTAGGATGAGTGAGGACATGAAACAAGTGATTGTATTTTAGAAGTGTTTTGTACACCATAAAAGCACTGTGCCCGTAAAAGTTTATGTTTTCTCCTCCTCGGATGAGCATTCTGAGGCCCTCCTCCAGTCACAACCCACATTTTCTAAAAAAATAAAAAATATTTTCTTGGAAACTTTCACTTAGCAGAGGGCTGTGTGTGCGTAAAGCAGGGCCTTAACAAATCCTTATGAAGTGAATAAGTAAGTACTGTTAACCTCTGGCCCCAGCCCTATTCAGCCCCAGTTCCTGAGGGTCCGTTGCTGTGGTGGCTGCAAGCAGAAAAGAGAGGGAGAAAATAAAACCCACCCGCCTGGGATATGAGGTCTTTGTGCCGAAACAAGGACACAGATCCCACACACTCACCTCTGGCCTCCCTGAAACTCACACCGAAACCAAAACACTAGCCGGGAGGACAGCGGTGACTGAAGGCAGGTTCCAGGAGCCAGCTTTACAAGGGGGTCAATCAGGAGAGACGACAGGGAGCTTTCAGAACGGCAGGGTTGCTCACCACTGGCAAAAAACACCCTCAGCATCATCAAAAAGCCCTTTTGGCGGGGGGAGGGGAGGGGGGGCGCCTGGGTGGCTTAGTCTGTTGAGCGCCCGATTCTTGATTTGGGCTCAGGTCACGATCTCATGATTGTGACAGCACTCAGCCCAGAGCCTGCCTGGGATTCTCTCTCTCCCTCTCTCTTTCTGCCCCTCCCTGGCCTCCTCTCTTAAAAAAAAAAAAAAGGCCCTTTAGGAGATGAGACCAATGACTAGGTGCCTTAGAACATGCTGGCATCAGCCTGTCAAGCTTATTAACAGGGACCAACAGAGAAAGGAGGTCCTTGCACAGCTAGAATTGGGCAGGAAAAAAAGGTAAGTTGAGAGCGAGAAACCCAAGATCAAAGGCATGGGTTTCGATTTCCACCGTGAGTGGTCCTGAGTGTTCCAAGGGCCTGTGCTTTAGGAAAGTAGGAGCACTCTAGAAAAAGGGCCAAATTCTCAGTCTTCACATACAGAGCATCATGCTCAAGACAACATTCAGAAGACTGACCATTTTTTATTGATCTTATTTTTTTTTTTTTTTTTTTTTTTTTTAATTTTTTTTCCAACGTTTTTTATTTATTTTTGGGACAGAGAGAGACAGAGCATGAACGGGGGAGGGGCAGAGAGAGAGGGAGACACAGAATCGGAAACAGGCTCCAGGCTCCGAGCCATCAGCCCAGAGCCTGACGCGGGGCTCGAACTCACGGACCGCGAGATCGTGACCTGGCTGAAGTCGGACGCTTAACCGACTGCGCCACCCAGGCGCCCCTTATTGATCTTATTTTTAAGTAATCTCCACACCCAACATGGGGCTTGAACACATGACCCTGAGACCAAGAGTTGTGTGTTCCACTGAGCAAGCCAGCCAAGCACCCGGGAAGACCAGTCATCTTATTTATTTATTTATTCATTCATGTTTAAAAAAAATTTTTTTTTTACATTTTATTTTTGATAGAGACCGAGCACAAGTGGGGGAGGGGCAGAGAGAGAGTCAGAGACACAGAATCCAAAGCAGGCTCCAGGCTCTGAGCTGTCAGCACAGAGCCCAACGTGGGGCTTGAACTCACAAACTGCGAGATCAGGACCTGAGCCGAAGTGGGAAGCTTACCTGACTGAGCCACCCAGGCGCCCCTCACTCATTCATTTTTAAATGTTTGCTTTTGAGAGAAAGACAGAGTGTGAGTGGGGGAGGGGCAGAAAGACAGACGGAGACACAGAATCTGAAGCAGGCTCCAGGCTCTGAACTGTCAGCACAGAGCCCAATGTGGGGCTCGAAATCATGAAAACGTGAGATCATGACCTGAGCCAAAACCAAGAGCTGGACGCTTAACTGACTGAGCCCCCCAGATGCCCTTTTAAGTTTACTTATTTATTTTGAGAGAGAGAGAACACGATCAGGGATCAGGGGAGGAGAAGAGAAAGAGAATCCCAAGCAGGCTCTGGGCCCTCAGTGCCAAGACAAATGCAGGGCTCAAACTCAGGAACCTGAGGCAAAACCAAGAATCAGATGCTTAACCCATGGAACCACCCAGGCGCTCCAGGAGACTGATCATTTTAAACCATGGTCTGTGTTTGGTACAGGATGCCTGAAACTTCTTTGCATTCATTTTATTCTGAACACTTGTTTCAGCAATGATTTTAGAACATTTCTAAGGGGGCTATTTTATTTATTTTTTATCAACTTTATTTTATTTATTTTTTTGGTGTTTATTTATTTTTTTGAGAGAGAGAGAGAGAGAGAGACCACGCACAAGCAGGAGAGGGGCAAAGAGAAGGGGAACGAAATCCAAAGCAGGCTCCAGGCTTTGAGCTGTCAGCACAGAGTGGGGCTCAAAACCATAAACCATGAGATCATGACCTGAGCCAATGTCAGACACTTAACTGACTGAACCACCCAGGTGACCCAAAGGGGGCTATTTTAGTTAACAAACCAGGAAAAACGCACAGAGCTGTTCAAAACACTAATTTAAAAAAGTGATTAGACAGTCTCACATTTTGGCCTTTTCCAGACATTCCTTACAGAATCAGGTATACAGAAATACAGAACTTTTAACAATGGACAACTATCACAAGACCCAACCTACAAGTTTCCTGTGGATTAAAAGAGGACACACACACACACACACACACGGACACACACGGACACACACACACACACACACACACACACACACACACACAAGCACGCCTGCACAAAGGCCTGAGCTGAGCCCAGTAGAAAACAATTTTTCTGGGAAACTTGGGAACAAGGTTTATTTCACCTCAGGCTGTCAGCCAGCATTTTTGTTGGACTCAAGTTCTTACAGATTTAAATAGTTCCTGTTCTCAATCGCTGGCTTCGGGCTAAATACTTAAGGGTTTTTATCTAGGTGCCCTACTTGATAAGGACTTAAGAAAACATACTAAAAAAAAAAAGTTTTAGTAAACTTTTTCATGACAGTAGCTGTCTTTTCCTCCCTGAGGAAATCTGGCTCTTATCTACAGGAATTTGCTGCCAAAGAAGGGACGCCTCTGTGAGCTTAGGGGGTCTGTACAGACATTAACAATCCTAAATGCCATATACCCTTGGTGGGACCCTTCTGATCCCTGAGCACCTTAGAGACGCCAATTTTGTAGACTCTGATGATAAGTTCTGCTGCCATTTTATAATTTAGAAATTAAGGGAGAAAAAAATTAAGTAGTTTGCCCAAAAGCATAAAGTTAAGTCTGTGTCAAGATCGAAGCATCAGACTAAAGACTGTCTGGGTGCACACCTCTTTTTATTTTTATTTTTTTAACATTTATTCATTTTTGAGAGACTGAGAGCACAAGCAGGGGTGGGGCAGAGAGAGAGGGAGACAGACAAAGAATTTGAAGCCGGCTCCAGGCTCTGAGCTGTCAGCACAGAGCCCGAGGCGGGGCTCGAACCCACGACCCTGTGAGATCATGACCTGAGCTGAAGCCAGATGCTTAACCGACTGAGCCACCTAGGCACCTCTGGATACACACCTCCTGACTCATACTTAAGAGGTAAGACGGGCTTGGTAAGAACATTTTCTGTATTTTTATTGTTATTTTTAAAAGGAGATATTGGTTTGTTGTTATTTTTTAATGCAAGTGTTCAGATGCTTCTGTGCAGTTCACCAGGTACACACGAGATCCATTTGAAATTAAGCGATTATTTATGCATTTATTGTTTGCTTCCGTTCGAGTGTAAGCTTCTTCCTGAGCAGGATTCATGCCTTACTTTTCCACCTGGCCATCTCTCCCTACACCTAGTGCACTGTGCCACCACACAGAGCCCGAGAGGGGCATGAAGTAATGAGATGCAAACGCGGCCGCCTTCGTTTTGCCGCAAGACAAGTCTTACCTAGACATTGAAAACCCGAGTCATCAATTTCAGATACATTTAATCAGGCTTCAGGTACCCAGCTTGACTGGCCCAAATCACACTACTGCTCCCTTCTTCCCTTCTCATCTTCATCCCTGGTAAAGTCCCATGACCCAGCAGGGCAACGGAGGCTCTAAAAGCACACTGTATCTAGAAGCTTAAAGAAGGGTCGAAGACAATTGTAATGAAAAACAAACTTCATATTAAAAAAAGGAAAATGAGTACATTCCAATCTTAAGTCATGATTCAGCGTGTCTCTGAACATCATGTAAGATTTGCATGGTCTTTCTCTTTCATAATATGGAGCTTATGTGTATAAGTTTATATGCATAATATGAAGCCTTAATATGTAGTTTCTGCACAGCATGAAGAACAGTGAGTCATGAATCCAAAAACCCCAGTTATACGGTCTGAGCTCTGTCAGTAATAATCTATGAATTACTCAGCGTCTCAACTTGTAGAAACCCCTTACCTCTTTTTTTTTTGCTTTTCTATTTGAAAAGATACATTCCTTTTGTCTTTCACTTCACAGGACTAGTGAAAAAATTAATACCTCAATCTACATTATGCTTCAAAACATGACATTTTTACACAGATTCTTATACTGGTAAAATGAGCATGATTGGTAGACTAGGCTTTTACAGCTGAGATGTTAGTACCCAGACGTAACCATCCAAGAATCCAATAGAAGTCCCGAATTGTTTTTTTAAATTCCCTTCTCTGTTGTTCTGTACCAGTGAAATCTGTTCACATGTACATGTATCATTCTTGCCAAACTGATAGGTCTATTTTTGAGATGCAGATTTTCCGGGAAAAGAAAAAATGGTGCAAAGAGGTTGTAGACAAATTAAGAATCTCAGGATACTGAAAAAAGGGCTGACAGTATCCATGGGGACAGGGATTCAAACCAGGTGGGCTAGAAAGGGGGAGGGGCAGAGCCTTGCACGACTCAGAGTCCCTGGGGCCGAAAGGAGCTTCAAGACATCCACGGGCTTGGAGGTTGGGCAGTCCAGTGTTTGCCCCTCAGCTCCGTCACTTGCTGCGTACTTAAACTTCTCTGAGGTTTCCTTCTGCATACTCTGCACGGTGATAATAAAACGCGAAGTCATATACACAGCACCACGTACCTGGGGAATGTTCTGTGAACGGCAGTGGCTTAAATACGAGCAGAAAGAAGCCGGGGCTTCCTAGAGCATTTATAATGCCAGGTGGTAACTGATGTCTACCCTTCTGCCTCCACCATGCCGTGTAAGCTCCTGGAGGGCCAGCATCCATGCACCAGGTCGGCTGCAAATTCAGGACACTCTGATTCCATAGGTCTGGGGTGACGCCCCGGCAAGCAGATTTGAAATGAGCTCAGGGGTTCTGATGATACAGGGCCGGGGTTTAGACACACTAACCAAATCCAATATGAAATCCCTGTCTGCTCGGGACTGAAGAAGCAAGATGGTACCCAACAAATGGGTTTACAGTCCCACGGTGGGGAGAGAAATCAGTCAATAACTAGGCTAAGTTTACCAGCTATGGAATTACGCAAAGCCCTGTTATACGCTGAGTGGAAGCCGCAGAAGCTTCCCCATGCCTGGGAAAAGACAAACACACCTAGAAAACCTCTCCCAAAAATCTTTCACCCCTTCCCTTACAGGCTCTCCCTCCAAACGGGTGAGGAGATTCACTATTAGCTTGACGTGCTTTGAAATGGGTACAAAGCCAAAGAACCCAATAAGTAAGAATTTTTAGCTGGAACCTGCCTGTCCCAGTAGGGACAGCCTGTCAGTTATTCTTTTCTGAGGTTTCCGAAGGCAGTTTTGTGGGTGTGTTCTCTCTCTTCCCAGGAGGCTCAGGCAATACAAGAGGTCCCCAGTGCAAACCAAAGCTATCCGGCAGAGGATTTGGGTTTCCTCATCCCCTGTGTCTGGACTGTATCCTCTCCGCCGGGAAGGTCACCAGCAAGATGCCACAATGGGCAGTGGAGGGACAATCGGGGAAGCCCGCGTGGCTGGAACGTGGGATGGGAGCACCCACGGCAGGGTCCGCTTCGGAAAGAAGAGGGGACCCAGGCTCTCACTGAGAGAAGAAGGAAGAAACCCACTCCGGCTGCAGGAAGGTCTGGCAGCCATGGGAAAGGAAGGGATGAGTTACCGCAGGGCTTGGACATTTCATCTGCAGCTGCGTGGGAAACACCGCTCCTTGAGGATTTGATGGCAGAGATTTACCAGATGAAATGAATGAGGCCTGAGGCCTGGGAGTAATGGTTTCCGTGGTCTGTGACCCCTGTGTGGACTCAGATCCCTTTGTGTCATGATGACTTAAGAATTTCCACACCTGCTAAGTCAGTATTACGTGGAACTCAAACCTGACTCAAATGCACCTTGAAGCCTTTGCTGACACCTGTTTTACTCTGTTGTCAGTAATGCTTCATAAAGCTCAAGTTTAATGACAGAAGTTTGGCAGAACTGATATATATAGTTCAAAATGATTAATTTATCTTTGATCGCAAGGACTATTCAGGCTACTAATGCATTATCCCTAAAGTAAAATTCTTAGCCAAATACACTAGGTTCCCTAAAGGGTCTGGCGGATTTCAGGTAAGGAGAGAGAGAGACTGAATTAAATACCTTAGATTTCTTCTGGTATTGAGCACTCTGGAAATATTCATGCAGTTTAGCCCTTAAATGAGGACTGAGAACAGATGAGAGACAGCAAATTACAGAATTTGACCCAAAGGCTTACCTGGGGTAAATCAAATGACGACTCATTTCCAACATGGAATTAAATCAATTCAATTAGCCAATGGGTATCCTATCTTTAGATCCAGAGCAAAACTGTTAATAGGGCTGTGCTCACTGAAAAAAGACACGACACTTTTTCTTCCTTCAAACCTTATATTGCTAATTCTATGCCTCCCGGATAATGTTTTTTAACTATGTTTTCTCGCAAAGAATTGCTTGTTGCTCTCCCTGGCCTCTGAGATCAGGTTTCAGATGAAGGGTAGTCAAAGAGTTAAGGATCCATTCCAAGACAGGAGTGGGATGTGGTTAATGACCCTGAGTAATACAGAGGAAAAGCATTTCAGAAGACACCAGGGCCCGCAGAAAGTCCTCTGGCCTACCCAGACCTGACGTAGGTAAACAGGCGCACAGCAGGAGACATTAAACCAGCTAGATACACGCAGCGAAACGATCCCACCTGAGGGAGAGTCTCTTTAAACTATTTTCAAGTTATAGCAAATTGCTAATATTTTAACATGGGAATCTACTGTATACAAAACCTTTGAAACTCCCAGCAAGGCTGGCTTGAAGCAATCTGTGATGTGTACTCTGTGTGCACCCTATAAACCAAAGGCAAAATTACTTGTGGATCCAGAAATGTCTTCCTCGACTCTGTCCCTAGCTGAAAGCTGGAAAGCTACTATGATTCCAGAGGGGTTCATGTGATTCTAAAAGAATGGCCGATTTAGCTATTCTAAACTCACATCACCTCTTCTGTGTGTAAATACTCATACATTTTATTTCAAATAATTTTTTTAATCTTTATTTATTTTTGAGAGGGGCGGGGGGAGAGGGACAGAACAGGAGCTGGGAGGAAGAGGGAGAGAGGGAGACACAGAATCTGAGGCAGGCTCCAGGTTCCGAGCTGTCAGCACAGAGCCCGACGCGGGGCTCGAACTCATGAACCGTGAGTTCATGACCTGAGTTGAAGTCAGACGCTTAACCGACTGAGCCACTCAGGCGCCCCAATACTCATAAAACTTCAAAGCATAAAGACAACTGGGCTCACCCAAATTTGATGATATGCAAAGGACCAATTACACCTAGCATTAGAAGCAAGGAAGAAGTTGCTATGACACCAGCCGGCTAATACTGTGGCTATGAAGCCCACCTCATTCTTTCCCCACCCCCAACCTTCCAGCCAACAAGTGAGATTAAGCATCGTGCCTCTAAGTACTGGGTGGTTTGAAAAATAATTCATAGAAACTATTCTCAAGGCATAGATAAGACACCCTCCCACCCCCACCAAGCCCCCAAATTCAAAAGTACTCTAAGTCTCTCCTACTCCTTTGAGACAAGTATTGATTCTAAAGAAAGAACTGAGGAGTCAGCTCTGCAAGGGAACTTTTAATGGACAAGGTAAGTGTTTCTTTATAAACTTGCACTTAGTTACGGCCATTTTTTCTCCCAAGGGTGCTGTGGATTTTTATCAACAGCTGCTGGACAGAGGTTCGGAAAAGGTGAAATCGCGTTTAAAAAGGCTCTAAGTCACAGGGAGAAAAGTTTGGCCATTAATTCCCTACTTCTTTTCTGCAACAAATTCACTCTCTGTTTCCAGGTGACACATTAAGTTTGTTCAAAGTACTAGAAGCAGCAGAAAGTACTTGGGATAATAGGCTGGAGCCAATTTTGCCTCAAGACAGACAAGAGCTGGGAGGAACCAGAAGAAAAAGTCTGCCTCCCACCCAGGGTGCACAAGCTTTCCTACAGAACCAAAGCAGCTCTTCCTGGAGGACAGATCTGGGTGTTGCGGTTGAAGACTTTTTTTTTTTTTTTTAAACTGAGCAAGCTTGGGGCGCCTGGGTGGCTCATTCAGTTGAGCGCCCGACTTCGGCTCAGATTATGATCTCATAGTCTGTGGGTTTGAGCCCCACATCAGGATCTGTGCGGACAGCTCAGAGCCTGGAGCCTGCTTCCGATTCTATGTCTCCCTCTTTCTCTGCTCCTCCCCTGCTTGTTCTCTCTCTCTCTCTCTCTCTCTCTCTCAAAAATAAATAAAAACATTGAAAAAAATATGTGGCCTGGAACTGAGAACACTCTGCCTTTCTCAAAGAATGCCACATATTTACAGCACAGGAGGTCTAGAAATGCCCATTTCATTCTTGGGAATGTTCTTTACCCAGAGGAAGCTGAGCTCCGGGAGTAATGTTAGTAGAAACAGGCTTGAGGATGAGGTCTTCTGTGCAGGGCGGATAAAAGCAGGAGGCAGGCGGAACAAACACATTTCTTTGATAACCGCCCACAGCCAGCTCAGCATCCGGAGGGTGGTTCCATAACCACCACTGACTGACAACAGCCAGGATTCACTTCTTCCTCCACTCTGCCCACACCCTCTTTCCGTAAGATATTCCACTATATAAATATGTGTTGTCATTTTGGCCAAAGTGATGTCTTTTTTTTTTTTTTTAACATTTATTTATTATTGAGAGAGAGACACAGAGCATGAGCAGGGGAGGGGTAGAGAGATGGGGAGACACAGAATCCGAAGCAGGCTCCAGGCTCCGAGCTGACAGCACAGAGCCCGACGCGGGGCTCGAACTCATGAACTGTGAGATCATGATCCGAGCCGAAGTCGGACGCTCAACCGATTGAGCCACCCAGGCGCCCCAACAAAAGTGGTAAGTCTTAAGCGGGACCTACTCTGAGGGAAACCCGAGCAGGAAAGTAAAAAACTGGGGAACTTGGGTGGCTCAGTCAGTTAAGCCTCTAACTCCTGATTTAGGCTCAGGTCACAATCTTCCTATCATGAGATTGGGCCCTGTGTCCGGCTCTGTGCGGATAGTGCCAAGACTGCTTGGGATTCCGTCTCCCTCTATCTCTTAAAAATCAATAATAAACATTAAGAAAAATAAAACATCTGCTAACAAAAAAAAAAAGGAAAGTAGAAAAGAGAACAAGCAGTTCTCAGTGCCTATAGGTACATGTCCAGAGCTGGCTTGTTTGGTTGAGGTTTCGACAGAGAACATAGGTACAGAACATCAGCCCATCTGCCCTAAGTTGGTGGTGGGAAAAATTCAGCCCAGGAAGCGATTTTGTTCTACCAGCCCATTTTGCTTGTGCCTCTCCCATGGCCAGATGGAAAAAGAATCACTACAAAGGTGACCCGGGGCTCCTCCTGCCAGGCTGGCTTCTGGCCCAGCGCAAAAGTAACTTCTCAGACTAAGCAGATAGACCCACAGAAGCAAGGGCTGACATCTTTGAGAAAATTAATAAGGAAATAAAATCCAAGATATGAGACACCTGCCATCCCATCTCTTCTTCCTGATACCTCCCCTCAACTGACTCCATTTGCCTTGTGAAGACAGTAGACACGTTTGGTTTTTGAAAAATAAATGTTTAACAGCAAAGTCAACAAGTGATAGTTGTAGAATACAAACTGTTAAGCCACTGATAAAGAACCGGACAAAGTAAAATAACTTCGATGTGGGGGCGCCTGTGTGGCTCAGTCGGTTGAACGTCCGACTTCGGCACAGGTCATGATCTCACGGTTTGTGAGTTCGAGTCCTGCATCAGGCTCTGTGCTGTCAGTACAGAGCCTGGAGCCTGCTTCAGATTCTGTGTCTTCCTCTCTCTCTGCTCCTCCCCCACTCACGCTCAGTCTCTGTCTCTCAAAAAATGAATAAACGTTAAAAAAAAATTTTTTTTAAATAATAACCTTAATGTTAAAGATAGCTCAAACACATAACTATTAAATTATACTTTATTAGATTTAACAGATTCTTTGCAGGAATGGAAAAAAAAAATCAACCTAAATGACCCACCATTCACTTAGGAAACTATATTTGAAACATGAAACAAAAACTACTCTCTTAGAATATTACGACCTTGTAGGGTAGGAATTGCATTTTTAGATATGTGGTGGTGGCATTACTCTTCATCAAAATTTCCCACCCCTTCCTAAGGAGGAATTACACATCCCCACCTTGCTGAGTGCAAGTGTGGTCACATGATTTGCTCCTGGCAATGACCATGTATCACTTGCAGGAGAAAACATGAAAAACTGGTGTGAACCTTCCTTCACCTTGCTCTCTCTTCCTCCTGCTCTGAAGAGCGACAATGATGTAGACAGAGACCGTCCCATCAACAGACTGGGGTCAACACTGAGGACAGTTGCAGCTAACCCACAACGGACGTGGAACACGAATGAGAAATCAACACGAAAGCCACTCAGATTTGAGGTCATGCAGAATAATTACGGTCTTCATTGACTTTGAGTGCTACTTACATAGGGCTCTTCATAAAGCTTGGGTGGATGTCTGGATGACAGGAAGTATTCGGAAACTCAATGGTGAAATTTGGTAGGTGTCAGGTGAACATAAATCAAATATTTCTTTACAGGGTGTGGAGACAAGAAGCTTTAAGCGACAGCTACAGGAGCAGCCAACAAAGATTTTGTGAACTGCGATTAAAACCTGGGTTATGCAGTGTGATAGCAATTTGAGCAGCACTATCTAGTCTAACAATCAGCGCAAGATCTGCCATTTTAATCCAGCGGCTCCAGACAGGAGTAGACCGAATATCAACCAGCTCCTGACAAGTCACCAAAGTAACTGCCAAAATAGCTTCACTTTAGTCCCCGTGGATATAAATTTCTAATATGGTCATTCCAGGGAATGGATCAAAGATTGCCTAAACTTTAAACACACTCGGTGCTGGAAGAGCCTTGTCGGGCCAAGATGATCAACTGGGGCACAGAACTTGGGTTATCAGTTGGCACAGCCTTCAGAACTTGGCATCCCATGGACCCGAAGCAGGCTCATAATCTTTCCCTTGGATTTGGCAGTTCTTTCCTCCTTCTCGCTTTTATGACTCCCTTGGGATCCCCTCTACCCCTGTCTTCTGTCCTCAGACGTCAACCGCAAGATACAAAATTTCCTCCTGATGTCTCAGCCATACCTTATGGTGCCCTAACCGACATCCAGAATCTGGTATTGACTGGATCAATGCAAAGACCAAGCAGGGAACACAGCCACTAATCAAGCCTTTATCAAGAGGACTGGCCCGGTGGTAGGCACCATGAGAACATTTGGGAATCCTCAAGTTCAGGTCTTAAGCTCACAGGGGCAGTTTTTAATCTAGTTGAGGAGAAAAGAAAGAAAAAAGAAAGGAAACACACCCTTCTCAACTAGCCCAGTTTACAAATGAATACCCTGTGGGTAGCAAACCATCACTCAGAGGGCAGATGAGATCAGAGAGAGGGAGAGAACACAGGCAAGCCTTCCTCTCACCCAATGAAACACTCAAAGGAGGGAAAAAGACTAGCAAAAATGGAAGAATCTAGGATGTCAGGACTAAAACAGCGAAGAATATGATTCACCCTTAAGTTTTTGTGTGTTAAAAGTTGCAATTGAAAATGCAAAAAGACACTTCCTAGTTCTTAAGAAAAGGATACTAAAATTCACCTGAGGGAAAAATAAATGCTTGGAACTTAATTTTTTTTAATGTTTATTTATTTTTAGAGAGTGATAGAACATGAGTGGGGGAGGGTTAGAAAGGGGGGGGGGGGGGCAGGGAGGGAGACACAGAATACAAAGCAGTGCGGTCAGCACAGAGCCCGACATGGAGCTCAAACTCACGAACCATGAGATCATCACCCGAGCTGAAGTCAGACACTCAACCCATGGAGCCACCCAGGGGCCCCACGGTTGGAACTTTAAAAGTGGAGGTGGGGGAGGGGGGAAGCAGGGCAGAGGAGAATGAACTATCTGGATGTGATGCGTGGGCTAAACAGAAAAACAAAGGGTCCAAGCAAAGTACACGCTGAGGTTATATGGAAAGCATACCAAAAAATGATACGTGTACAATTTTATACTCTATAAAAACTGTGCTCATGTACAATTGGCATGACAACCCATAAATAATGCAAACGAGTAGAAGTTAAGGTGACATGGTTGTTGGTTGTGGGTTTTTTTTAATATAAAAGTTATTTATTTCATTAAAAGAGCATGCCCAGTGAATTCCACAAACCCCACAACTTACCCAGAACCCTCCAGTCTGCAGCTCCCCCACTATCCCAGGCGATACCACCTCCCCGGCCTCGCCCCTTAGGGAGGCACAGGGACGTGTATGTTACCGGGTGGTCACAGCGGCTACGGACGCTCCTGGCATTTCATGGACAAGGGCCAGGGACACGGATCACCCTACAACACATGGGACGGTCCCACACAACGCACGACTGTCTTACTCAGGACACCAGCAGAGTTGCTATAAATAAAATACCCCAAGGAATAAGACAAAGACCAGTCTTTCTAACACTTGCTACGTGAGATACACTATAATAAAATCCCAAACTTCAACCAAGGGCCTTTAACTTCCTATCATTATGATTTTAAAACAATGCTACCTTTTTCATTAAAAAAAAAAAAAAAAACAACACAAAAACCTGAGAATATAATCTCTCGTCAAAGAAGCAAATGGGCGACAGATTTTTACATCATTAGAAAACAAAATTACATTTCCTGAGAGAGATTATATTGCAGTGATGCTAGATATGATCCAAGAGCAAGCACTGAGGGTCTAACAATTATCCCCGTGTGCTAAACACACTATTGCACCCTTTCGGGATACCATTAGCCCGCAGCTGGTCCAGAACTACTGGGACTACTGGGCCTGTGACATGCGGGGGTCCAAGCCGGGACAATGGCTGGAAACCGGAGCTGACCGCACTGGTGGGCAATTTGCTTCTTGCCAAATGTGCTCCTCTGGGCCTCCCGGATGTGCCTGCAGTAGTAAAGACAGCGCCTTCTCTCTGGCCAAAAAGAAGAGAGGAGGAGGAAACAGAAATTCCTTCTCACCAAGGGTGTAGAAAGGAGATCCTGAATGTTCAATGAAAAGGCTTTCCTACTTTTATGATTTTCAGTCCTCGGGAGACTCCCGGGGAGAATCAACTTCCCAAAGGGCTGTTGACACTGCCATCTAGTGAGCACAGTCCTTTTTACACCAGAAAGTCGGAAAAATTTAAGAGCTCACGGACCCATGCTTTTTTAAGGTCAGGTACAGGAAGTAGAAATAGACTGTTCCTAAAAACATTTAAAGTATCACTTATTTTATGGGGCCCCCGGGTGGCTCAGTCAGTTAAGCCTCCGACTTTGGCTCAGGTCACGATCTCGCGGTTCATGAGCTCGAGCCCCACATGAGGCTCTCTGCTGTCAGCACAGAGCCCACTTTGGATCCTCTGTCCAACCCTTCCCACCCCTCCTCAACTCCCTTCCTCCCTCCTTCTCTCTCTCTCTCTCAAAAATAAATATGAAAAAACAAATAAAAATGAGCACAGAGGCATAGAGGCAAATTCCGTTTTCCCCATAAAGTATGCAGGCTCTGCTCTCTGCCCAGCAGTGGCTGTCCAGGTCCGCATGTCAACAGCACGGCCACCGTCCCCTGTGTGGGCGGCACCCGCACTCTTCCCAAGTAGTATGCTACGTATCTGCTCATCGGCTGTTAGGCACCCTGGAGCCCAGTCCGTTCCCAGCCTATTTACAAGACACAGAACATGCTGTCCCTACCTTCCTTCCTCACTCCCTCTTCTTGCTATTCCCCTCTGTCCCAAGATCCTCACCCACGGATTTCTACTTTTATGTTGCATGCCTTTTTACGTCCCCACGAAGTGTTTTCTACAACAAGACTGGGGAGGTACATAAATGAAGTCTGCTAGTGTTAGCGTTCTGGGTGCCACGCGCTGCTGGGTCCACAGGTCAGCAAAGGGAAGGGCAACTTCACAGGGCCTCCGGGGCTCCTGCCTTCTGGGACCCTTGGGGCTCCCTTCCCTCTTGTTCATTCATTAGCAGAACTGCTGACGGGCTAAGGCGGGGTTCACACTAAGTGCCATCATCCAAGACGCTGCTCGCTTATAACTGCAGTTCTCTTCACATTCCAGGGTGGCCTTGTAAGGTGTCTTCACCTTGGGATTTCAGGCTAAATTCCCAGTTTCTTCAACTGAAGGCACTGCCTTAATTCCCATCCCACAAATCGACCGTGTCTCACCGTGTTCGCACCTTGCCCCTTCCGTAAGTAAATGGTCTATGTATTCCAAATTACAGCGTTTATATGAAAGGGTTTTTGTTTTAGTTTTAAATGCAAAAGCTTGTTGGGAGGCAGAATAGAAACTGTTACAGCAATGTGCATGAAGATAATCCCCAATCCCAAAGGCTTCCCCTCCTCTCTCAAGAACCACATTGGAGGGACTGGCTAACTTATCACCGCCCAGGCCTATACCGTGCTTATCTCCAAGTCTGGCCTACGTGCTGCTGAACTGCATTCCAACGCTGTTGCCTCCACACTGATACCCCGTGAGCGTTCATCACTGGGACATCTCAGACTTGGTACTGAAATTCCCTTTCTTATTTCTAATAATTGGCTTGTAAAAAAAAACAAACAAACAAACCAAACCAACAACGACACAGACTGTAAAAATTACATTCTCCATCCTACACCCAAGAGTTACAACATCTGGCTGTGTATTTTCTCGAGAACTGCCCAAAGCACAACACAACGCCTGATATCCTGTTAGCAAAGCAGAGCGTAGGGGGGAGGGGGGTGGGGGGTGGGGGTGGGAGGTAGTGTAGGCAATATGTGTGTTTGTTATACAAATAAAGGCAGGTGTTATTTTCCAACATCGTAGTTTTCTATGGACAGGTGCACACCAAGTTAGATGGTAAAGATGATGGGGATAAATGAAAAATTACTGCGAAGATAAACTATCAAAAATGCCTCGGAAAGGGAATCTGAAGGTCAGAGAATCAGTATCCAAGGTTCTGAATTTGAGACTTGACTCCTATCTGATGAGATAGACACTCTCTTTCATTAAAAGCTGAAGGGAAGAACTTTTTTCGTGGCTTCTGTTTGCAATTCAGCCTCTGTGCAGGCTGAGGACAGAGGACACAACATCTCATGGCTTTTATTCCAATTTTAGTCATCTCCTGAAGCCCCCACCTCTTCCTCTCTATGTCCTAGATAGAATCTGGAAGGTAAGTCCAGACACCCAGTTTTACAAGTTGGAAACTAAGGCAGAGGGGGTGAGGAAGCCGGCCCAGGAAGCAGGACTTGGTTCAGTGACAACTGTCTTACTAAAAGATTCTCTAGTTTACCTGTTTTTACAGGTAGAAAGCTGTGGACTGGGCCCAGTGCTAGCAAATCAAACTCTGGGGACTGACAGCCAACATCTCCAAAGGCCAAAAAACCACCACACATGTCAGGCCAACCTTCCCTTCAGGTGTGGGGATGGAGACAGGGCTGGGGGACAGAGTGGCAGGTAACCTACTTATACCCAGGCCAGGGTAGCAAAGTAAGCGAACACATACGGGACACGGAAGATACCTCCTTTCAAAGGCAAAAGATCCAAAACAATTCAACGAAAAGAAAAAGAAAGAAAAACAAATGGGAGAACACCACGGTACTATTCTCCTGTAAGCAGACAGAGGAAATGAACACAGTTGTAAAAAGCAGTCTTATACATTGGTTTCTTTCCCTTTGCTCAGCCACATTTCCTAGAAAGGTGGAAAAGACGTCAAACGTGATTTCTACCTATGGGTCCAGAAGATGCAATCAAATGTCAAAGACACCCGGGTCACGGACGTGTAGCCAGGAGCGTGTTTTTCCCTAAACACAACTGAACTGCTCCCCCCCCACGCCCACCCCCCAGCTTTCTGTCCGGTCAGCGCTCTTGGGCCTTGGGTATCCAATTCCTCTCTTATCTGAAGGGATTCTTCAATAGCCCTTACACCCGGGAGCGCTGGGGCCTGCTGCCTCCAGCCACCTCTTGAACACAGTCAAGTGGGCATGAACACCACTAATACAGGAAACTGCACCGTGTCCAACCAGCAGCTACAGAAAACCAACAATGGGTAACGTCTCCGAAGAGGGAACTGCCTGGATTCCATTTCTGAAATTGGACAAATTTAGTTTTTAAATACCTCCTAGGGTCACCACTTCTTGATCATTCCACTCATGGGGACCATCTTTTCTCACCGCACATAACCTTTGCTTAAGGGCTCACCGTGGCTCCCTTTGGAAGCGTCTTAACTGTATATACGTCTCTACCATTCTACCTTATTAGGGTGATCCTGTAACTGCTTTTATAATCTAGAAACCGTCTTTGGATAATTATAAACACCTTAACTAATTCAAATCACGTTCATACTTTTGACCTAGTTATTTCTGTGAATTTATCCCAAGGAAATAAGGTTTTACTGTCATGGTGTCTAAAGTATCAAAGAATTAGACATAATTAACGTTTTTAACGTTAGGAAGATGGTTCACAAATTATAGCACATTAATGTGATTCAACATTATTTATTATTACTGTAGAGGCTTTGTCAAAGAGTTGGTAAACTGGGGCACCTTAAGTAAAAGGAGTATTCGAAATACGCCACATAAATAAAATGAAAACTAAAACACGTAAGATGAAAACATGTTTACATGAGAGACAAAATCTGTAAGTAATTTGAAAATATCTTGTTGGTTTTAACAAATAAATACAAAATACTTGCTAACCAGGAGTTTGAGGAAAATTAATTTTGCCCCGATTCCAAACTAAGATATGGACCTACTTCTCCTTTATTTAGAGTTAACCCCAGTGGAATTTATAAGCTTTCCTAAATTTTACGGGAGTCTACTAAAAGAAAACAAAGTACCACCAATGGGTTAAAAGACAAACCATGGTAGCAGCATCAATATCTACTCAATCTCTTTCAAATGGACTTGAGGGGCGCCTGGGTGGCTCAGTCGGTTGAGCGTCCGACTTCAGCTCAGGTCATGATCTCACGGTTCGTGAGTTCGAGCCCCATGTCAGGCTCCGTGCTGACGGCTCAGAGCCTGGAGCCTGCTTCAGATTCTGTGCCTCCCTGTCTCTCTGCCCCTCCCCTGTTCATGCTCTGTCTCTGTCTCTGTCAAAAATAAATAAAAACATTTAAAAAAGTTAAAAAAAATAAATAAATAAAAAGTAAAATGGACTTGAGATTGCAAGGATTCACAAACACACCCCTAAAATGCATAAGCCATAAACTTATCAAAGTACTTCCCAAATTAAAACACTGCAGTGGCATCATAACATCACCCTAATTATCATTTTAATAACATGGTGAATTTCCTCTGGTCAAGACCAAATGCTATATGTGTGGACAGTCCATTTTTTAAATTTTAATTCACTGTTGCGGCCAACTTTCTGAAGGGGTAGGAGTCAAGTTTTCTTCCCTTCGGGTGTTCAGAACATAAGCATTTTCAACCATCTTAAAAAGGCTCAGGTCACGAAAGGTAGCTGGGCAAGGACAGCGGGAGGCCAGCCGTGACCCAGAAAGCTAACAAGAAGCGTGAGTGTGTGCTCATGTGTTCTTTCCCATGGTTCCATCCAAGAAAACGCTGAACTGAAGCGAAGGGTATGAATGCATCCATTATCCCACTGAACATCTCAACACCAGTGCAGTTCACTCCCTTGGAGACAATCTGGGCCATCATCTGGGGTGGAGGCCCTTGAGTAACTAGGCGAGTTGGCTTCATCTAGGGAGCTTCTCAGGTGTGGTTCAACAGCCACACCCTAAAGACTGATAACCTTTTGTGAATTATTTATCATGTCTGTTTACCCCTTTGGCTTGAACCAAGACAGAGGACCCAGTCAGCCTGGGTGATGTCCTAGTCCTGAAGGAGACACTTGCAGACAGAGCCCACCTCATTCACGTCAACCGTCTTGATGGTGCCCTCATGCACACGCGCTCACGCTGACCTTCCTGATCTCTTGTGCTCGGAAACAATGACATTTTTCTACATGTAACATGGGTCCACAAAGGTATTTCTTTTACGTCTTGAAGAGAATACATACATATTAATAAAGAAAAATTGTTCTATGGTCACAAGATAACCATCAAATAAAGTCACTCATGTGACAATCCTGAAAGTTTATGCTCTCTCCTTCAAAGGTTCCATGGTAGTGAGTAAGTTACGAGCACACATACCCAGACACAAACACAGATTTCCAGAGGGAAAACAATGTGGCATACACACAAGCCGGAGAGGGTGGCAAGAATGTGAAAGAGGGTTTTCCTGGTGTTTTCTAGAGATCAGCCTCATTTCAACCCTACGCCCATTTCAGTGCTGCTTCTTGGCCTAAAGATCCCTGAAACCCCTACCGTGACATTCTGTTCCTGCCCTCTATGTTGGGAGAACAAGGGGAGCAAGAAGTTTATGGAGGTTCTTACAGCACTATTTTTCTAGAACTCTGCTTCTGGGCTTGGTGAAGACAATCAGGCTGGCCTCCTGGACGGGGGTGAGGCAGGTATGTGCAGCTGGCCTTGGAACTGGGTGGAAGCAGGAATCTGTACAAGAACCAACAAGCCCAGGAGAGAGGTACCCAATCGAGCCTGTGTTGAGTGCTTAGCCATCTGTCTTCACATGGATTATGAAATGCCAGATGTAACCCTCAGTGCCATTCCGAATGACCCAACAGCACGCAGAGGAATTAAGGAAGGCGAAAGAGGGTGTCATTCATTCATGAACGGCCAGTCCAAGAGCCAGTTTTAGAGGATGACCCAGGAAAACTCATAAAATTGGAATGTATGTGGTAGCCCCCAAGTGTTGCGTGGGCATAAAACGTTCCAAAACGAAAATAGGAGCGAACCACTGCATTTCACTAGTGTCTTCTGAAGTTTCTAAAACCACGCAAAAGCAGGTTGTAGGTAGTCCAAATCCACCAGAACATCAACACCGCGAGAGCAGGTGCTCGACATAACGTGTGCTGAGTTCAACGAACACACATTAAGCCCTAATTCTGGTTCTCCTTTCCAGCTGCTGTGGTCACATGAAAGCAATAACTTACTTTTGCCTCTGACATTTTTAGTTTTCAAACTTTTTAGACAACGTGTTTAAATCCATTCAAACATATTTCAATTAAACATTCCTCATATGAGATTCAGTATGACATATGTGGGGGGTGGGGGAAGCAGCAAGGTTCTTTTCCCCTCCCATTCTGGTCTTTTCAAGAGGAAAACACGCTCGTGCTAGTTTGATAAAATTGGCTGAGTGGTAAAAGCCAGAGCTGGAATCCAGCATCTGGCAAAGCTGATTTAACGAGCACCCACTTTACAGGAAGGGTGCGAGGACACAGGGCCACGTAGCACAGACAGGCCTGGTGCTGCCCCAAGTGTCATTTGGGGCATGGAGACAAGTTGATCTCCTTACCACTTCTCTCTCATCCTAGTCACTGCCTACCCCTTAATAAAATCACTCTCACCAGGAATTCACCCACTCACCAAACCGTTCTGGGCACAGCAGCTCTCTTGAGTAAGAGAGCTCATTTCCCCATATTTCAAAGCACTAAGGGAGAGGTGGCCACCAGCGAGACTCCTTTTCCACCCCTTCCTTTCCCCTGTCATTATGCTCACCATCACTAGACCGCACCAACCCATTCACTTCCTTGGTAAATCTGATCCCCCCCCTTTTTTTTTTTTTAACTCCAGAGTTTTCCTATGGCCTGGCATTCCCAGGTATGCATTATCTGGTCTCTCCCCCCACCTCCAGCTTTTGTTCCATTAATGGCCCATCTAGCACTTAATATCTTCGGCCAAGATGCTTGGTCTAAGCATGAATAAATCAAGGAGCTGCAGTTCGCTTGTACATCTGTTGATGACTTCCTGTATTTTGTGGGGAAGAGCACACTTCAGTGCCTCCCTTTCCTCAACTGGAAATCAGATATTAAGACGCCCTCCTATGACTGGTCTACGGAATCGCCATTAGGGAAGATCAAAAAGTGATCGGCAAATAGGAGTTAAGCCTTTAGTGACCTACTTTCCTATTAAAAAAAAAAAAATAGTAATATATACTTTTTTCCAAAACATATTAGGACACATACGTGTAACTGAGTATTTTCTAGTGAAATGTATTTTGGACTCTAGCACATGGATCCAACACACTTCTGCCCTAACACTCTGAAATTGCTCTCCCTGCTACTTGGGAGTTCAATTTCCCTAGATTGGCCATTCTCACTACTGCCTGTTGTTCAAGACCCAGGATCAAATGTCCCTCCTTCCATGCAGCCTTCCTTGATCACACTGGACAGAAAGCATCCCTCACGCCTCTCATCTCCTACGGCTCCCTGTGCCCCACTGGTCTTTGTTTCACTTGCCAAAGTGTCTCATGTCATGTTGGGCACAGACTGGGGCAGACACGCCACGATTACCACAGCAAGAACGGCCCTTTCTATACGTCGCTTCGTATTTATAAGAGAGAAAACTAGAAACAGACTGAACACCCAACATCAGGGGACAGCTTCGCAAGAACCACGGTGCATCAACACAATGGGGTATTATTTTCCTCATAAAGACGACCGCTAGATGACTTCTGCCCGTTTGTGGAAATGTTCAGATCGTACAATACTTTATAGAAAAAAAAATACACAAACAGAATATGAACCATGCCTCCAATTCTAAAAATGTCTGGATGCAACTTTACAAGGCAATTTGAAGTTAAATAAGTAAACTTGACAAGAAGTAGCGTTTTTAGCCTACATTCATAGTATTACATGACATCTTAAATTCTCCAGCATTAAGTATGTCGCCAAAAGAGCCTTACTACATTAGACATCATCAAATAGCACTCCCAATGCCTGGGAACCTCCTTCACTCTAATGTAACATTGTTGTTTTAGTCCCAATTCTTGAAAACAGGCTTAGAGAAGCTTTACTAGCTGTTCATACCTGGTGAAACACACCCTTTGTGAAACCAAGTCAAACCATCCAGAAAGCCTTACCCTCAAAGCTGACCTCTGTGACCCTGGATTTGTGAAAAGGAGTGGATTTAGTAAATAGGAATGAGAGGTCAAGTCAAGGAGCACCAACAAATCAAAGAAACAGGGATGAGAGCCACAAGAGGGTGGAGGGAAAGTGGTCTCTGTCATTCCACAAGTGCCCATTCTCTGGGCCCCCTCCCCCCGTCCCTGCATGGGGAAAGGAGCACAATCCAGTCTCCTTCCACCAACACGGGGATGTCTCAATGCACCGGGCTCAGGGCACCCAAATGTGCTCAAACAAGGAAATTCTGGGACACCTGGGTGGCTCCGTTGGCTGAGCATCCGGATCTTGGTTTTGACTCAGATCGTGATCTCGTGGTTTGTGGGTTTGAGCCCCACATTGGGTTCTGTGCTAATAGTATGGAGCCTGCTTCTTGGGCTTCCCTTTCCCCCCCTCTCTGTCCCTCCCCAGCTCGCACTGTCTCTGTCTCTCTCAAAATAAATAAACTGTGAATGAATGAATGAATGAATGAAAGAAAGAAAGAAAGAAAGAAAGAAAGAAAGAAAGAAGGAAGGAAGGAAGGAAATACTAGTGACAAGAGGTCTCCCACGTCAGAATGCCTCTGACTTCAGGAAAGCTCACTCCAGTGTTTTCTACTTATGCCAATCCCCACCCCCCCAAAATTTTAAGAGTCTGCACATGGCGCATATATTATAACCATCTTTCTCCCGCAATTTCTAGTCACTTCCTGAAGTGTGATTTAAGAGACAAGGTGGTAACAAAATAACTTCCCATCAGCAACAAAAGAGACCAGGACCTTACTGCTTCTTACCATCACAGCCTTTTCTTCAGTGGTTAGAATAACAGAATAACAAAACATCAGTTGTGAGCGGCCCTGTTACCCACTTCTAAGGCATGCACGTTAAATAGAGAACACTGACAGTTTTCTGTCACGTTGTCTAAGCCATCACTCACACGAAAGCCACATGGTTACTTTATACTCAAACCCAATAGCCAAATAGTGTCTTTTAGTGCTCAAGTTATCTGTGATTGCTGTGTTTATAATTTCCACCGTGTCTCTTTTTAGCCTAAGAAAGGAACTTTCAGACTACAGAAGCTGGATAGCTCCTTGAAGCCCCAAATCATCCATTCGTTACCCAGCAAAACCCTAATGCATCTTAAGCCCAACACCTATGACCCCAACTTTTCCTGAACTTGTAAAGCAGGTTTTTAATTACCTGCTGGAGGAAAATCCACCCTCCTCCTTTCTCAGGACTTCCTTCTTCCAAGGATGATCTCATCATGAGCCCAGTATAATCACAAGCTCACATCTTAGAGAGGTAGGAAGGGTAGATACAAGGGAGGTTCAAGTTAGGGCTTTTTATTTCTTCCAGCTAAGATCCCACTTGCACTATCTGCCAGGCTTGCTGAATCCAAACTCCACACACTGTTGCCGGGTGCGGGTGAAGTGGGAGCACCGGCACGAAAGGTCAAGGCAGCTTCCAGTGACTCACCCCCAAGGTCTATACACTGTGAAGTTTAGTGTTTAAGTGCTTATCTTTTCTGCTGTTAAATATACTCCACCAGCCCAAAGCCTCAAGCTTCTACTCACAGTAAAGCAAGAAAGCCTAAGAGAGAAGTTGTATTCAGCTTCAAGAAAAGGCATGATGGCACCATCTGGGAGCAATTTCCTCTCCTCCTATGTCGAATTTTATGTCCAGAAACCAAAGGTGTGACAATAGCTGAACCCCCAAAAAACTAACCTTAAAAGTCATTTTTTTCAGAATCATCTGAAATGTTTTCAAAATTTAAAGAGACTTTGAGGGGCACGTGGGTAGCCCAGTCTGATGAGCGTCGGACTTGGGCTCACGTCATGATCTCATACTTTGTGGGTTCGAGCCGCGCGTCGGGCTCTGTGCTGACAGCTCAGAGCCTGGAGCCTGCTTCGGATTCTGTGTCTCCCTCTCTCTCTCTGCCCCTCCCCTGCTCGTTCGCACGTGCTCGCTCTCTCTCTCTCTCGAAAATAAACAAACATTAAAAAAATTAAGAATGCTTTGAGCAAATGGCAACCCTGAAGGCATTCTCCTCTTTAGCGACATGAGGACAGTCACAGAATGCTGTGTGGGATGAGCAGTGACCTGAGACAATAGTCCAAGCCGTTCTCGGGTCTACTCACTATGTAATCCTGGATGAGTCACTTCATGTTTCAAGCACTGGGTTCTGTTTCTGAAATATTGGGAGGTTTCTAGTAAGAGCAAATGAGATGCTATTTGAAAACTATCCCCCACACTGCCTGGCACACAGTGCTGGTTCAATAAATGTTTACGAATGACTGACATCACTATTAATATTCCCCACGTCTCCAGGGAAGAGAGGGAATCAAGAACCAGAGAACATGTTTCGTGCTTTGAATGTTAGCTCTGTTACCCTAGGCACTAGAGCATCTATGAAGTGGTACCTGAAAGTCAAGATCCTATAGGAGAAAGCTTTTTGCGAAACTCAAAGGGCCAGTGACACGCTGCTCACCTCAACCATGACTTAATGAAAAAAAAAAAAAAAAAAAGAAAGAAAAATTAAGCATAAGAAGGTGGAATTTTTAAAAGAGAAAGTTTAGTCCACTTTTTATTTTAATTAATAGTAGGACACAGAAAAATTATCAATATGGTAGGTAAAATATTCCTGTTCTAGAATGAGGGAAAGGTAAAGACGATTAATGCAGCAACTATGAAGAGTAAAGAAATACCACATGTGAATGTGGCGTCTCTCTACACAACTAGGGCTACAGTTACAATCTTACGCTCCTAACCTTTCAACTGGATGCAAAACAAGGGCGCCTGGGTGGCTCGGTCGGTTATGCATCTGACTTCTGCTCAGGTCATGATCTCACAGTTTGTGAGTTCGAGCCCCATGTCGAGCTCTGTGCTGACAGCTCGAAGCCTGGAGCCTCTGCTTCCGATTCTATGTCTCCTTCTCTCTCTGCCCCTCCCCCGCTTGTGCTCTGTCTCTCTCTCTCTCTCTCTCTCTCAAAAATAAACATTACAAACTGTTTTTAATAAATAAATAAATAAATAAACAAACAAACTGGATGCAAGGCACATGAGCTATTCTTAGCAAAATGTTCTGGCTGAAGAATGTAATGATTAGTTATCAAAACTACTTGAAGCTCTTCAAGATATCTTATTGCTGCAAAGATTATCTGCACATTTAGAGATCAGAGTCAGCCAGGCATATTTTCAAAACATGACCACACTGGGCTTTTTTAACTGGCCAGCTGGGGTTTGTACCAAATCGCACCTAACCCCACTCCCAAATTCAAGGGTATCAGGGGTGAGAAGAACACGGAAATTTCTTACAAAAGGTCCAAGTCGGAAGGCAAAAGCCCTTGAAAAAGAATGCCCTTGAAAAAGAATGACCTTCTTAAATTCTGATATACAGCCACTCTTCTTCCATCTCTATTTCGAAAGAGGAACATACATACAAGAAACAGGTGGTAAGACCCAAGAATGAGCTTTGAACTAGAGCAAAATGCTCAGGCAGATCCTTATCGCTGGAGATGAATACACTTTGTAACTATTATAATCCCGCCAATCACCTGTGGAATGTGCTTTGACTTCATGCTTTGTTTTCACAGACACTGCTGGCCACAAGAGCTGGGATGTGGTCACAGAAATATGAAAAATTACAGAGGAAAACAGGAGTCACTCTGGAATCTCATCTAGGCGAGCTCTATTTTGAAAGAATTAAAAGCAGCCAAGAAAGTATACTGGCTCTCCAAGGAAAAGAGGCCCTCAAAGCTCGTGAGTAAAAGATATTTTACCAATGGCTTCTGACTATAAGATTTCATAAATAACATTATGAGGACATAACTAACTTATCAAAAGTCTTGTGCCACATAATGTGTATGCAAAAATAACTTACTATAGGACAATCAATCTGTACTTAGACATTGAGGAAAACACTCATTAATAAGAATACATTAAGTAGCATTTACTCTCTATAATTAACAGAAGGACCAAAACTTATTCATATTAACCTTAAAATATGGCATGGGCTAAAAGTGAGAGTCAAAAATCCTCGAGAGATTATTTGAGGAATGTTAGGAATGTTAGGACACTAACACCAGCCTTTCAACGTTGGAATGTTTTTCCACAAAAAAAGTTAACCTGTTCCATTTACAGGCAAAATCCCTACTTGCCTACAGGTCTCTGTGTGCAGTGATTTTAACGACCCACCATTAAATGATCTGGTCAAAATGATTTGACCCCGAAATGATTAACTGCCCAGCGGAGTCAAGATCAGGTTTCAGGCCTGCCACAACCACAACCGTGCTCACGAGGGAAGAGCTCATTTTAAAACAGATGAAAGAGGGGTGCCTGGGTGGCTCAGTCAGTTAAGGTCCGACTCAGGATCTACGATGGATGGTAAAGTCAGTGACAGGAAGCTTGAGGAGAAGCAAGGCCTTTGCACAGTCTCAAAGGAGCTGACCCCCAAGGTATTTATTACTTACAAAAAGACTAATTTACCAATTACAAGAGCAACTTTAGAATGGAGAAACCCAGGAGACACCTGAATCCAGTGGTCAAGATTATCATCACTACCAATAAGGAAAAGGGATATCAAGTAACCACTCACTGGAAAGGAAGCATCATCACTTGTGTGGTCTTCTTCCCCAAAATGCATAGCCTCACAAGCAAATATTAGAAAACATCAGAAAACCCCCAAATTTAGGAAATTTCGTTCAACAAAATAACTGACCGGGGGCTCTTGGGTGGCTCAGTCAGGCAAGCGTCTGACTTCGGCTCAGGTCATGATGTCACGGTTCGTGAGTTCGAGCCCTGTGTCGGGCTCTGTGGCTGACAGCTTTGAGACTGGAACCTCCTTTGGATTCTGTGTTTCCCTCTCTCCCTCTCTCTCTCTCTCTCTCTCTGCATCTCCTCTGCTTGGTCTCTGTTTCTCTCTCCTTCCAAAATAATCATTAAAATAATAATAATAAAAACAATAATAATGACCAGTACTGTTCAAAAATACCAAGACCATGAAAAACAGGGTAAGACTGGCGAACTGTAGAAATCTAAGGAGGTAGACCAACTAAATCCAATGTGGATCCTGGACTGAACCCTAGAAAAGAGACAGGATAGGAGTAGAAAACTGGGTGGGAAGCTGACAAAGCCTATAGGCATAGCTACAAGCAGGGTAACAACTTAGAAGTCCTGATTGTCATCATACATTCTAGTCATACATTCAAAGAAGCTGGCTGAAGGGCACATGTGAACTCTGTACTAACTTTGCAACTTTTCTCCAAGTCTAAATTATTTCAAAATAACACCTTTTTGAAAAACAGATGGAAAAGGAAAGCAACTGAGGTTACTCTTATTCCTCACTTCCATTTGACTTCCTTTGTCTAAAAAAATTTTTAATGTTTATTTTATTTTTGAGAGAGAGAGAGAGAGACAGAGCACAAGTAGGGGAGGGGCAGAGAGAGAGAGGGAGACACAGAACCCGAAGCAGGCTCCAGGCTCTGAGCTGTCAGCACAGAGCCCAACGTGGGGCTCGAACCCTCGAACCGCGAGATCACGACCTGAGCCGAGTCAGAGGCTGAACTGACTGGACCACCCAGGTGCCCCTATTTGACTTCTTTTTCTTTGGGGCTTTTACAGAAGCATCTTCCTCTGCTTTTCTTAGTCAACCACAGCAAAGCCCAGGAAGGTGTAAGACGGGAGACTCAGACACCGAAGAACAGGTGACCCTACCCCAAAATGGATGTGGTCTGCCTTCTGGGGTTTAGCTAAACTTTCCAGTTAGACTTGAACAAAACAAAGTCACTACCTTCGGAACATGTGAGCAAATTCTCAAGCTGGTCTTTCCTGGACAGTGCCAGAAGAGAGAACATTGGGTGTTCACAGTATCTGTCACCAAGCAAAAGATCTTTTGGAGTGATTGCCAGCAATTGGGGGGAGGGGTGTGGATAAGGAAAGATAGATTAGGAGGGGGGTGAGGGGTACAGCAGGCAGGAGAGAGAAAAGCCCAGAAGGCACGTATGTGCTACCAGTTGCTTTCTTCCCTGACAACATTAAGCTGGGCTGACAACGCATCTAAAAACACCTTGTTTACATAGCTCATACCCAAAAGGATTTTATTATTTACATTTTATTTAGATGATAGGTTACCAGGTAGCGCTAGAAAGAAGAACGGTTAGACGCACCCTTATTTTTACATTTTTCTCCAAGCATTTACTCACTGTGATGTTCTTAGATAAGAGTAGGTAGCATCTATGCCCATAATAAACACTATAAAAACAAAATCTCTCCCTGTCCACCAAAAGATACTATGCGCCTATTTTTTGCTTCAGCAATTCTACTTACGGGAAACTACCTTCAAGACATACTCACATAAGTATGTATGGATACAGGCACAAGACTTAATTGCTACATTGTTTATAATAGAAAACATCACACCATCTGCTGACGTCACACTGACATCGCACCAAATGTTCATTAAAAGAACCTTCTTGGGGTACCTGGGTGGCTCAGCAGGCTAAACGTCTGACTTTGGCTCAGGTCATGATCTCACGGTTTGTGGGTTAGAGCCCCACGTCAGGCTCTGCGCTGACAGCTCGGAGCCTGGAACCTGCTTCAGATTCTCTATCTCCCTCTCTCTCTCTGCCCCTCCCCTGCTCGTGCCATGTCTCTCTCAAAAATGAACAAACATTAACAAAAATTACAAGAACACTCTTAACGTACAGAACATCTGTACAACAGGATACTCTGCAGCATTTGAAAGGAAAAATGTAAATCTAGATGTAGTGACATAGAAAGATATTCATCATCTGTATGTAAGTTCAAATGGAGGCAAAGTATATTATGAGTCTACTCAAAGGAACAAAGTTTATTTGCATGTCTATGTACAGAAAATATATGGAAGGATGTCCATCAAACTAAACAGGAATATATAGAGGGATACTGGGGTTCTTACTTCATTTTTAAAAGAACCAGAAGAGATTTTTTTTTAACGTTAAATATTTTCTAAATAAAAATAACATATAGGCAGCTGTGTTTCTATATACCAGGAAGAGACAATCTGAAAAGGAAATCAAAGAGACAATTTCATTTGCAGCTGCACCCAAAGAATAAAATACCTAAGAATAAATTTAATGGAGGCAAAACACTTGTACCCTGAAACTATATACCAATGCTGAAATAAGTTAGGACAGATATAACTAAATGGCAAGACATCATGTGTTCACAAATTGGAAAACTTAATATTGTCAAGGTGACAATACTATGAAAAATCATCTACAGATTCTGTGCAATCTCTATCAAAATTCCAATAGCCTATTTCTTCTTCTTCTTCTTTTTTTTTTTTTTTTGCAGAAATAGAAAAGTTGATCTTTAAGTTCATATGGAACTACAAGAGGCCCTGACTATTCAAAGCGATGTTGAAAAAGAAAAAAGTTGGAAGATTCACATTTTCCAATTTCAAAACTTACTACAAGCTACAGTAATCATAACAGTATAAATGGACACAAGGATAGACACACAGACTAATGGAAAAAAACCTAAGGGGTCCAAAAATAAACCCGATGTGACCAATTCATTTTTTTTTAAGTGTGAAAAGGCCACTCAATTGGGGATAGAGAATCCTTTCAATAAATGGAACAACTAGATACCCACATACAAGAGAATCAAGTTGGACCCTGACCTCTCACCTTATGAAAATTAAATCAAAATGGATTAATAGACTGAATTTAGAGGGAAAAACAAAATTCGTAGAAGAAAATACAGGGATCAGGGAGTCAGCATGATCAACCGAAGAAAAAATAAATAACTTGAACTTCATCAAAATATAAAAACTTGTGCGTGTCCAAAGGACATCACCAAGAGAGTGCAAAGAAAAGAACGGAAGAAAAAACCTGCAAATCATGTATCCGAGAAGGGTCTAGCATCCAGGATATATAAAGAACTCTTACAACTCAACAACAAAAAGACAACCCAATTTATTTTAAAGACAGACCAAATTAAAAATGGGCCAAGGACCCCACTGGGGGACGGGAAGGAGAAATGGACATTTTTCCAAAGAAGATACACAAATGGTCAGTAAGTACATGAAAAGATGACCAATGTCATTTGTCATTGGGGAAATGAAAATCACAACCACAGTGAAGTGCTACTTCCTAATCACAAGAATGGCTAAAGAAAAAGAAGGAGAAACAGCACGTGTTGGTAAGGAAGTAAAACAACTTAAAGTTATGCACTGTTGGTGGGAATGTAAATGGTTCAGTTTCTGGGGAAAAACAGTTTGACGGTTTCCCAAAAAAGTCAAAAAGAATTTGCCTATGACCCAGCAATTCCACCAAAGGACTGAAAATGGGGACCCAAATGCTTATATAGCCGTGTTCACAGCAACATTATTCACAGGCATCAAAAGGTGGAAAAAACCCAAATGTCCACCAGGTGAATGAATTGAAAAAAATTGTGGCACGTCCATAGAAGAGAATACTATTCAGCCACACGGTACAGCACGGATGAGCCTTGAAAACATGCTACGTGAGAGAAGCCAGACACAAAAGGTCACATATTCTAGGATTCCATTAATAGGACATATCCAGAATCCGTCAATTCAAAGACAAAGCAGATGAATGCTTGCCAGAGGCTGAGGGAGGCGAGTTAATGGGTACAGGGTTTCTTCTTGGGGCAATAAAATGTTTTGAAACTAGAGAAGACAGCGATGCAACACTGCGAATGTACTAAAATGCCACTGAACTGCTCGTTTTTATTCTTTATTTTCATTTTTTAAAGTTTATTTGAGAGAGAGGGAGAGCGCAAGAGAAGGGGAGGAGCAAAGAGAGAGGAAGAGACAGAATTCCAAGGAGGCTCCGAGCTGTCAGCACACAGCCTGATGCGGGGCTCAAACTCACGCACCGTGAAGATCACGACCCGAGCCGAAACCAAGAGTAGGACGCTCAACCGACTGAGC
Source organism: Panthera leo (assembly GCF_018350215.1). Lineage (NCBI taxonomy): Eukaryota > Metazoa > Chordata > Mammalia > Carnivora > Felidae > Panthera > Panthera leo. The sequence goes on from NC_056691.1 coordinate 10,570,747, forward strand.
CACCCAGGTGCCCCTGTTCATTTTTAAATTAATCACTTCTCTGTTATGAGCATTTGAAGTCATTAAAAACAGAGTTGAAAAGAAATAATACACAGCTAAGACCCAAACACTAATTCCCCAGTGAGTTACCTTTCCCTGGAAGAATGAGCGGCACCAGGGCAGATGGGCGTTTTCTGCATCCAGACACCCACCCCTGCCACACTCTGGATGGATAAAGGACTGTTGCTGGGGCAACGACACATACAAACCAGCGGCTGTTAAGAAGCACCGGCCCTGGGGTGGCAAAATGACCCAGTGACTGACAATTAGCTCCCCCCCACCCCCAAGAGCCGAGAGGTCAGATATGGACATCCGAAGAGGTCTCACTCCCTCCTCTATTTACAGGGACAGGAAATGAACTTGGTGCTTCACCATCCACACACAGGACCCTGGGCAGGGACTTGGAACAGATGTAGTGAGCTGCGAGAGAAGCCGCGTGTTACCATTTTACCGAGGTCTAGAAATGAACACTCCCCCGTTCCCTCCGTACAAATCTTCCTGGGAGTCCTCTATCAGGAGGCACACCCTCAACGGAAACGGGATGGCTCCCATGCTTTTTGAGGTGGTGATGTGGGGTGGGGGGAGGGATGGGACAGGGGTGCTCCCGAGAAGGCAAGAAGTCTCCCCTTCCGAGCGCTCTCCCGGCAAGATGAATTCACATTCATCTCCCGGCTGGCCCTTCAGCCCCTCATTTTCTGGGTCAGAGAAATTAACTCTGAGTCAAATTACTCTTTCTCTCACCAGGGACCGAGGACTGCATTTTAATTTAAGCTATTTTCTTTGGCCATTTCAGTGGGGTTATTAGGAAACAAGAGAACTTCGGATCACAAAGCAGCTTTTCAAAACTCCTTAAAGTCAAATGTTTCAAGAATAAGAAAGAAGGACAACTTCAACTCATGTACCTTTACTTGTCCAGTCTCTTGATTAGAATAAAGAGGTTCTCAGCAATGAAAAGTGGCTAAATCAAGAGTTTCTTTTACATGTTGGAGGATGCGGGGATAAAGGCACAGGGGGTCTCAACTCTCCATGCTTTTTTTATTTATTTGTAATGTTTATTTATTTCAGAGAGAGAGAGAGACAGAGTATAAGCAGGGTAGAGGCAGAGAGAGAGGGAAATACAGAATCCGAAGCAGGCTCCAGGCTCTGAGCTGTCAGCACAGAGCCCGACGCAGGGCTGGAACCCACAAACCGCGAGATCCTGACCTGAGCCAAAGTCGGACGCTTAACCAACTGAGCCACCCAGGTGCCCTTCCATATCTTTATGTTCAATTGTCCACATTCTTGCTCAGTTTAAATGTCATGATTAAATATTACTAATGCTATTTTTTAATGTTTATTTATTTTTGAGAGACAGAGTGTGAGTGGGGGAGGGGCAGAGAGAGAGGGAGACACAGAATCTGAAGCAGGCTCCAGGCTCTGAGCTGTCAGCACAGAGACCTACACAGGGTTAGAACCCACAAACTGCGAGATCTTGACTTGAACCAAAGTCAAACGCTTAACCGACTGAGCCACCCAGGTGCCCCTACTAATGCTATTTTAAAAACTCTAGACACTCATGGATAAAACCCCATTCGATATTTTTAAAAATCCAAAAATATCTACCCTTGTGGATCTGAGTTTAAGGGATAAAGAAAGAAAAAGGCTCGTGAATTCTCTACTTCATTCCACTGGATCTTAAGACATTTCATAAAATATAAACAAGCTTGAGCTTATTAGCAATGAGAGATTTTTACAGTGTTTCTGCTTCACCTCAATCCTTGGCCGAGTGGTTTCCATCACTTTCTCGAGAGCTCCTAAAATGAGAACTCCACGTTAAGGTTTAGATTTAGAGACTTACAAAGTCAAAAAGAAATCATAACTCCTGCACTTTTAATCATCTACCCTCCTGGTCGATGATTTACCCCATACTTCCCACCAGGAAATGAAGAAAGTTTTGAGGAACGAGTTATTCCCAATGTAAATCTCCAGTCAGCCTCTGTCAATCATGTTGGCCTTTCCCCCAGTTAGCCTCTCTCCACCTCCTGCCTGAAAACTACACTACTATTTAATTGCTTTGTGACTTCACATTTTATTAAGAGGCAGAAAAACATAAAGAGTGAAAACAAGGAGATAAGCCCATGGCCGTAAATTGTCCCCTTATGCAATGAAACTTGCCTTTCTGGTGCAATAAGGTGGGCACTGTGCAAAACCCTGGCAGGGGCCATTCTGCACAAGCCCGGCGTCCCCATCACTTACAGAAACCCCTCCGGCTCTCTGGGGGGGCGTGCAGTGCCATAGATCAGAGGCCGGGGTGGTCAGCGGCTCACTTCGGCCTGCCCGTGTGAAGGGCAGAGGCCTGTGACTCACTGTGCTCTTTGCCCCAGTCCACCCTACACTGATTTCTATTCTCACGACCAAAAAAAAAAAAAAAAAGGCAGAAGAGAACGACAGAATGGTGAAAAAATTTAGAACCCGACAGCACCCCAATCTGTGAGCCCCTTTCCCCAGAAAGCAACCTGTGTGTTCTATCAGCCAGTGAAAACGCTTTTGCTTAATGTTCACTCCCATGGACGGAGAAGAATTTCTTCTTTCCCGCCCCACTGGCTTCTAAGTCCCTGTTTCTTCCTTTGCAGTGAGAACCAAGTCATTATCAGATGACACCACATTCCTGAGGGTGCCCGGACCCCTGCCCTCTGGAAGATGACATTCAGTGACTCACACAAACTAAGCAGGACCTGGTGTTTAAAGCCCTGGGAAAAGATCAATTAGTAATTTCTCTAACGTGCCGCCAGCTAGAAAACAAAGGCTTCAAGTGTTTTTGAAGCCCACTGATGTGCATAAGAAAGTGCGTTCATGACATTGTTCAGAAAAAGTATGCATATTATTTGTGGGGGATGGGGGAGAGACAGAGAGGGAGAGACAGAGAGAGAGAGACAGAGAGAGACAGAGAGAGAGAATGTGTCAAGATCAAACATTAATGAAGAATAAAAAAGCCTGGGAGCGCCTGGGTGGCTCAGCTAGTTAAGCATCCAACTTCGGCTCAGGTCATCATCTCGCAGTTTGTGAATTCAAGTCCCACGTCAGGCTCTGTGCCGACAGCTCAGAGCCTGGAGCCTGCTTCAGATTCTGTGTCTCCCTCTCTCTCTGCCCCTCCCCCGCTTGTACTCTGTCTCTCTCTCTCTTAAAAATAAACTTCCAAAAAATTTTTTAAAAAATAGCTGTGTGCTGATAGTCTTAAGGGGGAAAAGGGGATAAGGAGATGGAGAATGTCCAAGGGGATGACAAAACCTGGACAGGAGAGCACTCTCTCAGGTGCAGGGTGCTCTGAAAACTGGTGAATGGCAATGACAGTGAACCACTGATGTGCACTTCTGTGCATGGGGTCGATTTCCAAGAACTTTGCATAAATTCACCCGTGTACTCCTCCCAAGGACTCTGAGATTAGTAAGGACTATTATGATGAAGATTGAAGCATTACAGGTGAGGAAGAGGTGACTGTGTTCAAGGACACAGAGGTGGTGAATGGAGAAGCCAGGTGACCCCAAGCAGCCAGGTCCGGGGCTCTCTCTCGGGAACTGCCTCTCTGAACCAGATGGAGTCAGGTCCAAGAGATGTGTGTGAGCACACGTGTATGTGCATGTCTGCCTGTGTGTGTGCGTATGTTCAACAAGCACAAGCACATGGTCCTAGCAAAGGGGCAGCGCCTACAGAATTCTGGGGGCAGGAAAGAGCTCGGCAGGCTCCACGAATTGACGGGAGGCCAGGGATGCCGGAACACAGGGTTCCACAGACAGTGACAGAGGTGAGGCTGGAGAGCAGGCAGAGACACATCGCGTGGAGCCTTGAGGCCTTTGTAAGCAGACGGCCGTGGCCCCCGGGGGAGGGGAGCGCCAAGATGGACACACAGAACAGGTCATTCTGCTACAAGAAGGGGGAATAATTAAAGGCATTCCTGCCTCCTAGTGAATCTATATGGAAACCACAGGGAAAAGATCTCACTACCTAAATTAAATATTGACTTACTTTTAAAACCGCCAGACAGAGGGCGCCTGGGTGGCTCACTCGGTGAAGCGTCTGACTCTCAATTTCAGCTCAAGTCTCGATCTCACAGTTTGTGGGATCGGGCCCTGTGTTCGGCTCTGCACAGACAGGGTGGAGTCTGCTTGGGATTCTCTCTCTCTGCCCTTCCCCTGTGTACTCGCCTCACAAAATAAATAAATAAACATGAAAAAAAAAACACCATAAATGTCAAAGGCAAAGGACATAAAAACTAACAGTATTTTTATAATAAAAGAAATTTTACAATAAAAACACTCCTGCAGGGGTCCCTGGGTGGCTCAGTTGGTTAAGCATCTGACTTTGGCTCAGGTCATGATCTCACAGCTTATGGATATGAGCCCCGTGTCGGGCTCTGTGCTGACAGCTCAGAGCCTGGACCCTGTTTTGGATTCTGTGTCTCCCTCTTTCTCTGCCCCTCCCTCCCTCCCTCCATCTCAGTCTCTCTCAAAATAAATAAACATAATAAAAAAAATTTTTTAAACACTCATGCAAATCAGTAACAAAAAAGCAAACGTCCCTTTGGAGATACGGGCAAAGGACATGAACAGAGAATTCACAGAAGGAGAAATAGAACTGATTCATAAATATATGACCAACGCTCACTTGTCCAGAAAACTGGATAAAGTTTTTTTTTTTTTTTCTAATTCTATACTCTAATGTTAAGAAGAGTATGGGAAAGATATCTCTTGCTACTGTCAGTGAAATTTGTAAACTGGTTCAGATCTTTTCAGGTAATATACATCAAAAATCTCTTTCCTGAACTTATATTAAATATCATTTAAAAAAATTTTTTTAATGTTTATTTTTGAGAGAGTGAGAGCATGAGCAGGGGAGGGGCAGAGACAGAGGGAGACACCGAATCCAAAGCAGGCTCCAGGCTCTGAGCTGTCAGCACAGAGCCCGACCTGGGGTTCGAACCCACAGACCATGAGATCATGACCCGAGCCGAAGTCAGAAGCTCAACCAACTGAGCCACCCAGGGGCCCCTTATATTAAATATTATTAAGAGCAGCCTCAAAACTAGTTAGGAGGGTATGCATTGACATATATGTCCAGAGGAAATTTCATTAAGCACATTCCTAAACTAGAATCTTCAGCAACTTTAACTAATTATGTTGACAAAGACACCACCAAAAAAGAAAACTACAGACCGGTATCTCTGATGAACACACATGCAAAAATCTTCAAAACATTAGCAAACTGAATTCATCAATACATCAAAAGGATGTTTTACCATGATCAATGAGGATTTATTCTGAGGATTCCAGGTTGGTTCAATATTCACAATCCCATCAATGTGATACATCATCATATTAACAAGAGGAAGAATAAAAACCCTCTGATGATGTCAAGAGGTACAGAAAAAAGAATGTGACAAATTAACAACATCCGTTCATGATCAAAACACTCAACAAAGTGGGTTTAGAGGGAACATGTCTCAACATAATAAAGGCCATGTATGAAAACCCCACAGCTAATATCATATTCAATGGTGAAACACTGAGGGCAGCTTTTCCTCTGAGATTATGTACAAGAATGTCCACTCTCACCACTTTTATTCAACAGAGTACTGAATTCCTAGCCACAGCAATCAGACAAGAAATACAAGGCATCCAAGTTGGTAAGGAAGAAGTAAAACTGTCACTATTTGCAGATGACATGACACTCTATATAGAAAACCTGAAAGACTCCACCAAAAAAACTATGAAAATAAATCAAATCAGTAAAGTTGTAGAATATGAAATCAATACACAGAAATCTGGTGCATTTCTATAAACTAATAATGAAGCAGCAGAAAGAGAAATTAAGGAAACAATCCCATTTATAATTGTACTGAAAAGAATGAAATACCTAAGAATAAATCTAACTGAGGAGGTGAAAGTCCTGTAATGTGAAAATGGTAAGATACTGAATCAAAGAAACTGAACACAACACAAATGGAAAGATGAGAAGAATATCATTAAAATGTCCATACTACCCAAAGCAGTCTACAGACTCCATGCAATTCCTATCAAAACATGAACTGCATTTTTCATAGAACTCAAACAATCCCCAAATTTGTACAGAACCACAAAAGACCTTGCATAGCTGAAGCAATCTTGAAGAAGAAGAACACAACTGGAGGTATCACAATCCCACATTTCAAGATACGCTAACAAGCTGTAATAATCCAAACAGTATTGGAATGGTAGAAAAACAGACACACAGATCAATGAAATAGGACTGAGAGCCCAGAAATAAATCCACATCTATATGGCCAATTACTATATGACAAAGGAGGCAAGAATATATGATGGGGAAAAGATACACACTTCAATAAATGCTACAAGCACAAGAATGAAACTGGACCACTTTCTCACTCCATACACAAAAATAAACTCAAAATGGATTAAAGACCTAAATGTGAGACCTCAAACCATAAAACTCCTAAGTGAAAACATAGGCAGTCACCTCTCTGACCTGTCTTACAGCAACATATTTATGGAGATGTCTCTCAGGAAGGGAAATACAAGCAACAATAAACTACTGGGACCACACCAAAATCAAAAGCCTCTCCACAGTGAAGGAAAACATCAACAAAACATAACCTACTGAATGGGAGAAGGTATCTGCAAATGACATAACCCATAAGAGGTTATTATTCAAAATATATAAACAACTTATATACAACTCACCCCCCCCCCCCCAAATAATAATAATCTGATTAAGAAAGGAGAAGACCTGAGTAGACATTTTCCCAAAGAAGACATTCAGATGGCCAACAGATACTGTGTGGATATGTATGTGTGCGTATGTATGTGTGTGTATACATATATAGACACATATACATACATACAATGAAATATTACTCAGCCAGAAAAAGGAATGCAATCTTGCCCTTTCCGACAACATGAGGGACCTAGAAGGTATTGTGCTGAGTGACCTAAATCAGAGAAAGACAAATACTGTATGATTTCACTCCTATGTGGAATCTAAAAAACAAACACAGAAACAAATACAAAAAATAGACTCTTAAATACAGAGAACAAACTGGTGGTTCCCAGAGGGAAGGTGGGGGGAGGGTAAAGCAAAATGGAAGAAGGGGATTATGAGGGACCAACTTTCAGTTACCAAATAAGACAGGAAAACGAAAAGGTACAGCACAGGGAACAAAGTCAATAATATTACAGTGTTGTCTGGTGACAGATGGTGGGGAGCATGGAGTGACGCATAAAATTGTCAAATCCTCTGTTGCACCCTGGAGACTAATAGAACACTGTGTGTCAATGACACCTCAATAATAAAACACATAATGCAGCAATGACTACCGATAGAGAGAGGAGTTTACACTGCATCACGTAAAGCAAGTTGCATTGTTGTATTTGAAACTCTTATTTAGGCAGATGCATACAGTAAAATCTCTGTAGGACGTTAACAGTGGGTACTTAACGGCACCAAGACTGCATGTTTCAATAGGTCTTTTTAAAATTTATCTACATGTCTTTAATTTTTCTACAGTCAACATACATTGCTTTTAATAGTAGGCAAAGAAAGAATCTCGACCGGAACATAACAAGGCTGAAGTGTCTCATAAAGGGGGTCAGAGACAGGAGATTCAGTGTAGACTGAAAATGAATCAGGAAACGGTGTGGCAGAAAGGGACTTTAGGAAGCATCTATGTAAGTCTAAATCCTCATTCACTGATTAAGAAACCATCTACCCCAACCCAACTTCATTCACCCACTGCCTGATGATAAGCACAGCCCTGGACAAGGTTTCTAGAACTAAAAACTGAGAACCATTGCTTGTTTATCCAAACTCATCCTAACCCTGCCCCACACGACAAGAGTGCATATATGTGGTCGCTGCAGGACTCAACTTCTGAGGGAAGGGTCCGCCGAGCTGGAGCCCAGACGCTACCTGTCTTCCACGTCTTCCTTCCCCCCTTCCTCCTCTCTGGAAGGATGAAGCCCCTCCTGCCTCCCCCACCTCCCCCTCCTTACTGGGTCCCTGCCTCCTTGTCAATTGTCTACATTTTTCCTTATTCCAGTGTCACTGTGTCCAAGCTTTCCCTCCACCCTCACCCCGACCCCCCCTCAGGTGGCATCCCACTTTGCTCCTTCCTTTTCCGGCACATCCTAGAGCCAGGTGTCTACACCTGTCCCTCCTCAGCTCATGATGTCAGGAAGCACCAAGAGTAAGGTTTCACAGTCAAGAAGCCTGGAGTACACATGTCCACCTCTGCCAATGACCATCTCCATGACCTTGAGTGAGCAAGTCACTTAATTCCTCCTTCCCGTGTAAAGCAAGGTGAGTCACAGGTGCCCCGGCTCCCTACAGCTGTGTCATGAGGATCCGGTGAAGCAATGCGTGGGAAAGTGCTCTGTGAGCTCTTTAGACTGACTTCACACTCCTGTTACTACGGTCTCCTCGTCACCTGTGACCCGTCAGCATGGACGGAGGCAGGGATGGTGACGTGGGACCTGCAAGGGTGCTCACAGTGTTAATACTAACGACACAACAGGGGCACCTGGGCGGCTCCGTCGGTTAAGCGCCCGACTTCGGCTCAGGTCGTGATCTCGCGGTCCGTGAGTTCGAGCCCCGTGTCAGGCTCTGTGCTGACAGCTCAGAGCCCGGAACCTGTTTCAGATTCTGTGTCTCCCTCTCTCTGACCCTCCCCCATTCATGCTCTCTGTCTCAAAAATAAATAAATGTTAAAAAAAATTTAAAAAAAATTTTTTTTTAAAAAACAACAAAAAAAACCCCACTAACGACACAACAAAGTGAGCACGGTAGACTCTGCTGTGAATCATAAATTAGATGATAATCGTGTCATTCCAAACAAGAATAACCTCTGTGATTCCTGCTTTGCTTTTTTATTTTTTTTAACTTTTTAAGGATTATTTTTGAGACAGAGAAGGACAGACAGCATGAGCAGAGGAGGAGCAGAGAGAGAGGGAGACACAGAATCCAAAGCAGGCTCCAAGCTCCGAGCTGTCAGCACAGAGCCCCACGTGGGGCTCAAACCCACAAACCGCGAGATCATGACCTGAGCCGAAGTCGGACGCTTAACCACCTGAGCCACCCAGGCGCCGCCCCCTTTTTTAAATTATAGGAGCATAGACTTTTGGAAGGTGGTAAGAGGTGACAATTAGCTGAGCACATCCCAAGAGTCAGGCACTGCTCCCAAGCACCTTACATCGGTCATCACCTGCCACCATTACAAGAGACATTTCAGTATCATTTCCCTTTTCCTGTTGGGGAAGCTGAGGCAGAGGAGTCCCGCCATGCGCTGAACCCAGGCGTCTAGCTCTAGCTCCCTGTCCTGCAAATCATCCGTGACAAAATGAAGACTGGGGTGGGGACCAGGCAGGTGGCCACTGCTCTAAAGTATTAGAGGCAAGAGTATGGACCTGAGCAAGTATACCTAGCGTCTTTTAAAAAAACAAAACTATTCAAATTGCAACCTACCCATAATGCTGAGGGCTTGGGGTCACCAGATACCCCTCGTGAGAATATAAACTTTTGAGACCATCAGCAAGGTCAATAAAAAACCCCAACGTTCCCACATCCCCACGGACTCTGCCAAGCTGCCTGTAGCAGTATGTCCTCGGGAAATAATGGATGTGCTCAAAAGTCGCACGTAAGGAGGCAGGGAAGGGACATCATTCTATCGCCATGTAACTGAACAACATACGCTGTAGAGAAAAAGGAATAAGCATCTTCTTAAGGAGGAGAAGTAGGTGGAAAAAAGCCCACTGGTATGTTCTGAGTGGGTTTACCAGCCGTGTGAGAGGTTTATTTATCAAGTCATGTATCTGAACCTCAATTTTCTTACGATGGGGATAAGAAAAAACCCACTTTACAGGGTGGTGAGAATTCACACATTGATATAAGTGCTTAGGATAGAGCCTGGCCTAAGGTAGACATGTGATAAACGTTACTCGTTTGCACATATCTAGCAACTTAACATGCAACACACACACATCATTACCAACATTTGTAATATGAATACTACAAGTCATGCACTAAAATTTTAATAGGCATTATCCCTGCAAGTGAAACAACAGCCTTTTTTCTTTTAAATTCTCTGTTTTCTAGATTCTCTTTAGTTGAATAAAGCCAGCAATATATTAATGTTTAAATATCTCCATTTTTCCCAAGTAGCCTTAATAATACTCCTTTCCATCTATTACGTTTCTCTAAAATAATCCACTTTCTGCATAGTGTGTTTATGGAAATAGGGTACTTCTGTTGATTTAATCTGAAGAGTAATACATTTCCCCTTTATTCTTCAGAGCCAAACAGTTTGCTCATATTTCTTCCGATAAAGTCCTTTCTGCCCTCTAATACATTTGCAGATGAAGAGTACCCCGAAAGGATTTTAGAGCATAAAAGGTAGGGAGAAAGAAGGGATCAATGTCTCCACAAAGCAAAGTTAAAGGACACAACGTGGCAAGTTAAGGACAGCCATATGGAAAAAGGACACCTCACCTCAATTATGTAAGGCCGGAAAACTACCGCAATCAATATTTCAACTCCATTCCCCTAGCGTGGTCAAAAGATGGAGACAATTTGATAGCTCGGCAGTCCATCCGGTGCTGCGACAATCATTCTGGAAGAAAAGGAATCTCGTTGAGGAGAACGGGATGGCAAAATATGCTTGATTACTGGAGACAGCTATGGAGTTGAGAAATGAGCAGAGTTAAGCCATTTTCCGTGATTGGGGGGCGAGGTGGGGGTGGGAGGGACGGGCCAGAATGACAGGGAGCCTACGAGCTCATGCAGGCATGGGTCCCCCTCGCTCTCGGTAAAAGCTGGGTTGCTTGCTCTTTCGGTATCTCCCCATCGCTTCAAACACAAGGGCTGTTCCTCCCAGCCTCTCACTGGCACTTCCAACGCTGTTCAGGTGTTTGTCGGCGGGCCTAGAAGCCGGCTCAAGAATACCATTCATTTTCATATTTTGGTATCTCTGTCATTTCAGAGTCAGACTACTCCGTAAGAAGCACGTGGCCTTTCCCAGAAAACCAGCTCCACCGAGGATTTTTCTCGGCATGTGGCAGTTCCCTGGGATTAAAACCTTGGGATTATGCGCAACCATCCCCCATCCCAGAGTGGTCCAGCACCACTTTCCCTTGAACATCCCACTGTTCCGTGCCCCGTCTTTCTCACTCCGGTCCACCACGCCTGGCGAATACCGGGGCACCCCCAGCCGCCGACAGCAGCGGCCTTGACCCTGGCCTCTCTCTGCAGACCTCCGCCCGCCCACTCTCTTGCAGACCCGGTGTCCCTGTCCTCTAACCTCTGCCACCCTCAACAGCCCCCTCTCTCCTGGGCCTCATCTTTCTGGGCTATAAAATGAAGAACGGATTAAAATGTCCTCCCTCGATCTTCAATGTGCTTTGAGGTCAGATGTCCCCGTGCTTACGTCCCGCCCCAGCCGCTTGGCAGAATTTACACAAGTCCTCACAAAGGGGGCCAGTTGACATCTACCCCTAAGGTTGCTGTAACAGGAAAGACTACGAGATCCAGGGCATGGGTTACAACACATGCTTGAGAAATACTGGTCATTCCCACCCCACCTTATAGGAGATCTCCAACTCTCGACTTCTCTGGTGTCCTCATTTCGAAATCCAGCATTCCTTACATGAGGATCCTGGGTGGCAACAATATTCTCTTCCATCAAATATCAACTCCTCCACGGACTTTCAGAGGCTTCCATAACCTAGCTCTAGTTTATCTTATCTTCCTCCAGCTCACAACAAATAATTCCGGTCCTAGTCAGGCTCAGTCTTACTATGTTCCAAAGAACACACCCTTGAGCCTTCCTTTGCTTCATTCCTCATGCAAGACACTGCTCTTCTTATCCCTTCTGTCAAAGCCCAGCTGAGCCTGTGGCCCCAGTGATGCCCATGTTCCAGACGCTTGAACCCTCACAGTGTCTTAGTGGCAATGTCCATTGTTTTGTGTTTATTAAGTATAGTGGTCCAGCTGGAAAGGGACCGCTCTGATCATTTTAACTTAGTTTTACAGGTTAGCATGGACCACAAAGCAACCCAGCATTTTTTGGATAGCTTTGTGAGTGCTTTGTGAAATTTATATGCCTTTGTGCCTTGAGGTAATAAGACTTTTTTTTTAATTAACTCCACTTTCATTTGCCTAGAGAGGCTCACACAGGAGCCTGTTTCATCAGCGATGAGGAAACCGCGCGCAAACCATCCAGGGGCCTCCTCGCGGAGCCAGGAGAGGAGCTCTAAGTGCGTCCCATGCCTGTGGATTTTGTGTTGAAGCCAATGTGTTCGGATTTGAAAAGCCATCTTGCGATAACACTCTCGGCAACAACAGGACTCACGGTGGAGAGAAAGAGGATTGGCTGCTAGGCTTTTACCTCCAGAAACACGACGGCTGAAGTTCCAGGACTAAAGGAAGCGTGATGACAGAAGACACAGCGAAGGATCAAGGGAGACACAGGAGGAAGAACTTAAGGAGGAGATACAGAGCGAGGGGATACAGAGGCAGAAGAAACAGCATGCAGGTGCAAAGACCGCTAGCCCAGGGAAAGATGAGCGACGTCGAGGGCTGCGGAGGGGGACAAACACGATGTCACAGAGTTGAGCGCCTAGTAAGGCAGCCACAGGTGACCCCTGAGGACAATTTGTCATAGGGGCTGGTCCAGGATGCAGACCACAGGGGACTGAGGACAAACCAGGAGGGCAGACGGAGACCAGCAGAGACACTGTTATCAAGAAGTGTGCTAATCAAGCCACCAAAACAGCTGCTTATCTCGTATCCTGAAGTTCACCGGACTTCAACCAATAAAAACGCCTCCCCCCATGCATGCCCTCACTCCTCGCTTCTCCACGGGCACAGAGCTCAGTGACCAAAAATAACCGACGGCAGACCCTTCCAACCTCTCTCTCCCCACACCCCCCGCGGTGCCTGGTTTTGGCTCTCTAAGACACCTTCTAGAACTAGTCAACAGCCACCTGCTATCAACGCTCAGCATCTAAATTCGATTGTCCGGCCTCAGGTAAATGCCAGTTATCTGTTTATCAGAGGGAAAAATGAACCCAGACGCTAAAATGAGTCAGTTGAACAGGAACAGAAGTGCAGACTCAGGTCAGATACCTTTGGGTGAACTATATCATTGATCCTCAACTGTCAGAAAGAGAACCTTCAACTTCTACTTCCTTCAAAAGCATGCTTGTTCTTTACTGTAAGTTTAAAAAAACAATCAAATATGAATAAAGAAAAAAAACGATCAGCATTAGCCTGTTTTTAATCTTCTACTTTGTTACGCGTGCATGATGCATTTATAAACACAATACACGAATGTGTCTCTATTGACCTAAAAAGAGACTCCCTAGCAGAAGGATTTCCAGCTGTGTTTTTAGTAACATTTCTCTCTTAACAGTAACACCAGGGACTACTCCCGTCTCCCTGCCAATACTAAGCCAGGTTAACAGCTTCTGCTTCATTGGTTCCTCTGGTCCTTCTACGTTCTGTGTTAGTCAACTCCCCTCTCTCTCCTCTGTCACATGTCTTTGCTGCTGAAGAGCCATTCTGGTCACGAGATAAATATTTCTGTTTAGGAACCAAGGCTACTTTATCAGCCACTACAAATGTAACCCGTGACAGTTTACTTTCCAACATTCCCAATACCCTCGAAGGGTCCTCCGCTGGTTATAGGTTAGCGACAGCTAGGGTAACAGTATACATGTGAACCTATGCTTTTGGCGGGGGTTAAGAAGCACTGTTGCATAAATATTTTAAGTAGAGCCTGTACTGAAATTCTAGATGAAGAGGCATTCACCGGTCCTCTGTGACATGCTGGGGGCCCAAGGTAGCAAATTTTTATTGACGCTGTGAGCAAGCCTTGCCATCTGCTAGGGGGGGTCTCCAAGATTTCACCCTAAATGTATCCCCCTCCACACCAAATGTTTCTATTTTTTTTTTTTTTTTAATGCATTAGCTGCGCTGTGGGCCAGGTAGTGCATGACACAACGGCCAAGGACGGTGGGTGCTCGGTGAAGCTGTCTGCAGTCACAATTACTCGTCACTTTGGGAGCCCAAGGGCACAAGTGCACAGTGCATGTGCACCAGGCGGGTGAGTTTCCCCGCAGCAATATCACCACAACCAAGTCATTCATCTCCAGAGAAGGGAAAAAGAAACCTCTCCCTAGGCTTTCATGCATGCACTGAAGATTTATGGAAAATGCTTCGGGATGTGAAGGCTACTTCTCCAGAAGAAGCAGGTTTCCGGACTGCCCTGGGAAACAGCCCAACGATAGATGTCCCTGTCCCCCTTGCTGGTGTGGGGCAGGGACAGCCACCCACAAATCTGGAGCCCTGAGGAAGAGCAGGAGACGCCCCCAAAGCGGGGATCCAACCGTGGGTGACTGCAGCTCTAGGAGCGCAGGGGAGACAGAGCCTAGCCTCTGCCCGGCTGCGGCCAGCATGGGGACAGTCCCCCTGTGGCAGCAGCCTCCTATATTCGTCTCTCCCCATTGCCCTCATTGCTGTGGCTAGAGGGCTCTAACTTCTCTGCTTCGGGGAGGCTGCAGCCAGATTTTGTCAGGAGAACAGGGCTGGAGAGGAAAGCAATTGTCCCCTAAGAAGAGTCTTGCGGGAGGGCTGAGTGGGAGACGTGGAAGAGCACAGGACTGCACCTGCTCGGTCGGGGTGGCAGACACGCAGCAGGCCGGAGGGAATGGCAGGACTCCTGCTGTGACAAAGTACCCTCCCCAGCCTCAACTCTCACCCAGAAGCAGCAGGGACCAGTGGGAAGAGATGAGCCAAGGGTGGGGGGATGGGTCTTCCAGACCTCATGACATATCATAAGAATGTCGAAGTCTGGGGGGCACATGGGTGGCTCAGTCCAATGAGCATCTGACTGCGGCTCAGGTCATGATCTCGCGGTTCATGGGTTCGAGCCCACGAGCTGTGCTGACAGCTCAGAGCCTGGAGCCTGCTCTGGACGCTGTGTCTCCCTCTCTCTCTGCCCCTCCCCTGCTTCCACGCGCGCTCTCTCTCTCAAAAATAAAATAAACATTAAGAAAATAAAAATAAATTAAAAAAAAAAGAACTTGGAACCCTGGCACAACCTTGCTGGGGTGTGTGGGAAAGAGACCCAACGTTAACCTTTCTGCTACCACCCTGGAGTAGAAGATGAGTGGATTGAGAAAAATACAGTATGTTTTTGCACCCTTGAGTCTGTGGACCAAGATTCATTCTCAACTTGAATTAACAACTCAATGAGCAAATGAGCTCATGATGAAGGTAAACGGCTTAACAGCTAGTAACCTATATATTTTTCTGACACTATCAGTTGAAATGCATAGATCTCCGTCAGATCAAGATGCCATTCAGAGTAAAGGACCCTTTGAGAGCAGAGGCTCATGAGGCTTTTGCATCACGCAGACATTTACTGTGAATTTTGGCCTTGCTCGTCACCAGAGATGTTTTTAAAGGCGCAGCACTGACAGAGACAGGTGTCACTGGAGGCATCTCCTGCTGGCATTGACGAGGCCTCATGGGGTGGAGTCACTTTGGAAAATTCACTGTCATCCTTGACCTTGATTCCCAGTCTGGCCCAAGGTCTCTTAGGTCCAACACTGAGCTTTTCTTGGAGCCAAAGAGGATTCCTCCCCTAGAGCGTGAAGTTAATGAATAAATCCACAGCAACACGTTCATGGTATGCGTGGGGGGGATGCTTCGGTCCCCTCCACATGAACTACTCCCTTCTTTGGAATTTTCTGATCCAGCTACAGGGTCAGAGGGGACTCTCCCGTACTGCCTCCCGGTACACACACATCTCACCCAGCCAAGGCCTCGATGGGCCCCACGGAGGCATCAGACCCATGCTAAGCAAGATGCTTCCTTCCTCGGGTTTTCAGCCAGGCTCCAGATGCAGGTGGCTCTGCCCACAGAAAGAGCTGACGTGCAGAAAGGTGGGGTGAAGCTGAGGGTAGTCGAGACAACAGAGTTCTCCATGTTCCCTGTGCTTTCCCTTTGAGCCTAGGTTTTCTCTGAGGGTCCTGGATTCCTTGGGGGTACTTTGGTATCCTGAGAAAGCCCTCCTTAAGTTGGTTTTGATTCTCACAGCCAAAGACGCCCAGCTGAACACCATCCTTTCCCTGTTACCATGTTCTCCAGCAAATAATCAGATGTTCCTTGCTCCTGTTCCTTGCCTTGCTCGGTGAGCACTGGACCAGACCAGAGAAGGGAGAGCCAGGCTCGGGGGTGGAGGAGAGAGGTGGGGGTGCCTGCTGTAGACCATGTTTTGAACCTGGAATACCTCCAGGTCTAGGCCTCTCGTCCATTTTCAGCGTGCCGCCCTTGCCCATTTGTGCCTCCCTGAATCCTATTTTTCTAGGCTTGCATGCTGACTATTCTACTTTAGCTGACGTTTACTTACGTACACACATACATACATACATATATACATTCCATTTCTCCTCCTGTATTCAGCTGTACTATTTCCAGCTGTAGACATTCTATGAAGTCAAGATACAAAGATAAACCCCCAAGAGGGACGTGAGTGCTCTGCTCAGTGCCCACTCCTGGTATAGGCTTGTCATCTCAGAGGTGGAATTTTTACCACAAATTGAGCCTATGTTACAAAGACAAGTTAAACATCATACAGAGATGGGAGAAAACGGTCGTCTACAGTAACATCAGGTTTTTTTTCATAGAAAATTGGTAGGGTCTGGTACCTTCTCCCATAAACATGCACGTACAATTTATTTATTTATTTTTTAAGTTTATTCATGTATTTTGAGAAGAGAGAGAGCATGCACATGTGTGAGCAGTGGGCAGGGTGGTGGCGGGGGGGGGGGGGTGGTTAGGGAGAGAGAGAATGAGAGAGGGAGAATCCCAAGCATACTCCATGTTGTCAGCATAGAGCCCGACATGGGGCTTGAACCCACAAACTGTGAGATCATGACCTGAACCCAAATCAAGAGTCAGATGCTTAACTGACTGAGCCACCCAGGCATCCCTACAATTTCTTGAGCTGGTAAAGAATAGTCCAACTTGGTCATGGGTATCTTTTTTTCAATTGTCATACTTGATTTTATTCCTTAAAAACTTGCAATGATGTTGTAACAAAGTATAAATCTTGCTGTTTATTATGTATGTATTTAAGAAAAATCAATGGTGAGAAACACTTTTTTCTTTTTTTTTTAAGTAGGTTTCACGCCAAGTGTGGAGCCCAACGTGGGGACCGAACTCAACACCCTAAGATCAAGGCCTGAGCTGAGATCAACATTCAGATACTTAACCCATAGAGCCACCTGGCCCCCCATTGTGAGATATATTCTCCAACTGTCTGGGGGGCGGGAAATTAAAATATATTTAATTTTTAAAATTTTAAAGAGAGGGTTCAATAAAAAAAGCTTTTCTCTTTTAAGATTAATCCATCAGAAATGAAATCGTTAACTGACATGTAAACTTTTTTTTTTTTTTTTTACCCTTCGTGGCTTGACAAATGCAAATGAAGAAGAAGAAGAAGAAGAAGAAGAAGAAGAAGAAGAAGGAGAAGAAGAAGAAGAAAGGAAAATGACACACTCAAGAGACTGCACAGGAAAAAAGGGCATTCAGTCATCCAAAGTATAGTTCCTTACCTGGTATCTACATTTTATAAAAGAGGAAGAACATTTCCACTTAGGGCAAAGAAAACAAAACTACTTGTATGTGTGTGACCCAATCAAAAAGTGCTTTCTCTCTGATGGGGTTACCAAACTTGGCTCGATTCTGCCACTTAAACCGTAAGCCCCAGGATGGAAAGTTCCATACCTTCCAGCATTTCTCTCCTTTTTCAGTTCTCTGTAGAGGAAGTGACTACATCTGGGAGTGACCCGGGGGTGAGGTGGCAAGAGACCCCTTCGTCGGACTGAGGGAGGGGTGTGCAAGGAGGTAACCATTAGCTATAGGCACTCTGTCAGGCACTCTGGAGAATGCCACATGTCAAACATCTTTACTTCCCGAGAAAAGTATAACAAAAGGTACCCTTAAAAGAAACCCCAGGGGTGCCTGGGGGGCTCAGCTGATGGAGCATCAGACTCTTGACTTCGGCTCAGGTTATGACCTCAGGGCTATGGGATGGAGTCCTGTGTCGGGCTCTGCGCTGACACCGTGAAGCCTGCTTGGGATTCTCTCTCCCGCTCTCTCTGCCCCTCCCCCCTCTCAAAACAAAAACAAAACCCCCCAAAACCCCCAACACCGAAAACCACTGGTTCTCAAATCTAAGCATAAATCAAAATTGAAAGCATAAATCTATTAAAGCACAGACTTCTGGTCCTCACCTCAGAGTCTCGGAGTCACCAGGTCTGGGGTGAGTCCTAAGGACCAACATTTCTAACTAGTTCCCAGTTGATGTTGCACCACTGCTGATGGTGAGGTTGGGGGGGGGGGGGGGGGAGGGCGGGGCAGAGAACCACTGTCTTAGAAAGAGAAGCAAATGAAGGAGCTGAGCTCTTTAGCTAAGGATACAATCTTTGTGTTAGTAGCCGTTGTGTCAATATCCACTGATAGGGAAATTCATTCAACAGCAGTTTACCAAACCCCTTAGCTACAGGGAATCTAATGCTTTACGAGAAGGGCAGGGTCCCTCCGGCCCTCCTCCACACACCCCAGTAAAACTACTACTCCAGGAACCTCTGTATCTCCAACGCACAGCCTCCAGAAGGAACCGAAACAGAACTCCCGGTGGTTATCCGTCAAAGGACCAAAGCGAATGTCTGGAGCTGCCGTTGAGAGTGAGAGCCCAACTAGAAAAGGATGAAGAAGCCAGGAGGCATGAGGAGCAGAGGAATGGCACACAGTAAGGGCACGGGAGGGAGACGGAATCCAGGAGACCTCTGCTTCCTGACCTACCCTTTCTCTGCACCTTCATCAGTCAGGTCCAGGGAGCCTGTAAGGGTTTTCTGTGCCAGGGCCACCAAAAGTGCTGCCCTACTGCCTGAGACCCCAAGCAGATCTATCACCCTGACGACTCCATGCACCTAGAACTGCATAGACAATGACAGAGAGACAATGCACCAAACTCGGGCTTTCCCGACTCAAGAATGTGTCACAAATACATCAAGGGCGGGGCGCCTGGGTGGCTCAGTCGGTTAAGCGTCCGACTTCGGCTCAGGTCGTGATCTCGCGGTCCGTGAGTTCGAGCCCCGCGTCGGGCTCTGTGCTGGCAGCTCAGAGCCTGGGGCCTGTTTCGGATTCTGTGTCTACCTCTCTCTCTGACCCTCCCCCGTGCATGCTCTGTCTCTCTCTGTCTCAAAAATAAATAAACGTTAAAAAAAAATTAAAAAACAAAAAAACAAAAAAAAAAACCCCCAATACATCAAGGGCTTTAAAAATACAGACTGCTGGACTTAAACCTGCTGAGTTTAATTCAGGAGATCCAGAGTGAGGCTTAAAATGTAAATTTCTAACAAGTTCTCAGACGATGCCGGTGATGCTGGTCCAAGGATCATATCTCTGAGAACCACTTGTTAAGCTATTCCTTGCCATTAACTAGAACACTATCTTCTTTAATTACGTTATTACATGAAAGAGAAACCTCATACGTAAAGGACTAAGACTACGGCTTTTGTCACCAACCACGTGGTTTACCTCAGGCAGGTACTGTACTTTCTCCATGTTTCCATTTTCCATCCGTGAACTGAGAACACCTACCTCCAGGATACTGTGAATCTGACTAAAGGTTATTACTGTGTAATTTAAAAGATGTTACCAAGTATCAGCTGCTGCACAGTCCTGACTGTAATGTGTAACATTTAAGTACTCATACCCCTCACTTACCCGACAGAATGGGAGAAATCTTTATCTTTTAGAAAAGATGAAGCCCAGATGTGAGTCTTGCCAGACTCCACAATAACCTGAGAAGATGCTTTTGATTATTCCTCATGAAGATAAAAATTACTTCAATCAAATTCCATTGTATATATAAAGACAAAGCAGATAGAGTGCCTGGGTGGCTCAGATGGTTGAGCGTCCGACTTCGGCTCAGGTCGCGATCTCGCGGTTCGTGGGTTCGAGCCCTGCGTCAGGCTCTGTGCTGACAGCTCAGAGCCTGGAGCCTGCTTGGGATTCTGTGTCTCTCTCTGTGCCCCTGCCCTGCTCATGCTCTGTTTCTTTTTCTCAAAAATAAACATTAAAATTTTTTTTTCAAAAGCACAAAGCAAATGCACACAAGTTTCAATTTGAAATACACACTGTATTTTTTTTTTAAAAAAGAGAGACTGTGTACTTTAAGGAAAGAATGACAAAATATAATGGCTTCTTCCCAGTTGAGAACACAGGGTGGTACGGGTGCCCGTTTCAATACTAACAATTCTATAAATGCCAGATTTCAATCTTGGGAAGAGCAGGGATCAAGGCTCATTTCCCCAGAGCACCCTTGTCGACTGGGTCAAGCAGTAAAGTTCACCAAGAAAATTCTCTCCCAACCTCATTAATTACCAGAGCCCAGGCTCTGGCATTTTGAGAGAGGCAGCTGGCGACCTGCCCACCCAGTACCCTACCACTCCTCAGCCTCTATGGAATATTACATGCACAGACCTCCCGTCACCTTTCTCAAGAGAGGAGTGGGTCTGCTTCCAAATACTTGCAGTCCAGGGGCCACACGAGTCAATGCTAGCGATGGTCAGGGAGTCCTACTCCACAAGATAAAACGACTCCTTCCACTATAAAGGTGAACCCAGGGGGCGCCTGGGTGGCTCAGTCAATTGAACATCGGACGCATGATCTTGGCTCAGGTCTTGATCTCCCGGTGTGTGGGGTCGAGCCCCGAGTCAGGCTCTGTGCCAACAGCTCAGAGCCTGGAGCCTGCATGGGATTCTTTCTCTCTCAAAGTAAGTAAAATAAACTTTAAGAAAAAAAGATTTAAAAAAAAAGCCAAACCCAGGTTACCCTGGCAGACATCCTTGGAAGCACACAGCAGAAGTGGAGGGGTACAAACTCCTAGCTGAGCCTCTCATTGAAGCTAATTAAAGCGATCACAAAAACCGGAAGCGTGTTGTTCATCTAAAGTCAGCCCAGCCTCACATGAGACATTCGCACCGCGTGTATGTATCTCCATCACCTCGTCCTGTAGGCAGCCTGGCCTTCCTCAATCAGTCACTCTCAGCCCAAGGGGGTAATTCCTCCCACTCTTCACTCAGGATTTCCAAAGCAAACATCCATCCGTCTCGGGGGAGGGGGGTGAGTCACAACTCTGTCAACTAGGTTAGCACTTTCTTTAAAATACAAACAAAACAGTGCTGTGACTTCTATATTCATCGTTACCCTTGCCACCGAGAGTACTCTCTCCTGACCATGACTTAGGTTACTTCCAACTTGAACCAACAAAGAAACAAAAAAAATCCTGGTTTTTAATTTATGAGGTAAATCTACAGACTGGTAAGGCAGCAATTTTAAGTGATTGATCTTGGCTGTCCACCTTTTCAAGTTACCTTTCATTCTTTGACTGTCAAGAGTGTCCTTTGGTAATGGCACGAACTCATTTAGGACATAAGACTAATTACAGTGTTGTCGGCATCATGAATTCTCCAAGTTGGACTCCCTTCTACCTTGTCAGGAACTATCATTTATACCAGCTCAAATATTTTTCTCAAAACATGGGAGAAAGAAAAGTTAATTTCCTGTTAAACCTAACCTTCACTGTATTAGGACATATATTATAATGTTCAATGAAACTGCACAGAATAAAAAACCAACTCCTGGGGCCCTGGCTGGCTCAGTCAGTAGAGCAGGCAACTCTTGATCTCAGGGTTGTGAGTTTGAGCCCTTCATTCAGCACAAAGGTTACGGGGGTGGGGGGGGGGGGGGATAAAGATTTTTCTGCCAGCAACAGCCATTGTCACCTCATCCAGTAAAATGTACTTATGCAAAGAAAGCCTTGGTATATTAAGAATTCCCACTTGAGAGGTGCCCGGGCGGCTCAGTCAGTTAAACATCCGACTCCTGATTTCGGCTCAGGTCATGATCTCAACGGTTTGTGAGATCCAGCCCCACAAAGGCCTCCACACCAACAGCATGGAGCCTGCTTGGGATTCTGTCTCTCTCTCTCCCCCTCCCCCGCATGTATTCTCTCTCAAAATAAATAAAACTTTGTAAAAAAAAAAATAATAAAAATTCCCACTTGATTTGTGATAAAGGAAGCAAGAATATACAATGGAGAAAAATAGTCTCTTCAATAAATGGCGCTAGGAAAACTGGACCACCACATGCCCAAGAATGAAACTGGACCCCTATCTTACAGCCTACACAGAATCAACTCAAAACACATTCAAGACTTGAACGTAAGACCTACAACCATGAAACTCCTGATGCTGGTTTTGGAGATGACGGTTTTGAATCGGACACCCAAAGCCAAAGCAACAAAAGCAAAAATAAATAAATAAATAACCAGAACGACGTCAAACTAAAAAGCTTCTCATGACAAAGGAGACCATCAATAAAATGAAAAGGCAACCTACTGAACGGGAGAAAATCAGTACCAATATTTCTCTGCTAAGGCTCAAGGTCCGAATTACATAAAGAACTCCTACAACTCGATAGCAAACAACACAAAACAAACAAACAAGAAACACCACAATCCCATTAAAAAATGAGAAGATCTGAACAGACACTTTCCCAAAGACAGAGACGCCAACAGGTACAAGAAGAGATGCTCTACAACATTGATCATCAGGGAAATGCAAACCAAAGCCCCAAGGAGATGTCACCGCACACCTGTGAGAAAGGCTCGCCTCAAAAGGACAAGCAGTAACAAGGGCGGAGGAGGATGTGGAGCAAGGGAAGCCCTCAGGCACCTCTCACAGGAAGGAAAGTGGTGTAGCCCCTGCAGCAAACAGTAGGAAGGTTCCTCAAGTGATTAAAAGTAGAGCTTCCATCCGATCGGTTGCCACCACGTGACCCAGCAATTCTACTTCTGGATATTTATCCGCACAAAACGAAGATGCGACTTTGCATGAGCGTGAGTTGGGGAAAGGGGTAAGGGAGGGGGGGGGGGGAGGGAGGGAGGCAAAGGGAGGGAGAAGGGGAGGGAGAGACAGAGGAATCTTAAGGAGGCTCCAGGCTCAGCAGGGAGCGTGACACGGGGCTCATGACCTGGGCCACCGTCAAGAGTCAGATGATCAACCGACTGAGCCACCCAGGTGCCCTGTTCAGAATTTTCACCGAAAGCGCTCCTACCTTAGAGCTAATCCACTAACACGTGCTGCCAAAGGAACACATGTAACTGCTGCATTACCACCACCTGCGGCGACTGTCAACGGTGCCTCCGGTCCCTCCGGCGAAGCTTTTCTCTGGCTCTGGCGCGTCCGTAGCTGTACCCAGTGCCACTGTCTGCCTTGGTAACAATGCCTTTTCTTGTGGAGAAGACATGGGACGCCACCTCTTCACACAAACACCCCAGAGCAGGAGGTGGTCCTGGGTGGAGCCCTACAACCCCACCCCCCAGTGCTCCTGGATGGAGCACGGAGACCACCCCCCCAGGGGGCTAGATGGGAGGCAGGCACGCACATCCCACCACGGGGTGCACACTGGTCTCATTTGAAAGAAACCAATTTTGGGGTGCCTGGGTGGCTCGGTCGGTGAAGCGGCCGACTTCGGCTCGGGTCATGATCTCGCGGTCCGTGAGTTCGAGCCCCGCGTCGGGCTCTGTGCTGACAGCTCAGAGCCTGAAGCCTGTTTCAGATTCTGTGTCTCCCTCTCTCTGACCCTCCCCCGTTCATGCTGTCTCAAAAATAAATAAAAAAAATTTTTTTTTTTTTTTAAATAAATGAATAAATAAAAGAAACCAATCTGGCAAAACACATCATGAGTCTTTGGAGAGGTTACAGTTATTTAGTATTATTTCTATATATACACACATAAACACACACAACTTTGTGATTTCCAACCCAGTCCCTTTGCTTCCAATAACATAGATTAAGGAAATAATGTTCCAAAAAATCTGACAAAGATTTAGGCCCAAATACAGTTACTGCCCCACCACGATCACAATAAAACATCAGAAACTCAAATTACTATTAAATATTACGCAGACAGGAAACGTGTATGAAGCCAAGGAGTCTTAAATAATTTTATTAGCATGAAAGGAAACATAATTTAGTCTCTGTATATCCTAAAAACTTGCAAAATATACAAATTTTCAATAGCTCATTATATGTGACTATTAATGTTAAGTGAACGGAGGCAGGTGGTTTTGGAAAATAAATTAAGAGGCACCTGGGTGGCTCAGTCAGTTGAGCATCTGACTCTTGATTTCAGCTCAGATTATGATGTCACAGTTCGTGGGATCGAGCCCTGAGTTGGGCTCTGAGCTGACAGCAGGGAGGCTGCTTGGGATTCTGTCTCTCCTCTCTCTCTGCCCCTCCTGTGCACGTGTTCTCCCTCTCCCCCTCCCTCAAAATATATACATTAAACACTTAAAAATATAATAAATTAAGTGTTCCAGGTTCAGTTTCCATAATAAATAGGGTAAAGCAGGATGCATCCAGATTTTATCAAAAGCATTAAGAAAATAATTTCTGCCTTTTATAGGGATGAAAGTTCCTCTAACAGGTTAGCTTTCTGATCAGAACCCCTCGTGGACAGGGTCTAGGTCACAGATCAGGTTTCGGGGGACCTGGGTCTTGATTTCTTCCCATACGACAGGGGTACTCCCAGCTGGGCCCACTGAGT
Organism: Panthera leo; assembly: GCF_018350215.1. Taxonomy (NCBI): domain Eukaryota; kingdom Metazoa; phylum Chordata; class Mammalia; order Carnivora; family Felidae; genus Panthera; species Panthera leo. The sequence goes on from NC_056691.1 coordinate 10,595,497, forward strand.
AACAGCACAGACAGGCAGTGCACTCTTGCACTCCCGAAACTGTGAACCCCACTAGGAAAACAACTCTTCATGGTCAGACCACACCCGAGACATCTCATTTTCATGGTAATTAAAATACAAGTGCAGATTTCAAAAATGAAGTGTAAGTGAAGTTTATAGCGATATGTCTTTTCCAAATGTCCATAATTTTATATATTTATACCAAATATATTATTTGGTATAAATATACTATACATAGTATTTAGTGTTATATGCCAAAGAATTCAAAAAATACTTCAAAGTAGCAGACCACACTCCAAGCACAGATTAAAACAAAACCATCATAGAAATAACAGGCATTTCAACAGGAAAGCCAGGGGCATCCGGGTGGCTCAGTCAAGTTAAGCATCCAACTCTTAATCTCAGCTCAGGTCATGATCTCACGGTTTCTGAACTCAAGTCCCAAGTAGGGCTCTGTGTGGACAGTGTGGGGTCTGCTTGGGATTCTCTCTGTCGCCCCTCCCTCACTTGCACTCTGTTTTCTCCCTCTCAAAATAAACTTAAAAAAAAATCCCAATACATAAAAGAAACTATTTTCCTAAAAGTTATTGCTTCAAGGAAATATACATCATAAATAAAATTGTTTTAAAAATAACAGAAACACTTGGGGCTGGGGAACGTGGAGATTAACAAAAACAGAAGTCCTATATATCAAATTTTATGGATCTGGCCAAAGTCAGCACAAAGATAAATTCAAGCCCTGAGTAATGACAATAAAGTACATATCCGATGAGGAAAAATGCTCAACTCCATTTGTTAGTAAAATTACTACAAAAATAGCTCAGCAACAGTGAACACATAAAAGAGAAGAGAAATAAATCCAAAAGCTTATTTAAAATCCAAGAAAAAGAGGGCCTGGGTGGCTCAGTCAGTTGAGCGACTGACTTCGGCTCAGGCCATGATCTCACAGTTCGTGGGTCTGAAACCCAAGTTGGGTTCTGTGCTGACAGCTCGGAGCCTGGAGCCCGCTTCGGATTCTGTGTCTCCCACTCTCTCTGCCCCTCCCCGACTCGCACTCTGTCTCTGCCTCTCAACATAAAAAAAAAAATTTTTAATCCAAGAAAATATAATAAAATCCCATCAAAGAAGTGTACCTAAGTGAACACAATTAGAAAAAGAAAAGCACTAGGACATACTAAGGGGATACAAGGAAGAATGATGTATAATAAACAGATACAAAGTTATGCTTTTCAAAACGACTTGACAGAACAGGACGGAAGGGCGGCATGAAGACTAGTAGCAGGAAACAGCTGGGTGTCAGGTGGACTGAGGTGAGGTCTCTGCTCCAACAGCCTCCGATGTCACCTGTGTCCCACAGCGGGGACAGTCCCGGATGGAGCATCACAGCTGGGTCGAACAGCACTGAGACCACCCATCCCACCCCAGGGGCTAGGTCCACAGGGAGATGGGCACTCACAACACGGCCATGGGTGTGGGAGGTGGTCCCATAGTTAAACGAAATCAATTAGGGAAAAATGTATGAAGGTCTTTTAAAGTGGTTACAATTTCAAAAATAAATGTAACTTTTAATCCTATAATTTTGCGTCTAATAACACACATTAAGAAAAAAAGGTTTTAGGGGCATCTGGGTGGCTCAGTTAGTTAAGTGTCTGACTTCAGCTCAGGTCATGATCTCACAGTTCATGAGTTCGAGCCCCACACTGGGCTCCTCACTGATGGTGTGGAACCTGCTAGGGATTCTCTCTCTCTCCCCCAAAATAAATAAACTTAAAAAAAAATTTTAATATTTATTGTGAGAGAGAGAGAGCACTTGTGCAAGCACGTGATCAGCAGAGGGGTAGAGAGGGAGAGAGAGAAAGAGAAAGAGAGAGAGAGAAAGAAAGAGAGAAAGAAAGAGAAAGAGAGAAAAAGAGAGAGAAAGAAAGAGAGAAAGAAAAAGAGAGAGAAAGAGAAAGAGAGAAAGAAAGAGAAAGAGAAAGAAAGAGAAAGAAACAGAGAGAAAGAGAGAGAAAGAGAGAGAGAAAGAGAGAGAAAGAGAGAGAGAGAAAGAGAGAGAAAGAGAGAGAAAGAGAGAGAAAGAGAGAGAGAGAGAGAGAGACAGAGAGAGAGAGAGAGAATCCCAAGCAGGCTCCACACTGTCAGTGCAGAGCCCGACACAGGGCTCGATTCCACAAGCTGTGAGATCATTACCTGAGCTGAAGCCCGATGCTTATGCTTAACCAACAGAGTCACCCAGGAGCCCTGTGATTCTCATTTTTAAAAAGGAAGGGGAAAAAAAGAACCTCTCCCTAGCAAGGCACATATAAACATAATTCTGGGCTCAGTGTCACTGACACTTCTCACCTAAAGCCCAAGGATAAGACACTGATTCTCTACCACCTACTTGCAAATACAGAAACATATATAGGATCATATAATCCTAAACTGAAAGATTCTATGTTTCAACAGTGCCAAGTACTTCTGAGGTTTATTCACGGGCTTATCTTGTCAATAACATGATATTAGTGAGTGGCAAAGAGAGAAGTCCCATCAGAAATAAAACAGCACGCTTACTCTCGAACACAATGCACGGGCCTGACACAGAGAGGACATCACTCCAGTCACACAATGGCTATTCAGAGCTCCCCGTTAATGGAATATTCACAGTTTAAGACAGAAACACAATACACAAAGAACAGAAATACAGACAACGTTGCCACATTAGAGATGTGGATGACAGAATTAGCTTCCTGGCCACAGAGACTTCAGTGAGGGCTATACATAAGCCAAAAAATTATTTTCTATTAACGGTCAGGCAATGAAAATAAAGTTGGACACAACAGTTCATCAGATTGAAGTGATTTTTTTTTTTTAATTTTTTTTCAACGTTTTTTTATTTATTTTTGGACAGAGAGAGACAGAGCATGAACGGGGGAGGGGCAGAGAGAGAGGGAGACACAGAATCCGAAACAGGCTCCAGGCTCTGAGCCATCAGCCCAGAGCCTGACGCGGGGCTCGAACTCACGGACCGCGAGATCGTGACCTGGCTGAAGTCGGACGCTTAACCGACTGCGCCACCCAGGCGCCCCAAGGTTGAAGTGATTTTACACAACACCGCTCCGGTCAGCGGGCTTGTTCATCTTTTCTCTTCAACCATCAAAGAAAGTAGTCCTTTTCCAAGCACCACCCTCTATCAGCCGTGGGGTCCGCTGGGTTGCAGCCTCTGATATGCTTCCTCTTTTCAGTGATTTCTACAGTGTATTGTTGTTGTTGAAGCCAGCTCCATGCCCAACACGGAGCCCAACGTGGGGCTCAAACTCACAAACGTAGATTAAGACCCGGACAGAGGTCAAGAGTCGGATGCTGAACGGATTGAGCCCCCGAGGCGCCCCTCTACAGGGCTCTGTGATGAGAAATCTGCACTGCTTTCCTCACACTCTTAACACTGAAACATGACACGTCTAGAGAAAACCATCACCTGGTCGTATGCAAAAACTTTCACGACCTTTGTGAAGGGATCTTAGATCGCTGTCCAACAAACACTGATCTCACTGCCAAAATCCCCAATGCACACCTCTGGCTTGGGGCCATCCCAATTCTTCAATACATCCATTTCTATTGGTAAGGCTGTTTGGTGAGAAATATCCAAGCCTTGGGGGGGGGGGGGGGGGGGGGGCGGGAGAGAAAAACAAAAAACAAAACGAGAGTAACTTTGAGCAAGCTATTTTGTTTCTGAGAATTTGTCTTCAGGAAGTAACTCGACAAGAACATAGTGATGGGAAAATCTCAACAATATTCTTCACAGTGCCGTTGCTTACGATGCTAAAAACAAAAAACCCAAAAAACAACAACAAAAACAGCAACCCAGCAAAATGGCGATCAGTGAGAGATGGCTTTAATAAAGTAAAGGTGTGTTTATATAGTCAAATACATGCAGCCATTAGAAAGAATATAGATAAACATAAAATGATGTATATGTGGTATTTGATGGAAGGAAGCAATTACCAATGAGTATAAACACAATCTCTATTTTCTGTGTCAATGCATGGAAAAAATGCTTGAATTAACTGACATAGATGAGAATGTTCTTAAGTCTATCCAAAAGCTCCCCTTCTGAGAAGTTTGCTCTCCTTTCTACCTCACAGCCTTTCAACGCTGCCTGGTACGTGGTGGGAGGTACTTTCTAGGCCATTTATCTCCCTGGTTTACCTCTTAAAATGTGGAGCTCAGAACCCAAAGCAAACACTCAGAGGCTGCCAGGCCAAGTACAGGAAACAATGGGATGATTACCTCCTTTGTTCTGAATACTGCATCATTAATGCTGCTGGAGATTGCCGACCACATCCCAAGGGTTGGCTAAACCCTTACATCTTTTTAACGAGAGCTGCTATGGACCCAGGTCGCTCCATTCCACAAACATGCAACTTTTTTTTTTTCTATCCCAGGGATAAGGAAGTTGCATTCAGTAGAGCTTAATTGTATATTTGTTCATGTTGGTCGCCTTTGGCTGGTAGAGACCTTTTTCTATCCTGATTTCGGACTCCCTAACGTGGAGACAGACACATGCATGACCCACCTTTATCAAAGGTCACTTTCTTTTTAAATTTTTTTTTTTGACGTTTTATTTATTTTTGAGACAGAGAGAGACAGAGCATGAACGGGGGAGGGGCAGAGAGAGAGGGAGACACAGAATCGGAAGCAGGCTCCAGGCTCCGAGCCATCAGCCCAGAGCCCGACGCGGGGCTCGAACTCACGGACCGCGAGATCGTGACCTGAGCCGAAGTCGGACGCCCAACCGACTGAGCCACCCAGGCGCCCCAAAGGTCACTTTCTTAAACCAGGACACCATGTCTTTTTAGAAGGATACACAAACTATTTATCTTATGACAACTTAAAATGTTTTTATGTCAAAACGAAGAGCCAAGTTAAAAAATCAAATACAAAGTGGATTCATCTTTGTGCAAAAGCATCCAATGTCAAAGACGCATGGCTCTTGTTTCGCTTCCAACTCACCCTACACTCCCACCTACAATCGACCCTGTACCTTCCACCCCTTCACGCCTTCCCCTAAAAAGTATAAACCCTCCTCTTCGTAAACAGTACTTTGATGGGAAAATGAGAATAGCACTGGCAAGGTAGCGAGCCTCACTAAGTCAAACGGTTTATCAACCCTCAATACGTCTATAGTTAAGCCCTCGTTTTTCTAACTTATCCATAAAAGGACCCTAAGAAACTTAGTCAAACACCTGGTCTTATTCTGATATCCCCTAACAACGACACTACTCAAACTCTCTCTCAGACAACTAACTGATTTTTTTTTTAATTTTTTTTTTTCAACGTTTTTTATTTATTTTGGGGACAGAGAGAGACAGAGCATGAACGGGGGAGGGGCAGAGAGAGAGGGAGACACAGAATCGGAAGCAGGCTCCAGGCTCTGAGCCATCAGCCCAGAGCCTGACGCGGGGCTCGAACTCACGGACCGCGAGATCGTGACCTGGCTGAAGTCGGACGCTTAACCGACTGCGCCACCCAGGCGCCCCGACAACTAACTGATTTAAAGAGGAGGAAGGGGAGGAAGGGGAGGAAGGGGAGGAAGGGGAGGAAGGGGAGGAAGGGTAGGAAGAGGAGGAGGAGGAGGAGGAGGAGGAGGAGGAGGAGGAGGAGGAGGAGGAGAGGAGAAGAAAGAAAAAGTTAGTTCAAGAGATGCTTGTCTTTGGGAAAGCCATGCTAACTTCTTGTAACCACTATGCCTCTTTCCTAGGTAATCCCAAACTGTCCCTTCTTCCCTCTCTTTATTCCACTCCAAAATCATTTCGCACCTATTCTTTTGAAGGCACTGAACTAGTCTAGGAAAGATGATACAGTAAGACAGGGAGGCAGAGAGAGAGAGGACACAAAGGCCAACAACTCCAACGCAAGGTAAAAATGCTTCAGGAAAGTTCCAGAACAGGGAAGCACTAGCATGCAGGAGGGAAGACCTCTATCTGGTGGGATGGCGGTAGGCATGAAGGGTGGGAATAAAGGTAAGAATGGGGCCACAAACATTCTTAACGTGAAAAGATTCTGATTTTGCTAGGGAATCGCTTTAAAGCTTTCCGAGCCACACTTGGAAAAATCTATCGTGTTCTATTTCAGGCAATTCAAATGCTTTCAATTTCTCAAGAACACCTGCCCATCTTCTCACTCTTTTTGGCCTTTCTCCTGTCCTCCGAGATTGCCAACACAAGTGTACAAATCAGAAAATATTAGGCCCTTGGACTTTTGACAGCATTTTTAAGGTAACAAAGCATTTGCAGGTGGATTACCTCTGGAAGGACTTATTAAGGTCCTAAGATATGAAGACACCGGGCCTGGAGACTCGAACTCAACTAAATTTGGTCATCTCCCCCAGCATGGACACCCCCTCCACTTTCATCTATGTTTTGCTCTCTCCAATTGAAACTCATCATCTTTGAGTATCCTAAGCTGAGACAAAAATGAAAGCGGTCCCCCAAGTGACTAACAGTGTTGACTATATGATCAAAAACTCTGATGCACAAATCAACTGAATGGATGGCCACCACAAAAAACATGTGCAAGAAATTCAAAGGGGCTACCACCTTTGACGTTTAGAGTTCAGAATAAATCTAAGACTATGTCTAAGAAAGACAGTAGCAGTTCCTTCTTTTTGCCAAATATGTGGCAACAATATTCAATGCCTCTGGGCAAACTACCCAAAACAGACTTGCAAAACTTTAGAGTGGATCCCCATGGACTCCGTATTTGCCAAGCGGCCTGCTCCGTGAAATCTGTAACCCCCAAGTCAGTACGCACGGCCACTCGCGGGCACGGGCTGCGGGACGGAGAGATATTTGAGTCACTTTATACACACATTCCCTGCTGAGGTCAAACAAGGCGACACGGTGCCTTCTTCTCTGGGCTCTCCTGCTGTGAACAAGGGCTCGTCCCACAGTCACTTAGTGCCCCGTTGTTTTTGCATTTTTGTGCTTTCTGTTGGTCATTTTGTTGTTTCAAATGGCCCCCAGGCCTAGCGCTCCGGTGCCGTGTGACATTCCTACGTGCAAGAAAGCTGCCGTGTGCCTTGTCGAGAAAGCACACGTGGTAAATAAGCTTCGTTCAGGCCTGAGTTATGGCGCTGGTGGTCCCGAGCTCAGGTCAGTGAGTCACCAACAGGACAAGGGGTCTTTGAAACAGAAACACACATGAGACAAGGCTACCCGTTCAACTGCTGGTGAAAATGTTATGATCAAAAGCTCCCAGGGACCTAAGCTAGTAACTTCTTCCTTTAGGAACAACGGTGTAGTATTTACTAATGCGGTGCTCATAGCACTTTACGGAACCGAACAGCCACACATAATTAGCACGGACTGTGCGACAGTTCGGGGGGGGGGGGGGGGTCCACACTCCCTGTCTCTCCTATAGTGAGCAGTTTCAGTTACCTCCGGGTCTCCTGTGATATCACAGAACAACCCCAAGTCCTAGGTGTATTCTTTCTTACTCTTCTCTGCCTGAAAGAGAACGTTTTTTTGTTTTTGTTTTTTTTTTAACGTTTATTTATTTTTGGGACAGAGAGAGACAGAGCATGAACGGGGGAGGGGCAGAGAGAGAGGGAGACACAGAATCAGAAGCAGGCTCCAGGCTCTGAGCCATCAGCCCAGAGCCCGACGCAGAGCTCGAACTCACGGACCGCGAGATCGTGACCTGAGCTGAAGTCGGACGCTTAACCGACTGAGCCACCCAGGCGCCCCGAGAATGCTGTTTTTTAACATCACCACATGCCCTGATCGAACCCTAACACAATTAATACTGCTCTTATCACTGAGAACTCAGTCCACATTGAAATGTTTGTCATCGCCTCAAAGGTGGCTTTTTGTAGATGGTTTGTTGAAATAACTAAGTAAGATCACACACTGCTTTCTCATCTGCAGAGACTGGATGGAGGGCTACAGCAGAGAGAGGAGTCCTAAGTGGGTTTGGAACGAGATAGAAGATGCTCATACAACTGAAACAATTAAAGTAGAAGGCGAACCCACAAAAATGGACAAAATAAACAAATCTAACGCTTCGCTGGCAAGTAAAAAATAGGACAGTAGCCAGAGATAAAGCACCAAGGGGCTTTGTAAAGAGAGTAAATGGATAAATTATTGAATTATCTTAATGGAACAGGGACGTTAGATTTTAAAATCCCACTTTAGATCAGTAGAGAAATGGAAAACTAGCTATTAAAAAGGAAAACCTGAGCATGTGAGTGACTTAGTTGGTTGAGCATCTGACTCCCGATTTTAGCTCAGGTCATGATCCCAGGATCATAGGAGGGAGCCCCACATCAGGTTCCACACTGAGCGTGGAGCCTGCTTAAAATTCTCTCTCTCTCTCTCTCTCTCTCTCTGTCTCTGTCTCTGTCTCTCCCCTGTTCGCACACACACACTCTCCAGTGAGAAAGAGAGAGAGAGAGAGAGAGAGAGAGAGAGAGAGGAAGGAAAGAAAGAGAAAGAAAGAAAAAGAAAAGAACGAAAGAAAGGCTTAGCATTACTGTATCTAATTTATTTCACTTCCCATTTCTTAGTTTCACACAAGCTTTTTTTTTTTTACATCATGGCACCTTACTAATTACACTAGTAGCTTAAAATGATCTTCCATAGAAACTCATATTTAATCTCACAGGGACCAAATTAAGTGTAAAATATCATGTAAGGTAGTGACATTGGTGTAACTACTTCCAGTTCCTGGGTTCTTATCCAAATCACTCAGCAAATTCAGCATGTTTACTTTATTTTTTGCAAAAAGGAAATGAAATCTAGTCATGCAATTTCTCAGGATGATAGCTAACCTTACCGGTCATTTACCAAGCCAGGCACCCCACAGCAGCATAAGGTTGATAATACAATTCTATCTAAGAGATGTGGAAAATGAGACTTCATGGTTAAATGATACTGTTAGGGTCACAAGTGGAAACTGAAAGCTTTGGGACTGTTAAGCCAGCCTGGCCAACTCTGGAGCTTAAGACTCCAGCCGCACTCAATGAGAGGACAGCACAAGGGAGAAACCAGGGTTCCCAAATGCTTCACCAGCAATCGCTAAACACACACGGAACTTCTCTCTGTGCAGCAGATACAGACATACGTACACAAATGAGGAATTTGTTTGGTTAAGCAATACATCCATGTTCATGAATTTGAAAGTAAGAAAATCAAGCAAGATAAACTAGTAATTCTAACAAGAAACAAGTGTTGACAAGGATATAAAGACAAAGGAACCCTCATGTACAGGTGATGCAAATGGGTGAGGCCACTGTGGAAAACAGAATGGACGTTCCCCCAAAAATTACCAGCAGAATTCCCGTATGATACAGTAATTAACTCCACTATGGGTATTTACCCAAAGAATATGAAAACACGAATTCAAAAAGATTTAAGCACTCCTATGCTTACAGAAGCATTCTTTACAAGAGACAAATTATGGAAGCAATCCAAGAGTCCATCAATAGATGAATGGATATGGAAGATGGGGTGTATATATGCAAACGGAATATTACTCAACCACAAAAAAGAATGAAAGATTGCCATTTGCAACAACATGGATGGATCTAGACAGTGTTGTGCTAAGTGAAGTCACTCAGAGAAAGACAAATACCCTATGATTTCATTTCTATGTGGACTTTAAGAAACCAAATGGACAAAGGGAAAAAAAAAAAAAAAAAAAAAAAAAAAAAAAAAAAGACAAACCAAAACCAGACTCTTAACTAAAGAAAACGGATGGTTACCAGAGGGGAGGTGGGTGGGGGGATGGGTGAAATGGGTGATGGGGATTAGGAGCAGACTTTTGGGATGAGCACTGAGTAATGTGTAGAAATGCTTAATCATACTCTACACCTGAAATGAATCTAACACTGTATGTTAACTCTACTGCAATTAAAAAACATTCTAATATATCTCATTTTTTTGAGGTTCATTATCAGAAGTGGCTCCAAACTTTCTCCGACTCTTTAAAACAAGATTTTCTGAAATCCCTTTGTATTTAGTCTTAATTTTGATTTTCCTCCTCAAACTGAAACAAAACAGACTCTAAAGAATAAAGAAGAAATTTAACTTAGCACCTCCCCCATCAACTTTCAAATGTTAAAAATAATTTTTTTAATCTTTATTTATTTTTCAGAGAGAGAGACAGGGTGTGAGCAGGGGAGGAGCAGAGAGACAGGGAAACACAGAATCTGAAGCAGGCTCCGGGCTCTGAGCTGTCAGCACAGAGCCCGATGCGAGGCTCGAACCCACGGACTCTGAGATCATGACCTGAGCCGAAGTCAGATGCTCAACCGAATGAGCCACCCAGGTACCCCTGAAATATTTTAATTAGAGAAGGATGATGTAAAAAGTAGTTGTCTCTAGAACACCTGTGAAAAAGTTTGATATTTTAAATATGATCAGTGATGTCTGTCTATACACAAATTAATGCTGTGACTGTAACATCACAAAGGTTAAAACTTTTTTATTTCTTTTATGTTTATTCATTTTTGAGAGACAGAGAATGAGAACGAGTGAGGGGAGGGGCAGAGAAAGAGGCAGACACAGAATCCGAAGCAGGCTCCAGGCTCTGAGCCGTCAGCACAGAGCCCGACGCGGGGCTCGAACTCACAAGTCGTGAGATCGTGACCTGAGCCAAAGTCAGACGCTAAACCCACTGAGCCACCCAGGTGCCGTTGTTTTATTTCTTAATAGAAGAGTTGACAGCATTTTTATCACCACTAGAAGGTAATTTTTGCATTCCAAAAGAATTTTCTTCTAATTGTATTTTGAGAGACACAGCTTCAAAAACATTTATGCACTGGTCTTAAATCAAGTATTTCATATTCCAATACAAGTCTGGACACATCCAATCTGAAAGAATTTCTTCAGGCTTACTAAATCAGCCTATGTGATTTCATTTCCAGCCAAATAGGAATCATAAACCTTTTGGTTACTGCCGATAGTTCTCACATCACTGCAAAGAGGGAAGGAAAAGCCAGAAAGCCTTTGGCACTAAAACATCCCCAAGTAAGGATCATCTCCGTCATCTACAAAGTAGAATATCGTAGCTATTGGGTTTCTGAATCTTGATTTACATTTACTCATTTGACTCAACCTTATCAGCAGTCCGGACAATTATGCAGACTCTGGTAGACAGGAGGATGCCACTCTGACTCGGCTTGTGGCCTCCGTCTGAGGCTGGAAAATGGCTCTCGGGGACGAGCTCTTGGCTCATCTAACTTCATTAGCATTTATTACTGTCCCCATCCTAGTGGTTCTCAAACTGTGGCCCGCAGACCCGCAGGAGCAGCACCTGGAAACCGGTCAGAAATCTCAACGCTCAGACCAGTCCCACGCCTTCTGAATCACAAAGTCTAGGAGTGGGGACCAGCAACCTGTGTTTTCCTTTTTCTTCCCTTTTTTTACAATGTTTATTTTTGAGGCAGAGCACAAGTAGGGGACGGGTAGAGAGAGAGCAAGGGACAGAGGATCCAAAGTGAGATCCGCGCTGACAGCAGCGAGCCTGATGCGGGGCTCGAACCCATGACCCGCGAGATCACGACTTGAGCTGAAGTCAGATGCTCAATCGACTGAGCCACCCAGGCGCCCCATCAATCTGTGTTTTAATATAGCCTTCGGGGGATTCAGGTGAGAATTACAATTTGAGAACTACTCGACAAAAGATTTTTTTTTCAAGTGGTCATGGAGACTGCCATTATATTTGGGTTCAATTCCCACTAAACCATGAAAAACATTTACTGATCTTCCAACAGTCCTATTCAAGTACATGAGAACACAGGGAGGCTTTGAATTTACCAAAACTTTTGTATTAGACAGAGACTCGCATCAAAAGGCCTTTTTCTCATCTGTGGTCCTTCCCATAGTAAGAAAAAGTCATTATTTGACTCAGATTTCCTCAATCTGCCGTCACTCTAGTTGCCAGCATTTGAGGGAACTCCCAGCAACTGCCTAAAATAAACCAGAATGGCATGGGGGCTGAAGAACAGGGACCCTGAGAGGGCCTGAGGTCAGGTCTTAGCTCTGCCATATTTCAGCCTCAGTTTCCCCAAATGCTACAATATACCTTCATCACAGGGAAGTCATCAGAACCAGAGAGATTCCAAGCACAGTAACTTTGCACGAGGAGGCCCTGCATGCACGAGTCATTTTATTACTTCCTAACAGAACTAGTCCATTTTAAATTTTGCCTCTGAACATGCTTATGTCTCTGGAAAATAAAAGATGCCAACACCTAAACCACTTTCTCTGGAAAAGCACCCGATTAATGATTTTTTTTTTTTTTTAAACAAAGGTGACAAATTACAACCACGTGCATTCCTAACAAAGAAAACCCCATCAGGGAAAAACAGCTCATTCTGCACTGAGAGCAGCGTATGTGGGGATCTGAGCGCAAACACCCTGATCAAGAGAAAACATTTCAAAATATTTTCCTTAGAGATCCTGAAGCTGTTATGGGGGTGAAGCCAAGGCCCAGTACGGACTTGCGCAGATTCGCCAAGAATGCGATTGGATGAATTAAAGAAAGTGCATTTTGGCAAGGCTGAAGCCGAAGGCGGGCCTAATTCCAACTTTCCGCTGGGTGATCCAAGTAAGTCCTCCTCTCCTTTCTGCAGCCGATAACTTGATAGTAAAACACAGGTTAGGTTATAAATGAAAAGGCCAATAAGCCACATGGAAAGAAAGCTTTCACTTCAGAACCTTTTAAATAGTCTGTGGGTTGAGGTGACCAGCATTGCTGCATATTGTTTAACAAAGCGCTCAGGAAAGAATGGCTTTAATCTTCATACAGTTTTGGATTTGAGTCCTGGCTTGGCCACTTCACCAGCCAATGGACCTCGGGCAAGTCCCTGAGCTTCTGAATTGATCTTCTGCTTCTACTTTTGCTCTCATCCTGTCCATTCTTCATCCGTCACAGAATCCTAATCTGTTCCTCAAGCAGGCTAAACACGCTTTCTACCCCAGGGCCTATGCACATGCTGTACCATCACCGTTCCCCCGCTTCACCCTCTGGAGCATCCACTCCCAACCTGCACCCAGCCCATCCTATCAGTCCTCAGGTCTCAAGTCACTTCTAGGGAAAGCTCTCCTAGCTGATACAAGATTCCATCTTCCCGTTACACACTCCTTTTCCTTACTTTAATTCCTGTCACAATTATAACTGCACTATTTTTTTTTAATTTTTTTTTAACATTTATTTATTTTTGAGACAGAGAGAGACAGAGCATGAACAGGGGAGGGGCAGAGAGAGAGGGAGACACAGAATCGGAAACAGGCTCCAGGCTCTGAGCCATCAGCCCAGAGCCCGACGCGGGGCTCAAACTCAAGGACCGTGAGATTGTGACCTGAGCCGAAGTCAGACGCTTAACCGACTGAGCCACCCAGGCGCCCCTAACTGCACTATTTTTAATTCTCTGTTGAATGTCAGTCTACACAACTGGACTGCAAGATCCGTGCAGGCAGGGATCACATCTGTTCACCGCTGTATCCCTAACACCAAGAGCAGGGTCTAGAACACAGCTGAGAGACATCATTATTAACAGTTCCTTAAGCATGGTTTCAGGAAACAGAGGGACCATCTAACTTCACAGAGTTCAGGGGTAAATGCAATTCTGAATCAGATGGGTTTTTAGACATGCAATACAGTCTGATGAGAAAGTAATTTCTTTCAACACCTTTCTCATTTCCAAAAGTGGAATCAGGAAAAACAAACAACAAACTGAAAAGCAACTTTGCACCCTCTGAGTTCAAACAGACAGCTAACTTCACATTCATCATTCTGGGAATCATTCTTATAAAGCCAAATAGCCTCGTCTACTGAAACTGCTATTAAATGCCATCATGGGTCACGACCGTGTCTCCCATCCAGTCTGTCTGCGTGAAAGAGGGAAACAGGCAAATTCCTCTGTTTTCCCTTTGCCCCCATGGCTCATCTGTGTTCTCCCCACCTTGTCTTTTCACCTTGATTGGAACGGAGAGAAGCCTGAGGAAGGGAGAGAGGCTTCTCGATCTTCTGATCAGAACACCTGCGGCTGGTGCCACACAGGTGACATTAATAAGTAATCATTACCCGCCACCCCACTTCGGGTCATGTTCTTCATCTGCCTCCTTCAATTCTGCAGGCGGGCTTTCCTCCTTGGAGAGGCTTTCCTCCTTGGAGAGCACCTGTTCTAGTGCTCTCCCTTCCTGTCCCGTGTTCAGCTCCTCCCAAGATACAAAGACACAATGCCACAGCAGCAGGAGCGCTGGCCCTAAGGACTCCTTGAGCCACATGACCTTGGAGAAACTGAACATATGGTAGGAAATGAATCTGGAGTCCCAGAAAAGGGGGGAAAGGGTTTGATCAAGTCCAGGGATAGTTCAGGGGAAGAAAAAAAAGGCACCTGGATAAAACAGAATGATTACAGAGATTTCTCCACCACCGCTGGTCCCTTTTCTCTTGAGCCCCTCCCTCCCCCACCCCAAAGACCTAGAAGCTCAGACCCAGCAGACCAGGCTGCCCATGGCCTCTCACTCCTGAAAGAATTTGCTCTGATAGAGGAGTCCAGGTTCCTTTAGGTTGGTGGAGTTTGAAAAGGACTTATCTGTTCCTGTTGCTTAGCCCAAAGGAGTACAGTCAGGCTTATGAATGGATGTGGAAGGAGTGGTAAACACCACCGTGTTATTCAGGTAACATGAACGAGTGGGTTTTTGGGGGGGTGCCTGGGTGGCTCGGTCATTTCAGCCTGTGACTCTTGATTTTGGCTTAGGTCATGATCTCATGGTGCGTGAGTTCAAGCCCCACGTCAGGCTCTGTGCTGGCAGTGCAGAGCCTGCTTGGGATTCTCTCTCTCTCTCTCTCTCTCTCTCTCTCTCTCTCTCTGCCCCTCCTCCCCTAGCACACACATGCAAACACTCTCTCTTTCTCTCTCTCTCTCTCTCAAAACAAACAAAAAGAATGAGTAGCTTTTTTTAACTGACATCCTAATGGTTTCCATAAAACCCAAAGATCAGAGCTTCTCCTTAGAATTACCGATATCTAAAAAGGAACTAAACATTACAAGAGAATTTACCACAGATTAAGGCTACATATTTTTCCTACCGGCAGTATGATGGGTTTTTTTTTTTTTTCCAATTTGAAACTTATTTTCTGAATATCTGCCTTCAACCCAGTCGTCCTGAGACTGCTGACATTTCAGACACGTCCACATGGAAAGCAAGTCCTCACCCCAGAGGGTCTCAGAGTGACGTGGCTAGGAGAAAAGTCCACCACGGAGGTTTTCCCTAGGGGATGTTCCAACTCGCCCCCGGACTGTGTATGTACAATCCCCCAGTCCTACTGAACGATCATTTTCCCCTCTAGAAGCTATCAAAAGATGAAAGCCGTCCCAGGAAGGACCAGGGTCACTTCCTCCACACAGACAATAGGCGGCCACCTGCTCGGGGATTTATTCACCAGCTTCCGAGTTCCTATGTCATGGAGACACTGCTGCTCACACCCCCGATGACAAGGAGGAGAAAGAAACAAAGGAGCCAGGTGGCTGGGCACTGGGAGGAGTGGGGTGGCTTCTCTCTCACACCCCCACAATGCAGCCGGGGGGCTTGTGGGAGCCAGGTTGCTCCCATCTCAAACTGTGTGCAGAGACAGCTGTCTGAGCCACAACAGAAAAAGGAAGGGAAAACAGGCCTTTCTAAGGACTGACCTGGTCTTTTACTCTAAAGGAACAAAAACTGGTAAGCACGAAACACAGACTATTTCGAAACACCATAGAGATTTCCCTGACCAGTCAGGTTCGGTCTGTCACCAACAACTCCCCGGCAATTCTCTTCACTAACAAGAAGCTTCTAACGAACCAAGTTAGTTGTAGAATGAGGTACCCCTGCTGTTTACTAGGTGAAATGTTCTCTCCCACAGGGAGGAGTGGGATCACACCCACTGTAGGAAGTCAGGGGACAGACCTCGCAGAAGGGTCTTGACCGGGGACTCTCCACTCTCCCTACTAGAAGGTTCTGGAATAAGAGGTCTGGAAGAAGAATTATCAAAGTGAGCATGAAGAAGAAATAAAACCAGAAGCAAAGTTGAAAATTCATATATGCTTTCTTCCCCTCTTGTTTTCCTGTGGAGTAAGTGGAAAAGAAAGTAAGCGTCTTTGCAAATACAGGTGATACCAAAATGAAAATAAAAGGAGCACCTGGGTGGCTCGGTTGGTTAAGCGTCTGACTTTGGCTCAGGTCCTGATCTCATGGTTCACCAGTTCAAGCCCTGCATCAGGCTCTGTGCTGACAGCCTGGAGCCTGCTTTGGATTCTGTGTCTCCCTCTTTCTCTGCCCCTCCCCTGCTGACTGTCTCTGTCTCTCAAAAATAAATGAATTAAAACAGATTTTTTAATGAAAAAAATTGCAATTAAATCAGTATAATTCAAAAAAACACCCTTCACTACTGTGAACATTTAAGGATATCCTTTTATATTTTTTTCTACACAAATGCAGACACATAAATACATGGTGAGTTAGTTGGGGGGGGGTGGATATTTGTTGATAAAAATCTCCCTCTACTTATTGGATTTTTTTTTTCACACAAGTCATGAATATCTGTCTGTTCAAATAAATACAGATTTGCTTGTATTCTCTTTGCAAACGTTCTTGGTAAATATCCCTGCTATTTACTGTTAACGCAGTCCTAGAAAGCAAACGGGCATTTGCACATGCTGCCAGAGATTAACAGCCTAGAGATACCCCAGATTCATCCGCTACAATCACAAAATCAGGAATCCTCCATATAGACCTTTAGAAAGCCTTCCTGGGTCAGTAACTCAAGTAACACTGAGAAAGCAGTTTGATTCCTTCCCTAGAGAATCTTCTGCTGGTTGTCCCAAGTGAGAAAAACCATTAATCATTTCCACGGAGGGTTTGCAATATGGTTTCGAATGACTATGGATATCACACAAGGGTAAGGATTCCCCTCATTACTTTCCCTTAGTTACTGATCCATAAAAAATACCCTTTCCTCCAAGGAATTACCATAGAGAATTTTGAGCACACAAAAGGAACTGGGCAAACCAAAAGGCAAATCGTTTTTCCCCTTTTCCCACCCACCATCACTTTCCCCTTGCGCAGCATGGGCTGGTACAACAAAGAAAGTGAAAAGCCACAGTGTGTGTTACTATTTTGTGGGGTTGTAGACGGAGTGCGACTTGAGAAGCTGATACAGAAAAGGCATGCCTGTGTCACTGGTCTTGTGACCCTCAGTGTGCAGGAAGAGAATTCTTACCAGCCCCATCTCTTTAAATTACATGAAAGACAATTTAATGGAAAGGGGCCTGAAACCCATCTGTACATAGAGCAATTCATTCAGAAAGGACTCGCCCACAACCAAGGCTTATGGTGCATTCACCGTGGCCAGCGCTCAGTGTGATCCCTCTCCTTCCCCCCATTTTAAAACGAAGATGCTACCGATGCCTAACCCACATGCTCCCTCCGTCTTGAGAACTCTTGGCCAACACTCGATATTGAGCTTGTTCGCAATTCTTTCCGGGGCCGCAGATCGACCCGCTGTGGCCGGGGACAACACTCCTGGACACAGAAAAGACAACTTTCCTCCTCAAACTCACCCCGGACTCTCCAAGGCTGTTCTGTGAACTAAAAAACATGGACAGTAAGTTGGAACCAGGCCGCCGCCAGCCTCACATCAGGGGGGCTCACAAAATCCAGCCGGCAACCTTCCCTACCGTGCAGCACACGGATTATCAGAGGAGTAGCCAGAGTGTCTGAGGAACTCTGTGTTGCAACCGGAGAAGGCTGCAAGGGGAGAGCAGGAGAGGGAGAGCTCACGCAAGTGCCGCGCGCCTCAACCCCAAACATTTCAGTAACAACCAACCTGGGAAAGCAGCCTCCACGGAGTTGGGATAACAACTTGATTTGTTCCCCCCAGGGCTGGGAGAGCTCCTGCAACCCCATCTGGTGAGAACCACTTGAACTCTTTGCTTCCCTGAAGCCAAAGCGAGGCTTGCTTCCAAAGACCAGGAATACTTCCTGTCCTTCCCCAAGCCTGACGGTCCAGGGGTCGATGGACCTCGCATTAAAGCCTCATCACCCTGACCATGAATTACGGGCTACGTTACATCAGCCAGAGCAACACCGGTCTCTCTGGTGCCAAAGCAGATTCTCCTGGCCACATGGCATGAAAATACAAATGTCCTACAAGTTGCCCAGAAACAGAAATGAGGACCGAAGAACACCTCGCATCGCGGTAATGGGAAGGGGTGGGGGTGAAAATGGCCACAGCAGAGTAAGTAGTTGAAAAACTACATCCTGATGAGGAAGGTGACGCGGTTAAGGCAGGGAGACCAGCGAAAGGCCACCACCCGTGAGGCCCGAGCAGGGGACGGAACGACACTGTTCCCACATCCACCTTCAGCCACCGCCCTCCCCTTCCCTCCTCTTCAAAGAGGATCCTCGAAGATTCACCTCCCCCCAGGTTTCTCAGCCTTCGTACAAATGACATTTGGGGCCAGGCGACCCCGCGATGTGGGGGCTGGCCTGAGCACGGCAGGGGGGTTAGTAGCATCCCAGGCTCCCACCCACCAGATGCAGGAGCACCCACCCCTCCCTTGGTTCAGTGGCAACAACCACAAATGTCTTACCGATTGCCCGATATCCTCCTCCCCCCACCCCAGCAAACCGCCCCAGGCGGAGAACTGCGGCCGCACCCTGAGCACCGGCTAAGGGGGCCCGTGGGTGCAGCAGCCTCACCCCCGGTCCGCTCACTGAGCCTCACCTCTGGCGACTGCGCCCACCCCCCGGGGCACACCTTGTCCTAACGCCCTCCAAGGCCAGCGGAGACCCTACATCTACACAGGCTGCCGCCCCTTCCTTACGTCCCACCCGTGCCGCCACCCTCGTGTCTGGGCCCAGCAGGCCTCACACCCCGGAAACGTTCCTGCTGCCAGATCCCACAGACGACCCCGTTCTCACGGCTCCACAGGATGGGACGCCAGTAACTGCGCCCTCCTTGCCGTGCATCCCGGCAGGTCTCCTCTGACCCTCTGGACGCCCGTCCTCGTCTCCTTCCCGGGCTGCTGCTCTTTGGGATTTGGCCCCAAGCCCCCTTCTCCCGCCCTGAGCCTCCACCCCTCGGCGGGCGATCTTACTCCTTCTACCATCTACACGCGGAGCCCCGCGGAACTTGACTCACGGGGCACATCCTTTTCCGAACGTGGAAAGCACGGTTCCAAAGGAGCCTTCCCTCGGACGTCCCGCAGACCCTAGAACTCAGTCTGCCCCAAACTGAGCTCGTCTCGCTCTCCCACAGCCTCCCAGGCTTGCCCTCCCCGAGGAGCGAGCAGCTGGGCCTCCCAGAAACCTGGGCACCAGACTCGTCCCTCTCCCACCCGGTCAGCTCCCACAGTCCCTCCTCCCCCCGACTCCACCCTGTCCACCTCTCTCTGGCCAGGGGGCCCCCCGCCAGGCTAGGTGTCGCTCACCTGGGCACCGCTACGGGTGCCTCGGCTCTCAGCCATCCTCCTCTCGCCAGGCTGGGGGGCATTTCTACTTACACCACTCACCCGGCTTCACACTCTTGAGTGATTTGCCCCCACCCTTGAGATCAAGTTTCAAATTCCTTAATGTGGCTTACCAGGCCCTTTAAGACCTTATCCCCAACTCAGCACACCCCCCTACCCCACCCCACCCCACCCCACCCTCCAATTCAAAATGGAACTCAACTCTCTCGGGCTGTGAATAAAGGATGCCTTCCCACCTCTGTCTGGAACAGCCAGCCTCTTTCCCCAATCGGCCACCTTACCCGGCTAACTGCACCTCACGTAAGAGGTTTCACGGCTGGAACCTCTCTGCCCACCACCCCCACCGTCCACGGTACCGTGTGTCCCCAACAGCCTGTACTTCCTTTCCCGCATCCTCTGCCTGTGCGTGCCCCCCCCCCCCCCAGCCAAACACGCCCCATCTCCCCTTCCCACTACCTATCAGCTCCTGCCTGTCTCCACCACACAGTGATGGCTGGTCCTTCTGCTATTCAGGCGAGGGAAAGACTGAGACTCAGCTTCTCAAAGTGGCGAGGGGCAAATTGACAGGCCGAGAAATTAACTAGAAAAATGGCAAATTTTGCAACGATCAACCACTTTTCTTAATTTTTTTGTTTATCTGAGAGAGAGAGAGAGAGAGAGAGAGAGAGAGAGAGAGAGAGAAGGGGCAGAGAGAGACAGACAGACACAGAATCCCAAGCAGGCCCCAGGCTTGAGCTGTCAGCACAGAGCCTGACATGGGGCTCGATCCCATGGCTGTGAAATCATGACCTGAGAGGAAATCAAAGGCTGGATGCTTAACCAACTGAGCCACCCAGGAGCCCCAAGTGCCAGATGTCTTAAAATACGCTTTCCCTCGATTCTTACAGCCATCCTCTGAGGCAAATACTATTAGGTCCACTTGACTAATGGGAAACTCCAGACCTGAATCGAAAGGAGACCGATTTCTCTGCCAAATCTGACACCTCACCCTTTGTTCTAAGCTGTTCTCAACCAAGTAAATGACCAAGGAACAACCCAACTGCTGAAACCCACCTATGGGAAGGGACTTTTGCAGGTATCTATAATTTTTTTTTTAATTTTGTTTTTAACATTTATTTATTTTTGAGACAGAGAGAGACAGAGCATGAACGGGGGAGGGGCAGAGAGAGAGGGAGACACAGAATCGGAAGCAGGCTCCAGGCTCTGAGCCGTCAGCCCAGAGCCTGACGCGGGGCTCGAACTCACGGACTGCGAGATCGTGACCTGAGCCAAAGTCGGACGCTCAACCGACTGAGCCACCCAGGCGCCCCTGCAGGTATCTGTAATTAAATCAGGAATGTTCCAACTTGAACTAGTTGCTGTCATTTTTCCTTTTAAAATTAGCTCTGGCCTGAGGCAAAACGGGTCTCTTAAGTGCCTCAGATTGTTTTGTCAATCACAGAGTCATCTTTACTAAAAAGCTATACATTTTTTCCATCTCCTTCCTGGACAATTGAGAAAAAAAATCCCCTTAAGGGCTTAAGATTCCTACCCCTCCTGGGATGCCTGGGTGGCTCAGTTGGTTAAGTATCCAACTTCAGTTCAGGTCATGATTTCATGGTTTGTGAATTCGAGCCCTGCGACAGGCTCTGTGCTCTCAGCAGAGCCTGAAACCTGCTTTAGGTCCTCTGTCTCCCTCTCTCTGTCCCCTCCCCTGCTAGCAGTCTCTCAAGAATAAATCAAAAACATTCAAAAAAAAAAAAAAAGATTTCTGGGTCACCTGGATGGCTCAGTCGACTAAGTGTCCGACTTTGGCTCAGGTCATGACCTCACCATTCAGGGATGGGTTCAAACCCCAAGTCAGCTGTGCTGACAGCTCAGAGCCCGGAGCCTGCTCCAGATTCTGTGCCTCCCTCTCTCTCTGCTCCTTCCCTGCTTGTGCTCTGTCTCTCTCTGGCTCAAAAATAAACAAACATTAAAAAAAATTTTTTTTTAGGGGCGCCTGGGTGGTTCGGTCGGTTAAGCGTCCGACTTCGGCTCAGGTCATGATCTCACAGTCCGGGAGTTCGAGCCCCGCGTCGGGCTCTGTGCTGACAGCTCAGAGCCTGGAGCCTGTTTCAGATTCTGTGTCTCCCTCTCTCTCTGCCCCTCCCCTGTTCATGCTCTGTCTCTGTCTCAAAAATAAACGTTAAAAAAAAATTTTTTTTAATTTTTTTTTAAATGAATGTTAAAAAAATTTTCTTAAAAAAAAAGATTTCTGGGGCACCTGGGTGGCTCAGTCGGTTGAGCGTCCGACTTCAGCTCAGGTCATGATCTTGCGGTCCGTGAGTTCGAGCCCCGCGTCGGGCTCTGTGCTGACAGCTCAGAGCCTGGAGCCTGTTTCGGATTCTGTGTCTCCCTCTTTCTCTGACCCTCCCCTGTTCATGCTCTCTCTCTCTCTCTGTCTCAAAAATAAATAAAATGTTAAAAAAAAAAAAAAAAAGATTTCTGCCTCTCCTTTATATGCAATGTTCTACCCCAAAAACGGGACCCTAGGACGCTTGGACTTTGCACACAGTCTCCTGATGAACTGTCTGGGGGGAAAAAGACCTTTACTCTGTCCTTCCTACAGGTCAAACATTTTCCAACACTGTCTCTCTTGAATACAACCATCCTGAATTGGGTGCTCTGAATCCCTCCAAGCTCCATGTAGGACAGCAGAGGCTGAGAGAAGTGCAAACCCTGTGTTCTTTCCACTCTGGGGACGGTGCTGACGGCACCACAAGCTCTCCTCCGAAACCAACAAAGATGAAGATCTTAACACGGATGACGGGCTCTAAGCCTCCTGAGGACAAGATGCTGTGGTGAGCGAGAAAACAAAAGGAGCAGACCCTCAGAGTGAAATTCCACCTACGTGTAGCGTTAAAGGCCCATCTGGAAAAGAGAAGGAAAAGAGAAGCGGAGAAGAGAAGACCGTCCCTCCAAAGGTTTGTCAGCCTCGCACTACTGACCTTTCTGGCTGCGTAACAGGGATGCCCCAGGCGTTGTAAGGTGTTCGAGCAGCATCCCTGGCCTCAAACCACCAGACGCTGGGAGCACCCCTCCCCTGAATCGTGATAATCAACTGTCTCCAGACAGTGCCAAATGGCCGGCAAGGGGCAAATCCACTCCCCCACCACCACCACCAGCACCAAAGGCCCTTGAGAAGCCCTGTTCTAAATGAGGCGCTGAAATGTACACTAAGAACTGGTCCTTTCAAGGCCTTCTCTTAGTGAGGCACAAGGTTTTCGGAGTCCCTTTTCAGCACACTAAGATGCGAATCCATCAAATGCATAATTATAATCTTAAAAGAAAACAAGAGTGCTCCAAATTACTCGTTCAACAAGGAAGGACGTTAGCAGCACTTAACAGACAGTGTTTACATTCTCCCAGACCCGGGCTGTGTCGAAAAATTAATCTATCCCATCTGTGCTTTGATCTTCGAGCAAATTATCTCCTGAGACAAGATTTAACTTGTGAGGACCCTACAGGCTAACCAGCTGTCAGTGCGCAACGGGCATCCAACTCCAGGTGGCAAGGGGAGAGGATGCTTCCCGACCCCCCAAGGGGACCCTGCTCAGTCACACAACCAGATGCCAGCGAGGGGTCCGATTTTCCCAGGAAACTGCAATACGGCTCAGCTTTGGGTTCAAAGGAGACAGAGCCTTTTAGGAGGTGGGCCGGTTTTATACACCAGCAGTTCTTTTTCTGTGATGGAAGGCTTCTGTTGTTTTAGTTTTTGTTCTTATTTTCACAGCAAAGAGCAGAGTCCCAACCCGAGGCGTCTCCTTGCTTCCGTTGCTTGGTTTCACTACAAGAGGAAAGGACGAAGTTTCCAGTCTTCCAAAGGCTCTTACTCATCTCGCACCTGTTCTGCAAGGTAAATGCTGCCAGCCAGACGGAAGAGAGGAGCCCTGAGTGAAATGCTTGTTGTATTGGCAACCAGACGTGTGGCCTATAGGAATGCTGGTCGCAAAGGATGAGCAGAGACTTATTTTTGCCAAGTGTTTATACCTTCCTTTGTGTGGTGGGCAGAATAATGCCCCCCTGCCTTACCACCAAAGACATCCAAGTCCTAATTCCCGAACCTGAGAGTGGCATCAAAAAGAACTTTGAAGAAGGGCTTAAGGTTAAGGACCAGCGAGCTGAGGAAGGTCACCTGCGTCATCCAGGTGGGCCCGATGTCATCAGGAGCCCTTGAGAGCAGACAGACTTTTCTGGCTGCGGTCAGAGAGACAGAGATGGGACAATGTAAGAAGTAGTAGGAGAAATTTGAAGTGTGAAAGGGGCTCAATTTGCCACTGGTGGCTTTGAAGACGAAGCTAGGGGGTCTTGCTTGGGGCAATGAGTGCATGGGGGTCTCTAGAAGCTGGGGCAATGAGGAAACAGATTCTCTCAGAACCAGACCTGCCCACCCCTTGATTTGATTCCAGTGAGTCCTCTGTTGACCTTCTAACCTACAGAGCTGTAAGATAATATACCTGTACCACCCTAAGCATTAAATCTAGGGACTTTTGTCATGGTAGGGATAGAATTCTAATATAGTTCTTGGTTGCCCCAAGTAGGGGGGGTGTTGTAACAAAAATCAAAAAACGTGGCAATGGCTTTGGAATTTGGCAGTGGGTGGGTCTGGAGGAATTCTGCAGAGCCTGCTCACAAAAAGTCCAGACAGCCTTGAACAGACGTGTTAGTAGACGTTAAGGAGAGCTAGGGAGGACTCAGAAGGAAGTGAAGGCCAGGGGACAGGAAACGTAAGTTGCGTTGGAGCCATCTACACTGCCAAGAGCAGAGGAAATCCCAAATATACATTCTAACATCTGCTGCCTACTGCGGACTAAGAAAGTGAAGCCCCAAAGTGGGGAAAGGCCTCTGACCATCAGAGGAGCAATCCTGCTGCCCCACCACGTGACCTGGGGCAGACAACCTTTCTGAACCACATTCAGGGGGCACCTGGGTGGCTCAGTCGGTTAGGCGTCCAACTTCAGCTCAGGTCATGATCTTGCGGTCTGTAGGTCCAAGCCCCGCATAGGGCTCTGTGCCGACAGCTCAGAGCCTGGAGCCTGCTTTGGATTCTGTGTCTCCCTTTCTCCCTGCCCCTCCCCTACTTGTGCGCATGCGTTCTCTCTCTCAAAAGTAAACAAACTTAAAAAAAAACACTCAGGGATGACCACTGCGCCCACCTTCCAGGGCTACAGGGATGAAATGAGGTCATGCACGCAGAGCCTTCACACCACTGTGCCCAGCACAGAGCAGGCACTGGAAAATGGGAACGGTTTCTCTGAGTCTACAAAGAACAAGGGCTGGAGAGGAATGCATTCTTCCTTTCTCCCACAGGAAAGCATGTGATGAGTCCTCCCTAGGGAGGACAGAGGGTCTAAGTAAGCATCAAAGGAAAAAGCAGGGGCAAACCTGGATGCTCAGGAAGCTGGTGCTCCATTAATCAAAGGCACGATCTAGGAGTTCTATGGGACGTTTCCAAAACGCAAGAGACAGATGGACTGAGGCCTCGGCAAGAGAAAAAGGGGGCTGAGTGCTTCTCCGGGTGACTCTATTACTGGAAACTTGCCAACTACAGTTTGAGAACACTGGGCAGAGATACTGTGCCCCACTCCGTGCCAACTTGGACAGGAAGTGATGCGACCGGGTCCCACGGTCGAGAAGCCAGCAGGAGGGGGTGATGGGGACCTCCTCAAAGAAAGACATCATTTTTAATTCTTCAGCCTGGCTTCCTACTCCAGCCAGCCTCCCACCCGTTTCCATCCATGAAATTACGGTACACAACAAAAACTACAAGACCACAGTTGTTCCTACATGGGCATATGGCAACGCAAAATTCTGCAGAAACCCCTAAAATTCTCTATGGAGGAGGAATGACAGGTGTCTTCCTATTGTAACAATTTTGTTTAGCTTTGGTGCTTTCAAAAGGTTTCTGGGAGAAGACATCATGGGAAAGAAAGAAAAAAAAGGCACTGAAACCATCTGAATATCCCTTCTGTCTCTTTACATCTGTCCCCTGGCCTATAAATTACAGAAGTTCATTTCCTCAGGATTAACAGTCGAGAGTTCAATGTCAGCCAGCAGGCTACTGCATAACTAAGAGGGAGGAAAAGTCGCCTTAGGAATGATTAAGATAAAACCGAGAGGCGAGGAACGAAATCAGTCTCCCCTAGTAAGTTCGTGAGACGTGTGTCCACTGACACACTCCTCATTTTCTGCGTTAAGAGTCACGTTTTCTTTCTTCCAAGAAAACCTCCTAGCACCTGCAGGGAAGATACCACTCGTGACGCGCCTTTCTGTTGCGAGTGAAAGCCACAGCCCTCCCGGGCACCGTGATTAAGGCACCCATGTTGATGAGCCAAGCACATGTACCCACCGAACACAAAGATGCTTTGAAAAAAGAACTAGTTTCAAGACGTCTGCCAACAATCCCATTGTTCTGGATTCACCAACTGGAAAAGCCTACATTTCTGCACTACATTTTCTGAATTTCGTCAAGTGGGGTGGATCTGAAGGCTCATTCTTCACACTCCCACTACCCATCTCTCAATGCCCTTTCCAAGGAAACCCAGAGAGGCTGTTATCAGAGCAGAGGCATTATTTGGGTGCACAGGACAACAGAACTGGATCTTATCTCTGCCCACCCCTTGTTCTCTGCTCTTCAGCCTGCAAACCTCTGCTAACCCCTGGGGATTTAAATTAAAAAAAAAAAAGGGGGGGGGTAGTCAAGGGGCTGGGGGACTTACATTCTCCTTATCTCAACCCACATCTGTAGACTCTGGGAGTGTCCCAGGGGTGTCCCCAGACCCTCCTAAAAGTAGGATGTGAGTAGCATGCCCAGGGATTTTGTTTGGCTTTTCATAAACTGGGGGAAAGGAGATATGGCTCTGAGAAGGTAAGATAATGAACCTATCTACTGAAAACAAGTTCCAGCCCACTGTTTGAGGAGGAAAAGGGCATAACGGGTAGGAGCTGTGCAAAATTCCCATGACCTCTGCATCTGCCTCACTCCCTCCCATCAGGAGCAAGCAGTGCTGCCCCAGTTGTTTTTGTCCTTTTTGTTTTGTTTTGTTTTTTTGAGAGGGAGAGAACATGCCAGTGAGTGAGGAGCAGAGAGAGAGAGATGGAGACAGAGAAGGAAGGAGGGAGGGAGGGAGTCCCAAGCAGGCTCCACAATGCCAGCACAGAGCCCCACACAGGGCTTGATCTCATGAACCGTGAGATCACGGCCTTAGCCGAGATCAAGGGTCCAACGCTCATTCGACTGAGCCACTCTGGCGCCCGTGCCACCCCCGTGCTGGCTGAGCTGGAAGAAACAGCCTCCATCATCCGGGACTTCTCACCAGGAAGAGCCAAACACCTGACCGTGTTCCTGTAAAAGGGATTCGCAATTCAAATGAGTCCAAGAGTTCACGATTGGGAGATCTTAACAGTGTGTCGGGGAGGATAAAAATACACATGTATATAACGTTCCATTTGCAGGCCTCTTCCAGGAGCCTAAGAGCTCTCCTAAGCATTTAGACTGTGCCAGACCCTTTAAATGCATCGTGCATTACTTGGTCTGTTCCTTACAAAGAACCACCAACAAAATGTGTGTTCATTCTTCACTTGAGTCGATGGAGGCTCGGAAAAGTTAAACAACATGCCCGAAGTCACAAATTGGCAGACCCAACGTCCGAACCCAGATTTATGCTCTTACCCCAGGGTTAATGCCTAAGACATACCGTGATCGGCCACCGACTCTGAGAGCAGCAAGGGTTCCTACAAAGTGCCTGCGGGTTCAACAAATTTTACCTTAAGAATTAATGATTATCTCCCTTTTTCAACAACCTTTGTCCCAGCATGTGAAAACCTCACACCCCCAGCTTTGCCCCTGCCGGACAAGAAGT
Source organism: Panthera leo (assembly GCF_018350215.1). Classification (NCBI taxonomy): domain Eukaryota; kingdom Metazoa; phylum Chordata; class Mammalia; order Carnivora; family Felidae; genus Panthera; species Panthera leo. Next base: position 10,622,881 of record NC_056691.1, read on the forward strand.
CACAATATCTCCCTGGCAGCCGGCTTCAAAGCAATGCAAATATTGCAAAATGCCTTCCTCTTGAGGAGTCACCGCTCCTGCCTGACAAACTCCCATTTCCAAACTTGCTCGGGGCAGCGACTGCACGGTGCTGGGTGCCTGGTGCATTCTGTTCCAGGGGTCACCCAGCCTTCCCCATCACGGCCAGTGCCCAGCACATTCCTACAACTGTGTACACAGGGTTTATTGCACCAGCACAGTCAGCTCTGCTCTCTGGCCAAGAGATAAGAAAAACGCAGTTGATTCGGATGCTACCGTTTGTAAGGAAATCCCTGATCCACTCCCGAAATCTGGGAGTGCCTCTCTTCAGAATAAACTCGGGCAGTTTTACCTACTTTCAGCATGTTTCTAAGGGACTGATGAAGACTGCATTTTCGTCCCCAGCTCAACCAGCCAACTGTAGGCTCAAGCCAAGTAGATTGGTGAAGTCTTGTGGATAAGTCATGTTTGGCTTCAGAATATCAATTATATATTTAAAAAAATTTTTTAAAAATTTTTTTTAACGTTTATTTATTTTTGAGACAGAGAGAGACTGAGCATGAACGGGGGAGGGGCAGAGAGAGAGGAAGACACAGAATCTGAAACAGGCTCCAGGCTCTGAGCTGTCAGCCCAGAGCCCGACGCGGGGCTCGAACTCACGGACCGCGAGATCGTGACCTGAGTTGAAGTGGGACGCGCCACCCAGGCGCCCCCCCAAAATTTTTTTTTAAATTGCAAAGTAGAATGGTGGTTGCCAGGGGCCAGGAGGAGCGGCAAATGGGGAGTTAGTGTCTAATGGGTATAGAGTTTCTGTTTGGGAAAATGAAAAAGTTCTGGAGATGGATGGTGGTGACGGTGGCGCAGCAGTGTGGATGTATTTAATACCGCTGAAATGGCCACTTAAAAATGGTTAAAATGGGGGCGCTCCTGGGTGGCTCAGTCGGTTAAGACTCTTGATTTCAGCTCAGGTCATGGTCTCCCGGTTCGAGCCCCGCATCAGGTTCTGTGCTGGCAGTAAGAGCCTGCTCGGGATTCTGTCTTTCTGGCCCTCCCTCACTTGCTCGCTCTCAAAATAAAAACAAACTTTAAAAAAATGGTTAAAATGGTAAAATACAAACAAAAACTACACTGACATTCAAGTGAGTGCTTCTTTTTGAAACCCCTCACTTACAAAAGCAAAGGAGGCCATAGCTCCTTTTTTTTTTAAATGTTTTATTTATTTTTGAGACAAAGAGAGACAGAGCGTGAGCAGGGGAGGGGTAGAGAGAGTGAGACACAGAATCCGAAGCAGGCTCCAGGCTCCGAGCTGTCAGCACAGAGCCCGACGCGGGGCTCGAACCCACGGATCGCGAGATCATGACCTGAGCCGAAGTCGGACACCCAACCGACTGAACCACCCAGGCGCCCCAGCCATAGCTCCTTTTAAAACAAATCATGGAGGGGCGCCTGGGTGGCTCAGTCGGTTGGGTGTCCGACTTCAGCTCAGGTCATGATCTCGCGGTCCGTGAGTTCGAGCCCCGCGTCGGGCTCTGTGCTGACAGCTCGGAGCCTGGAGCCTGCTTCGGATTCTGTGTCTCCCTCTCTCTCTGCCCCTCCCCTGTTCATGCTCTGTCTCTCTCTGTCTCAAAAATAAATAAACGTTAAAAAAAATTTTTTTTTAAATAAAAATAAAAAAAATAAAACAAATCATGGAAACACCCTGGGCCCACCCCAGGCGTGACTAGAAGAAGTGTAAGTGAGTTTTAGCCCAGAGCTCCTAAAGAAAAATAGGATGAATGTTCTTGATTTACTTTCTTTTTTTTGAGAGAGAGAGAGAGAGAGAGAATGAAAACATGAGTGGGGGAAGGGCAGGACGTAGAGGGGAAGAGAGAATCCCAAGAAGGTTCCGTGCTGTCAGAAGAGAGCCTGATGTGGGCCTCGATCCCACGAACCGTGAGATCATGACTTAAGTCAGACACTCAACCAACTGAGCCACCCAGGCACCCCAGGAGTTACTTTTTACTCTGCATACACTAAGTGAAACTAAAGTGGTCTTCGAGTCCTCTGAGGAAAGGACTGAGCACAGGGGCTCAGAGCAGCCCAGACCTTATTCGACAGTCTTCTGTGGACGGAATGTTTGTGCCTCTTGGCAAATTCCTATGCTGAAGCCTTAACCCCCAGGGGGAGGGTGCCTGGAGGCGAGGCTCGAGGGGAGGTCACAAGGGATCAATGCCCTAAGAAGAAGAAGAGCAAGAGTGACCAGAGCCCTTCCTCCCTCCACCAGGTGAGGACAGAGCAGGAAGGCAGTCTTCCAACAGCCAGGAAGCACACTCGGGCCGGACCCAAACACGCAGCATGGTGACCTTGGACTTAAGCTTCCACGACTGTGAGAAACACATGGCCGTTAGGCCACGCTCTCTGGAGGACTGCTCCACAGCTGTGAGACCAGGCTCTCTGGGAGACCGTGTTACAGAAGCCCGAACTAAGACAGGTCTCCTCCATACTATACCTGTGTTTGCACCCACGCTCAGGTAATGGTTGAAACTCTTCACCGTCGGGAGAAAACCAGTTTCCACGACGACTCAGTGATGTGCCTGCACTTTGGGCACCGGCACTGAGGTGGGCATCCGGATGAGTTCTCTTCTCTTTCCAGGTATCACAGTGCGATATGGCAACAGCCTGGCTCACACAGGGACACACACACACACACACACAGAAGTGCTGGAGTGCGACTGTTTTTTTTCCACTATAGGGGCTATTTCAGAGTAACAGGGAGGAGAGATGCCAAAACGCTGTCACGATTCACAATGAAAGGTCTCTGGTTCATTATAGTCTTTTTTTTTTTCCATCTCAAAGCCTCTTCACCAGGAAAATCACCAAGACCGCTGCACCCCAGGTGACTACTGACACGATATTTCCGACACGTGGAGAATGAACTCGAAAGACTCAGAGTCCCAGCCATCGAGCCTCTTTGCCCAACTCTCCAACTAAAGAATTCTGTTATAATTATCGACCTATTGCATCATGTTTTTCTTCCCTCGAGACTGAATGCTAACTCGTAAACCAATCTTGATCCCAAAAGTGGATAATTAAGTACTTTTCACTCATTTTGGTATCTGGTTTGCCCCCGCTGGAAAAACAAAACAAAACTAAGGCTTACATTAGAAAACTCTGAGCTGTACCAACCTAGGTCAGCGTACTTCCCAGTTACATAAGATGCTGGTTTCCGTTACATTTTGCATAATTCACCTTTAAATGTCACTGCAAAATTGGGTGTTAACATCCACATCAACACAACAATAAAGAATAAAAAGCTAATCCTAATACCAAAATGTGTTAGAAAACCCTTAATACTTAGAAGGGTTACAATGAAGACGTGAAGAGGGAGGCTGATCAAGCGAACAGTCAGGAAATGGACACACAAGCATCTGGGATTTAACAGACGATAAAGGTGGCATTTCCAACCAAAGGAGATAAATGGATTAATATGTAAATGACTGGGAAAAGCAAGAGCCTTCTAAAAAAAGTAAACTGGGATCCCTATGTTCTAACATAAATTCAAGGTGAGTGAATCATACAAAAACTGAAAGCAAAGCGGTAATGAAAGCAGGCCTGGACAATTAAAAATAATAATTTTAGAGTAGGGAAGGCCTTTTTCTCTTTACAGTGTTAAATTCCAAGGCCTTCAAGTTAGCAGCTGATAAAACGGTCCACAGGGAGAAATGCAACATAATCCAAGAGAAAAGATGAACAGGAAACTAGGAACACTTCTAACTTGCATCACACAAAAGGGGCTCATTCCCCTTGTACATAAAGTGACACAAATTGGTAACCGGCAGCTGACTAGTCAAGGAGAGAACATTCCACAGGAAGGTAGGTGAATACAAAGGGCTCCTACATACAGATGTATGAAAGGACGCTCACCCTCCCCTCTGAAGTGAAATGCAAATTAAAACCACGTGATATCCTCCTTTTCACTTATCAGATTGGCAAAGATTAACAAGTTTCATAACATACCACGCTGGCACCCATGTAAAGAAACAGGTCCTTTCAACCCTTGCTAGTGACAGTATAGATATCCGAGCAGCTTCTACAGAAGACATTTGGGGCAGTATCTACCCCACATACAAATGCCATGGGACCTTTCACCCGGTGATCCCGTATTTAGGATCTCATCACATGCGAGCAAAATAATGTAGGCGCAAAGTTATCTCTTGCAGCATTGCTGCAAACAGCAAAATCAAAAGGAAACCAATTTAAAACAGTATCTGGGGGCGCCTGGGTGGCGCAGTCGGTTAAGCGTCCGACTTCAGCCAGGTCACGATCTCGCGGTCCGTGAGTTCGAGCCCCGCGTCAGGCTCTGGGCTGATGGCTCGGAGCCTGGAGCCTGTTTCCGATTCTGTGTCTCCCTCTCTCTCTGCCCCTCCCCCGTTCATGCTCTGTCTCTCTCTGTCCCAAAAATAAATAAAAAAAAAAAAAAAAAAAAAACAAAAAACAGTATCTGCAAGAAGAAAGAAACTATGCTGCTGTCTTTAAAACTGTAAAAGTAAAGCTCTACCTATCCAGAGGAATTTCAAGATGTCTGGTTACATGACAAGAGCAAGGTGCACAATAATGTGTAAAGTCTGTTATTATTTGTGATGTCAAAAGCGGGGGGAAGGATATGACAACACATGTACAATTTTTTATTTATTTATTTTTTTTTACATATGAGTATCTTTAGAAGAACATTATTGTCTCTGAGAAGGGAATATGATGGTTAGTGGCAGGTATTAGGAGGCTTTTCATTTTGCCCTTCTATGTATTTTAAATTTAAGCCACGTATATTTGAAGAATTTTTTTTCAAAAATTCTTGTTTATTTTTGTGAGAGAGAGAGCAAGCGGGCACAAAGGGGGTAGGGCAGAGGGAAAGGGAGACAGAGGATCCAAAGCAGGCTCCACGCTGACAACAGAGAGCCCAGTATGAGCCTTGAACTCACAAACCATGAGATCGTGATCTGACCAGAAGGCTGATGCTTAAATGACTGAGCCACTCAGATGCCCCAAGGGAGCAATCTTTTTAAAGATATGAGAGAACAGAATATCCAAGCTAGAAGTGTATACCTAGCTAAACTATCAGGTGTAGGGTGGGGCCCAAGACAATTTAGACGTGCCAAATCTCTAGAAATATCTCTCCTGTATAACCTTTCTCAGAAACTGTTGAACAATGTCCTCTTTAAAGATAAAAGACCAAGAAAGACCACAAGGAAAGAGGGCAACATAGAATCGAGGAGAGAGAAATGCAGGGCATCTCTAGGTTGATGAGGACACACACTCATAAGGAATGCTTTTAGGGGCACCTGGGTGGCTCAGTCGGTTGAGCATCTGACTTCAGCTCAGGTCATGGTCTCACAGTTCCTGAGTTCGAGCCCCATGTTGGGTTCTGTGCTAACAAACAGCTCAGAGCCTGGAGCCTGCTCCAATTCTGTGTCTCCCTCACTCTCTCCCCCTCCCCTGCTCATGCTCTGTCTCTCTTTGTTTCTCAAAAATAAATAAATGATAGCAAAAAAAATTTTTTTTAAAGGAATGCTTTTAGGAGCAATAGATCAAAGAGATAGCTACCCTCAGATTTTCAAACATAAAAAAAAAAAAAAAAAAAAAAAAGATTTTCAAACTTTTTCAAAGTTTTGAAAAAAACTTTCAAACATAATTCCATTTGGGGGTAAATCAGTGAGAGGTGCATATAGCTCACAAACAAGACAATTATTGATTCTGGGTAAGAACAAGCTGTATGAGGAAGGAAACGTTCAAATTATACATCTCAGCTATGAGTTATTTTCATACATTAATCAAACCCAAAACTCTATTAAGATGACTTGAGAAAAGAGAGTTCCAAGAAATTATAATATATTCTCATCTTCCACAGTATGAAGACAGTAAATCATTTCCAAAATTGGCTATATCCAATTAAATAAATAAAATAACATTGGCTCCGTCAGTGAAGCATGCAATTCTTAATCCTGGGGCTTGCAAATTTGAGTCCCATGTCGGGTGTAGAGATTACTTAAAAATAAAATCTTGCAGCACCTGGGTGGCTCAGTCGGTTAAGCACTGTGAGATCAGGCCCCGTGTCAGACTCCAGGCTGGGGGTGGAGCCTGCTTAAGAGTCTCTCTCTCCCCCTGCCTCTCCCCCACTCACATGCACACTCATGCTCTCTAAAAAAATAAAAAATAAACAAACAGAAACAAAAAAATAACATTCTTAGTATCTAATTTTTATTTTAAAATGATGAAGATTGCAAAATAAAATCAAAATCCCTTGCACGTCTCTGTTTTCTGACAGCTGGTTCTCGTGAGAGTGGAACCAGGGAGATGTGTGGGTCTCAAGTATAATCAACTTGAACAGGAAATGGAACTCATCTGTAAGAACCAATGGCTGTAGGTAATCTCATTTTATAAAACAAACTAAAGCGATAGCTCCTTCGAGCAACAATTTCAATTTGTTTAAAAACTAGTCGTGTGGGGGGGCACCTGGGTGGCTCTGTCGGTTAAGCATCTGGCATCGGCTCAGGTCATGATCTCACGGTTCACGAATTTGAGCCCCGCGTCAGGCTCTGTGCTGACAGCGCAGAGCCTGCTTGGGATTCTCTCCCTTTCCCTCTCTCTCTGCCTCTCCCCAACTCGTGCTTTCTTTCCCTAATAAACTTGAAAATTTTTAAAAATAAATAACAAAACAACTAGCTGTGTGGCTTCCAAGGAGTCACTAGGCAATCGCCCATCTGGTTTGAACGACGAGCAGCGGCCAGAGGAGCAGGGAAATCGATACAACCCTGGTGTTCACTCTCCTAGAGAACAGTGCCCCTACCACTTAAATCAAAGCACAACTTACCGGCATCATTAACTCAAATGTGGCCAACTCAGAAATAGGAAATTCCACAGCTTTCTGTTAAGCGTCTGCGTGACAGAATTTGCTAAGACTGCCCAAAAGAAAAAGGGATTTCCCCAATACTTTTAAGCAAAGATGAAGTTCCAAGACACTTAAGCTACAGCTTTGGATGCCCGATAAAACCGCCCCCATTTGCAAGGCACACACCAGGACATCAGTGCTTCTGTGTCCAGGCCGAAGAGCCCACCATCAATTTAATCCTCTGGAGTTGTAGCCAGCCATTCCCTTTATCGAACTGGGGCAAGAAATTCTTCAAAGGTTCTTCTGTCAGAAATTAGGATCCCTGGATTTAAGAAGCAAGAGGTTGGGATGGACAAGAGCTTACAATATATTCATAGTTGGAGACGTGCAATTCAATCAACTAAAAACTGAAAGATGGCATACCATCTGAAAACTATGGTTTCAGAACACTCATCGAACCCATAGCGCTCACTACCTGATGCAGGGGCGCCAACCTGAAGTCCAAAAGTAAGCCAGCTACCAGCTAAGAGAAACAAATCTCTTCTGTAAACTACTTCTCCTTGGCAGAGTGGATCTGAATTCTTATACGCCACTGGCATCCAAAGAGGACTTGAAGGGTCTACCAGTAAAAGGCACAGTTATTGTCAATAAATAAAATGAACTCCAAGACAGTTTCATCAACTTCTCCCCTTTCCTGGGGAAAGGGGATAGGGGAAGATGGACTGTAGTATTTTATATACATACTGGGGCTGAACCAAGCATCAAACTGGGTTCCTGGCATCCTGTGGCCAGAGCAAAAAAGTATGATGAGTTGTACAATTTTCCTAACTGTGGAAAAAAATTAAAAGTCCCTGCTCATCAGGGAAATGGATGTCTTTCTCCTAACAGGAAGTGAAACATACATTTCCTTATATGAGGGATTCACAGTGAACCCTATTAGCAGCTCATTCAACAAAAACCTATTACGTGCCTTCTATGTTTCCTGGGTTTAAGAGTTTGGTATACGTGAGCCAACAAACCAGATAAAGAGCCCTACCCTGGGGAAGGCCATATTACACTGTGGTAGATAGACAATAAACAATAAACCTAAGAGGCAAGTTACATAATCTGTTATTACGCTGTGGGAAAAAATATAAGGAAGGGCTCAGTCACGGAGAACGAAGGATGGCAAGAGAGGGCCGATTTCAAATCACAACCCACAGTCAAGGTCCTGAGATGGTAACATTGGAGCAAGGACCCAGCACGAGCAGGCAAGGGCATGAGAAGAACACTGCAGGGGCAGAGGAGGCAGCCAGGACACAGGCCCTAAGGGGACATACACAAGCAAGCTCGAGGAAGACCACGGGGCCAGCGCCGTCAGGCCAGGGCAGGGAGTGGTACAGGATAGGAAGTTAGACAGTACCAAGGGACCGGGTCAAAAGAGGCCTGGAGTGCACTGTAAGAACTTTTCCTCTTATGGAAACAGGAAGCCAACAGAGGGTTAGAGCAGAGAAGCACCACCATCTGACCTTTGTTTTTCAAGAACCACTGTTGGGGGCACCTGGGTGGCTCATTTGGTTAAGCATCTCATTTCAGCTCAGGTCACGATCTTGCAGACTGTGGGATCAAGTCCCGTGTCAGGCTCTGTGTTGACAGCTCAGAGCCTGGAGTTGCCTCTGATCCTGTCTCTCTCTCTCTGTCAGAAATAAAATAAACATTATAAATTAAAGCAAAAAGAACTACTGAAAAAAGGGGAGTCTACTGAGAGAGGCCACAGAGATCTTACACTATTTCCTAATCCTCAATAATGTGACCTAAGGACAGAACACGTGCCAGGTCAATAAGAGAAATTAGAGTGAAAGGAAAAGCAGCATCACAACTACCCAGTATTTTGAGGAGACTGATGTATAACATCCTGTAGAATTTCAGAAACGGACACGATTTCTCAAGTTTTCATTGATACTTAGGGCCGCTTAAGTGTTACTCACTTCAGGTTGGCCCACTTACCTTAAAAGCCAACCAATTATGGTTTGTAATACTATGTATGTGAAAGTTGAGGAGAGCAGATCTCAAAAGTTCTCATCACCCCAAAGGACACATGACAAGATGCTCAACATCATTCATCATCCAGGAAATGCAAATCAAAACTACAGTAGCCCCTCACACCTGTCAGAATGGCTAAAATCAAAAATATAAGAAAACAAGTGTTGGTGAGTATGTAAAGAAAAAGGAACCCTCTTGCACTGTTGGTGGGAACACAACTGGTGCAGCCACTCTGGGAAACAGTCTGGAGGTTCCTCAAAAAGTTAAAAATATAACTACCCTAGATCTGGTAATCGCATTAATGGGTATTTACCCAAAGGATACAGAAAAGCTAATTCAAAGGGATACAAGCACCCCCAAGCTTATTGCAGCATTATGTACAATACCCAAATTATGGAAGCAGCCCAAGTGCCAATCCATAGATGAATGGATAAAGAAGATGTGGTAAACACACACACACACACACACACACACACACACACACACACACACACACGAGTATTACTCAACCATAAAAAGAATGAGACCTTGCCATTTGCAACAACATGGATGGATCTACAGAGTATGATGCTAAGTGAAGTAAGTCCGAGAAAGAGAAATACCTTATGATTTCGTTCCAACGTGGAATTTGAGAGACAAATGCACAAAGGAAAAAAGAGAAAGAGACAAACCAAGAAACAGACTCTTAACTCTAGAGAACAAACAGATGGTTAGCAGAGGGAAGGTTGGGGCCGGGGTGGGGCCGGGGGGCTGGGGGGGCAGGGTGGGATAGGTGATGGGGATTAAAGAGTATATATATATATATATACATCATGACGAGCACAGAGTAATGTATGGGACTGCTGAATCACTATGCTGTATACCTGAAACTCATCTCACACATGTATGTTAACTGTAATTAAAATTAAAAACTTAAAAACAATAGAAGTTCTCATCATATGGAAAAGAAATTTGTAGCTACATGTGGTGATGGAGGTCAGTTAAACTTAGTGTAGTGATAATTTGGCAAAATATACAAATATTGAGTCATTCTATTACACAGCTAAAATTAATGTATGTCGATTACATCTCATGTTTTTTAAAAATCAACCAATCAGGGGCGCCTGGGTGGGTCAGTGGGTTGAGCGTCTGACTTCCGCTCAGGTCAGGATCTCACAGCTTGTGAGTTTGAGCCCTGCTTCGGGCTCTGTGCTGACAGCTCGGAGCCTGGAGCCTGCTTCAGATTCTGTGTCTCCCTCTCTCTCTGCCCCTAACCCACTGGCATTCTGTCTCTGTCTCTTTCAAAAATAAATAAACATTAAAAAAAATAAAATAAAAATCAACCCATCAGAAGACACTTCAGCATTCTAATAAAAATTATAGGAACTATGCATGACTCTTGCCTACATAGACAGCCCCTACTCCATAAGAAGGCTGTGACCAAAATCCCCTGCCCACCCCCCAAAAAGGGTTCTAAATCTCCCCAATATGTGGATGGAGCATGACCACTCAAGGCACTGAAGTTTTATACCTCGCAGTGAGTTCAATTATAATTTGCGATCTTTCTTCAAAGGTTTCCGATTTTTGTCCTTTTTAAACGCTAAGACAGACATTCCCCAGTAAGGGTATTAGCAACAGCTCAGCAGTTTCACTTTTGAAAGAAAAATACCAAGACAGATTCACTAAGCCCTCATACATTTTAGTTTCTCCAAAAGGCTCATCTCTATTATTCTCTTTACAGCATCATCCACCTTTGAGCGGCTGCCAAAACTGTATTAATTCAGGCAATTAAACAAAACACAATCGACCAGTAAGATAGCAGTAACACATAGAAAAACATCCAGAGATGAAAGTCAAGAGTAATTTACAGAGTAAAATATGGATGTAGACCCTTGAGAAACAGTGAGTGGAAAGTTACCAAATTGTGGGTACAGCTCTCCAACTCATAAAAGATTAATCCGTCCTGTATAAAAACTAGACCCAGTTTTCCGTATGTAGGCAGATCTCTGAAGCAGAACTTTTTCAAAACCAACCCCAAAATACAGATGTAATCAATTCTAAACACTGTTTCAGAATCAGCAGACAGGGCATTAAACCTCTTAGAATTAAATATAGTTTTCCATGGCGGTAGATTATGTTGTTGTTTCAATTATCTGCTGCCCTTCCTATAAAAGGATACACTTCCCATTGTCAAGTGACCTATAGTGTCTCCAGATGGAAGAATTAATTATACTTCCCAAACACACTGTTGGTAGGTTTAGCCATGTGACTTGCTTGAGACACCTGAATGTGAGAATGGACACATCAACACAATCATTAATAGTTATGAATGGATTGTTCATTCTCTTTCTCACCCTCTACCATGAGATAACACCCCAGAGTGGAGTGGGCTCACATCATTGAGCCCAGATCTAGAGCTAGAATAAATGAGACCTGTGGAGCAGAGCCATCGCTGTCATATAATGTGAACAAGAAATTAAAATATGTTGTTTAAGGGTGGCTTAGTCAGTTAAGTGTCCGGCTTTGGCTCAGGTCATGATCTCGCAGTTCGTGGGTTTGAGCCCCACGTTGGGCTCTGTGCTGACAGCTCAGAGCCTGGAGCCTGCTTCGGATTCTGTGTCTCCCTCTCTGCTCGCCCCCCGCCCACACACACACTCTGTCTCTCAAAAATAAACATTAAAAAAAATTTAAATAGGTTGTTTTAAGTTACTGAGCATCATGTAGCCTAAGCTGAGAGATGAAACTATTTCTTTTTTTTAAAAAAATGTTTTAATTGGGGCACCTGGGTGGCTCAGTCAGTCAAACATCCAACTTGATTTTGGCTCAGGTCATGATCCCAGTTTGTGAGATCAAGCCCTGGGTCAGGCTCCTCACTGACAGAGCAGAGCCTGCTTAGGATTCTCTCTCCCCCCTCTCTCTGCCCTTCCCCTAGCTTGTGTTCTCTCTCTCGCTCTCAAAATAAACTTAAAAAAATAAAAAAATTAAAAAGTAATGTTTTAATGATCAATGGAATTAATACCTAGGGCAACCTAATCAAAGTAGCAAGACATTTAAGCCTTACTGCCAATGAATTTCCATGGTAACCACCTACCTCATATAATAAACTGAAAATCATGTCTTTTCTAATTAAAATTTTTACCTTTTAAATATGTGCTTTAGAGAGGGGGAAGGAAACTTAAGTTACTTGTTTGACCTTTAGAACACCTTATTGAGAACAATGGGAGATTCAGGGAAGATTACCGTCAACGGCACACCCTTCCACAGGCAGGTAATTAATCTCTAGCTGATAAAAGAATCAAGGCTATAAACTCAACCGGCAAATCAGCGGCCCAGCAAAGCAAGGAAATGTAACTGTCCATGATTTTATGGGATGCAGAAATCATTCCCCAAAAAGTCCACGTTCACTTTAGCTTTTCTGTACTAGGCTCTGCCCGCAAATCTTACCAATATGAGCAAGACTCGATGATGACCGTAGTTTTTCAAATCATCAATTAAAACAGGACTTGATGAAAATTAGATCTCTCAAACTTTCTTCCAGAAGCCCAAGAAAAGCTTCAAGACTGCTCTCATAGGTACTCTGATGACAACATACATAAATTCACTTAAAAGCTTCCTTGCTGAAGGAAAAATATTCAACACCACCTCTTGCAAATTCATGATGGGGTTTTGGCAAGCTGGACACCCAGAGAAACTCAGAACACTTACTATGAGTAAGCTGACCCCGGAGAGTGGGAGAGAGATAATGCTGTACTCTGCCTTGAAAAGTCCTGAATCTGGGGGCCGCTGTTCACTCTATCACGGTTAGCACGTCCATAGTAGATATCAGGAAGGCTATTTGCATTACTAATTTCAAATCAAGTTAGGATCACGGTTTGCCACAACTGGATAAAAGTTATATCCACAAGGTGTGAATCTTCAATCCATTTGGGCAACTATTCTATAGTCCCTAAATGATACAAGGCAACAGGTCCTTCTGCAAGGCTAGTTTGTGGGAGACCTTGGTAAAGCTTAGCTCAGGAAGACTTTGCAAAAATCAGGATCAAACTGCTGGGGTTCCTGCTTCCAGTCAGGAAGCAAACACAAGAGTCTGATTTGGTTGTAAGGCAGTAAAGAATTTCCTGGGGACTTTTTTTCCCTGCTCTTGACCAACTGGGGCAGGAGAACACATACAAGATGGCACCATTTTCTTCCCACACACATTTCCCTTAAAAAAAAAAAAAAATCCACCCTTCTTTAGCCTTGGTGACTCTGTTTCCTATGAGATCCCAGCCCCCCTGGCCACAGCTGACTGGACCACAACGACTCCTATTCCCAGGGAGAAAAAAGGAAGCAGAGGCCAAGCTTATCAACACGGAGGGAGAGAGGGCTAGAAGCAGAGAAAGGCGGTCTGTATGCTGGAGACCAGCTCCCCTGAGTGCCCAACAACTTAGGAATCAACTTCCTAAGCCCCCAGTTCCCAGGAGGGCTGGCTGGACTACTACGTTTTGCGGTTTTACTGGGTTCCCTCCAACAAACTCCTTACTGTTGATGCTGCTTTGATTAAGCCAGTTTAAGTGAGTTTCTCTCTTTTTGTAGCCAATAAGCCTAGCTGGTTTGCTGTAAATCTTGTGTTTTTTTTAATTTAGAAGTGTTAGATCTCAGGGAACTTTTACAATGAAGGAATAACACGCATACAGTAAAATTATAAACCTTAAATATTAATCATGATGAATTCTTACAAATGAACACATTCATGTCATCAACAACCACGCATCAAGGTAGGCATCATCAGGATCCCAGAAGCCCCCGCTGTCCTTCCCTAGTCAGTACATCCCCATGCACCTCCCCCCCACCCTATTCTTCTATTCAGCATTGATTTTGCCTCTTCATATAAAAGCAATCACACAATGTGTACATTTATGGCTTCCTTTATTCAATATAGTAATGAAGTTACTCAATATAGGGGCGCCTGGGTGGCTCAGTCAGCTAAGCATCTGACTTCAGCTCGTCATGATCTCATAGCTCATGGGTTCGAGCCCCACATCAGGCTCTGTGCTGACAGCTCAGAGCCTGAAGTCTGCTTCGGATTCTGGGTCTCCCTCTCTCTCTGCCCCTCCCCAACTCACACTGTCTGTCTGTCTGTCTCTCTCTCAAAAACCAATGTTAAAAATTTTTTTAATTACTCAATATAATGTATCAACATTCATCATGTTGTTCTGTATAGCAGTCATTTATTCTTTTTCATTGCTGTGTAATATTTTACTACACAACCGTGCCACAATTTATCTACCTGTCCATGGGCATTTGGACAGTTTCTCTTATCTTACTATCCTTCTATTATGAACCTTTTGCAAGTGCTTCTGGTGCACAGCTGCACTCATTCCTGGTGGGCATATGTATCTAGGAATATAATTACTGAGTCACAGAACATGTCTTTGTCTAGCTTTCGAGTAGGTCCAAAGTGGTCAAACCAATTTGTACGTCTATCAGAAGTTCTTGAGAGTTTGAGCTCTTCCATACCTCCATTAAGATTTGGCTATCAGGGTTTTTTTTTGGGGGGGGGGGGGGGTTGTTTTGTTTTTATTTAAAATTTTTTTTTAATATTTATTTTTGACACAAAGAGAGACACAGCATGAGCAGGGGAGGGGCAGAGAGAGAGGGAGACACAGAACCTGAAGCAGGCTCCTGGCTCTGAGCTGTCAGAGCCAGACGCAGGGCTCGACCTCGTCAACCGCGAGATCATGACCTGAGCTGAAGTCAGACACTCAACCGACTGAGCCACCCAGGCGCCCCTGGTTTTTTTTTTTTTTTTTTACTTCAGTCTTTTGACTATGTGTTGGTATCTTACAGCAGTTTTAACTTGCATTTTCCTTTTTAAATTTTTTATTATTTTTGAGAGAGAGTGCACACACATGCATGCAAGTCAGGGAAGGGCAGAGAGAGAGGGAGACAAAGAATCCAAAGCAGGCTCCAGGCACCGAGCTGTCCGCACAGAGCCCAACGCGGGGCTCGAACCCATGAACTGCGAGATCATGACCTGAGCCAAAGTCGGACGCTCAACCGACTGAGCCACCCAGGCACCCCTAACGTGCATTTTCCTGATGACCACTGACACAGAATGCCCTTCTGCTCATTTTTAAAATTAGGTGTTGTTTTTCTTGTTGATTTGTAGCTGCTCCTGACACATTCCGGACAAGCTCTTGTTGGATATGACAAATATCGTCTACCTTATGACTTATCTTTCCCCTCTTCCTTATACTGCTAAATCAAAGTTCTTGATTTTAATGAACATGAGAACAGGCAAAACAGTACACGTTGCTGTGAGAAAAAGACCCAATCATCCGGGCTCCATATAGTCACCTGATTTAAGAAAAGTTAACTAGTAGGGGCACCTGGGTGTTTTAGTCAGTTAAGCTTCCACCTTCAGCTCAGGTCAATCTCACGGTCGGCGGGTTCGAGCCCCACATCGGGCTCTGTGCTAACAGCTCAGAGCCTGGAGCCTGCTTCACATTCTGTGTCTCCCCCTCCTTCTGCCCCGCCCCTGTTCACACTCTGTCTCTCTCTCAAAAATAAACATTACAAAATTAAAAAAAAAAAAAAAAAAAAAAAGAAGGAAAAGTTCACTAGTTAACTCAACAGACCCAGCCTTTACACAGGCCTGGGACTCTCAACACAATGTTACTAATTTCATTCCCCTTCATTACTATCTTCATTCACGCTATCTTCAGATACAATTGATCACCAATTTAACAACCAGTAGTGGGCGCATTTATGTGTGTTTATATCAAGTGTATTTATGCATTGTATCCTAGAAGCACGATTATAAATGGCGAGTGGTTTGTACCACCAGCCCTTGGTAGTCCCAGAACATGCTTCCAGCACTGCTCTGCGTAAGCAGCATCCGTAGGGAGTTACTTCCCAGAAGCGATGCACGGAGCGCTAACCTGGGGTCCCAGGACCGGATCTCATCTGTTGCCTTCCCAGTGCCTCCAGACACGAGCACCCCAACCTCAGTGACCAACAGCAATTACCTGGAATCCCGTTATCCTAAACAACCTGCAAAAGTTTCCCTGGCTGTGGCAGCAGGCAGGGCAACAGGCTTCTCGAGTGATCCAGATTTTAACAAAGCTCAGCCTGGCTCACAAGGCTACTACCTTGCTGATCATCCGGGCTCCTCTGCCCCGTACCTCTCCTCCCCCGCAAGTCACAGGCAGAGACACATGATCTGGCTTGGCCACAATCCTGCAAGACCCTGCAGAGAGAGAAGGGTGGTGGCACTTCTCAGAGTTGGGGGCTCCTGCGGGATCCGGGTCTCTCCCTTTTACTTGTTCCCAGGGTTCTTCTTTGATCCACTGTGTGCCACAATGGCCCTTTCTCTGCTCCTCTGGCCATAAGCAAACAGGATGGCTTTTTTGAGATGTTATTCCAGGAGGGGTTTACAGTCAGGAAATAACCATATCCTAGACGTTTCTTCCCTTATCTACCCTCCCCGCTTCCTCCCCTCCCCACCAAGCTACATACACTTCAACACCAGGGCAGAATCATATTGTTTCTTTTCAGACACACGGAGGCAAAGGAAACATACACCTGACAGGAAGCTTAAGAACTGAGACTCTAGGGGCGACTGGGTGGCTTAGTCGACCGAGTCTGACTTCTGCTCAGGTCAAGATCTCAAGGTTTGTCGGTTTGAGCCCCGCATCGGGCTCTGTGCTGACAGCTCAGAGTGTGGATCCTGTTTCAGATTCTGTGTCTTCCTCTCTCTGCTCCTCCCCCACTCAGGCGGTCTCTCTCTCAAAAATAAATAAACATCTAATTGAGACTCCAGAGCCCAGGCTCTTGACCACTGCCCTGTATTGAGTCAGACCCATTTAACCTCACCAGTCCAAAAATAAAGGTCAAAACCAGGGAAGAAAGTGAGAAAGAAAAGGCTGTCCTGGGCCATGGAGGGTCAAGGAGAGAAAGGGAGCTAGTGAGAATGAGGCACATTTTCCACGGATTCTGCACCCCTAGCCAGCCTGGAACCCAGGCTAAAATGGACATCAACTGTGAACAACAGCTTGAGGTCAGGACTCAGATCAGATTAACAGGTGAGCACTGTTATTTGGTCAAACTGGATGTGAGGCCCAAGGTTCACAACACTTTTTCTTGGAAAGAGCAAGTTCCCAAGAAAATGATTCATCAACTATATACACGTCAAGCCCTTAAGCAGTATTTCCTCCTCTTGCTTGCAAAGGTGTGGGCAGGAAAGAGGGACTTTTTTTCCCCATTGTAGTAAAGCTGCTTTATTTACTGGTTCTGGGCTGGTTCAGAGATCTCAAGCTTCTTATTCACCCCTGACTTCAAGAGGTAAACCTCTGGCCGCCCTTCCCAGCAGCAGGCAGAACCGAGCCCAGATGCCGGAGCACCGATTCTGAGTGGGCAATACTGTTCTCTGGAAGGTGTGCAAGAACTTTATGAGCAAAAGGGATTTCATTAAAGGAAAACGAAGGTCTTCCCATCAGGTTCCCCTGGTTTCTCATGATTATCCCCAACAGTAGCCTCTCCTTTCCGGAGGTTGGCTTAAATAAACCTAAAAAACAAGCAACAAGAGACCATTCACTTTCTCTATTAAATACAACTCTCCCGGAAAGAAAGGGACAAATAATGCATGGAAAGTTGTGTCCTGCCACCTAAACATTTGAGTCTTTCCCCAGAAGTGAGGGGACAGGAGGAGGTCTTCGGGCACCTCACCTCTTTCTTCCATTTGCTCCTGCCTTTTTCCCGTACCTTGGTCCTGCCCTATTCTACACTTCCAATTTTTTTTTAACTTTATTTTTTAGTTTTTAAAATTTACATCCAAATTAGTTAGCATGTAGTGCAACAATGATTTCAGGAGTAGACTCCTTAGTGGCCCTTACCCATTTATCCCATCCCCCCTCCCACAACCCCTCCAACAACCCTCAGCTTGTTCTCCATATTTATGAGTCTCTTTTGTTTTGTCCCCCTCCCTGTTTTTATATTATTTTTGTTGCCCTTCCCTTATGTTCACCTGTTTTGTCTCTTAAAGTCCTCATATGAGTGAAGTCATATGATTTTTGTCTTTCTCTAATTTCACTTAGCATAACACCCTCCGGGTTCCATCCACGTAGTTGCAAATGGCAAGATTTCATTCTTTTCGATCGCTGAATAATACTCCACTGTATGTATATACCACGTTTTCTTTATCCATTCATCCATTGGCTCTTTCCATACCGTGGCAATTGTTGATAGTGCTGCCATAAACACGGGGGTGCAGGTGTCCCTGTATCCCTTGGATAAATGCCTAGTAGTACAATTGCTGGGTCATAGCGCAGTTCTATTTTTAGTTTTTTGAGAAACCTCCATACTGTTTTCCAGAGTGGATGCACCAGCTTGCATTCCCACCAATCATGCAAAAGAGATCCCCTTTCTCCTCATCCTCGCCAACATCTGTTGTCGCCTGAGTTGTTCATGTTAGCCATTCTGACAGGGGTGAGGTGGTATCTCATTGTGGTTTTGATTTGTATTTCCCTGATGATGAGTGATGTTGAGCATTTTTTCATGTGTCGGTTGGCCATCTGGATGTCTTCTTTGGAGAAGTGTCTATTCGTGTCTTTTGCCCATTTCTTCACTGGATTATTTGTTTTTTGGGTGTTGAGTTTGATACGTTCTTTGTAGATTTTTGGATACTAACCTTTTATCTGGTATGTCAATTTGCAAATATCTTCTCCCATTCTGTCAGTTGCCTTTTAGTTTTGTTGATTATTTCCTGCTTTGTGCAGAAGCTTTTTATTTTGATGAGGTCCCAATAGTTCATTTTTGCTTTTGTTTCCCTTGCCCCTGGAGACGTGTTGAGTAAGAACTTGCTGTGGCCAAGGTCAAAGAGGTTTTTGCCCACTGTCTCCTCGAGGATTTTGATGGCTTCCTGTCTTACATTGAGGTCTTTCATCCATTTTGAGTTTCTTTTTGTGTCTGGTGTAAGAAAGTGGTCCATGTTCATTTTTCTGCATGTCGCTGTCCAGTTTTCCCAGCACCACTTGCTGAAGAGACTGTCTTTATTCCATTGGATATTCCTTCCTGCTTTGTCAAAGATTAGTTGGCCTTATGTTTGTGGGTCCATTTCTGGGTTCTCTATTCTGTTTCATTCATCGGAGTGTCTATTCTTGTGCCAGTACCTACACTTCTCATTTGTATATAGTGCTGAAGTTGCTGCTTTGTTTTCATACTGAAGAGATCACATTGCCCCAAGAGCCACAAACAAATGGGAACGGAATTAAAAAAATAACACTTCTGACAAAACAGAGTCCATTGAACTTGGGAAGAGTAACTTAAGAGTACCCTCATGGCTCCAAGTTCACACACACACACACACACACACACACACACACAGAAGGCTGTAGGGAACAAAACGGGACTCAGATGCATGGCTGGCAGTGGGGGGTGTGTGTGTGTGTGTCTCAAATCTTGTTAGGACAAATCTCTTTTCAACCCAAATGTTTCAACTTCAGCGGATGGAAACACAGAATTCCTGATTGAGTAAAGGATAAAAAAGTTACCACACAGCGAGTACCTAAACCATGGTGATGCCCGATCCACTGACACCTTTCAGACCTTCGTGCAGATCTGGGGCCTTGGCATGTTAGGGATATAATGATGCATATGCATGCCGCGAATACTTCTGAATGCCCACAGGGCACAAGCTAGCCAGTCCCCTTCTATTTGATCACTCCCTAACAAGCCCCCGCTGTTCCTCTGGCCAGTGCCTCCCACTCACCCATACCTCGGTCATTCTCAGCATCGCCAACAACTCTCCCATCCCTTCCCCCCAACGAAAACCTATCAGAACACAAGTTCACATGACTTCATGAGAGGATTAGTCTGGAATTCCCTCAACTTAAAAAAAAACAATTTTTTTTTTAAACAATATACCGCAACTTCCATAGCAGTGAATATTTGCACTGCTTCTCCCAACTGTTACTGAAACCCTGCCTAGAGGCGCCTGGGTGGCTCAGTTGGTTGGGCGTCCGACTTCGGCCCAGGTCACGATCTCGCGGTCCGTGAGTTCGAGCCCCGCGTCGGGCTCTGGGCTGATGGCTCAGAGCCTGGAGCCTGCTTCCGATTCTGTGTCTCCCTCTCTCTCTGCCCCTCCCCCGTTCATGCTCTCTCTCTTTCTCAAAAATAAAAAATAATAATAATAATAATAAAACCCTGCCTCGATTAAGGAACGGAGTTGTAGGAAGTAAACTCCAATCATTGCCGGCCTGACCTCCTCTCCCAGATATGGATTGAGTCAACTCCCCCCTGACTCTTGAACTGTTAACTCTGAAAGGAGATCAAAGTGGGGGGGGGGGGGGGGGAGGTGTCTCTGGAGGCAGGCTCTCAAGGTCAGAAGCCTGGGTTTCCCAAAGACACTCAGGCTAAGCCACCCAGGATTTCATCTTGCCACCAAGATGCCACACAGTCTCAAATACCTTAAAGGTCCTGAAGACAAATAGTGTCTACCCCCTGACCAGCAACACCCCCCACCCCGTGATACTTAAAAGGAGAAAACATTTGCACTGAATAACTACAAAGCGGGGGCTGCATTCCTAAGGACACAATCCTCACAAAGAAACAATGGAAAAGATAAAACAGGCACCTTGAGTAGAGGCTGAGGGATGAAGTTTCAAAAGGCCAACAAGAAGTAAATCGCAACAAAGTCTAGCACATCAAATCACATGTTACCTTTCATCAAAAGGAACTCGTTTTGTTTTTCTAAAGAAATGGCAACAACTTAGCACGCCACTGACGTTACACAATATCCAATGTCTCCCTGGGTTGACAACCCCTTTCTCTTTTTTTGTTGCCTTTAAAAATTCTGCACCAAGAGCTCATGTTTTCTTTCGCTTTTCCTTGTGGAAATTTAATTCCCGGCCAACTCCAGAATTCTCCTACAGATATGTCGTGGTCAGTGGCAGACATCAGTAGCTCAACTTAACCAGAAAAGTTCGAAGGCTATCATGAGGTGAGCAAAATCTCGGTCTTCAAATATACCGAATGCCTTAATTCTCCTGCAGTTTATTCGTAAAGTTTTGTTTACTTCTATTAATAGTGAATCCCTTGACCTGCATCTCCTACCAAATTAAAAGAGAAAAATCCCACGAGAACGGAATTTTATAGCACGGAGAAACAGAACGGCTAGAGCAGTTAAAAAGTGGACACGAAATCTCTAGGTGAATTTTTTTTTTAATATTTATTTTTGAGACACAGAGCGAGTGAGCGAGAGGGAGGCTGAGTGGGGGAGGGGCAGGAAGAGAGGGAGACACAGAATTCTGAAGCAGGCTCCAGGCTGTCCACACAGAGCCCAACGCCGGGCTCGAACCCATGAACTGAGAGATCGTGACCTGAGCCAAAGTCGGATGCTTAAATGACTGAGCCACCGAGGAGCCCTCTAGATGAATTCTGTAACTCGCCTAATCTCTTCTCTCTCGCTATGCTGTAACATAAAATCCTATGAGCGCTTTTTTGAGGTGCTCACTTTACTAGTCTGGGGGATTCAATAATGCATATTTACAACTGGTTAAAATAAGACAATGGAGAAGAAGAAGCTTTAGAACAACTAGAACTCACAACTGCTGGGCATTTAAATGAATACAACCATCCCACTGCATCCCACGGCAATCTCCACCTCAGAATTGTGCAGCCCAGTAACCCCACTCCCAGACGTGCATCCAACAGAAATGTATACATACGTTCACCAGAACACATGCACAAATCTGTTCATGACAGCACTGTCCATGCTGGTCCCGAAGTGGAAACAAATGACCCAACGCACGTCTCCAGGAGGATGGATTCAACAGTGGTATAGGCACACGAGAGAATACAATGAAACCACAAAAAGAACAATCCATAGCCACACAAACAACGCGGATCAATCTTATGAACACAACATGCAGTGAAAGAAGCCAGACACAGAGGACACACTCTGTGAGACCATGTATTAAAGTCCAAACATTGACCAAAGGAGTCTTTGATATTAGATGGATACTCCAGGGCCATGAGTAGGGACTTGAAAGCCATGGGATACCAAGATGAGAGGCTTGGGTCCGTGGCTCTGTTTGGGGAAAGGGAAATGAGCAAGTATTTGGCAGCCAAGTGGCAAATAGCATCATATAGTACAGACAATCACCACCCCTAAAAAGGGCTGCTCTTAAGCTGTTTTTATTTTATTTAATTCATCTAGAGAGACAGAGAGCATGCACATGGGGGAGGCAGAGAGAGGGAGATACAGTATCTGAAGCAGACTCCAGGCGCAGAGCCCAATGCAGGGATCGAACTCACCAACTGTGAGATCATGACCTGAGCCAATGCCCAATGGGCTGAGCCAGCCAGGCACCCCTTTGTTTTATTTTATTTTATTTTATTTATAGAACAAGCGGGGGTTAAGTAGTTATTTTTATAGCAGAGAGCAGTTCTGTTGACGACGAGGAGGGGGGAGAGAAGTGGGAGGGAGAGGAGGAAGAAGGGAGGGAGAGGGAGAGAGAAAGAGGGAGGGTGAAGTCAGCTTCATTTCTACCCTTACTCTAGTTATTTTTTCATATTTTCCCCAAGGTCAATGGGTGAAACCAGTCAGAATTACCAACAGGAAGCTAAACAAATTTAGCCAAAAATGTAATGCAGGCATCCACACATTTACATTCTTACCTATAATCAAGCCAAAAACTATATAAAAAAGGAGTTTTATCTGCAACACACAATAAATGTGAACCCTCAACAACAGAAGTTCCTGAGTGCTTCTCTGGGGACCAGGTAATTATAAAAAGGGATTAGTATGTCTTCTGAGTGTTAAGCTAAGCCCCATTGCTCAATTCCATTAACTAATTAAAAAAAAAAACAACAAAAAACTTCCAACAGAGCTACAGGGTTCCTGACATTACCAGAAATACATAACTGTTCCCAATTAACTGATTGCTTCTGTAATGAAAAAAGCATGAGGATATTTAGTTCTAATAGGTTTTTCTGGTCTGTACATCCGTACACAAACACACAACTCAACCACGTACATGTTTCAAGATTCTTCATCAGTGAGAATATCATTTGCTTTCATCATTCAGACTTTAAACATAAAGCTCAAGGAAGAAAAAGGCAAACAGGTATCAGAGTTTAAAGGCCAAAGCTAGAAAATAAAAACAGTTGGATTAGGTCACCTGCTATGCTCACCGGGGGACACGCTGACGAGCAATTCACACGTCTAGTGCCTGCAGTGTTTTAATAAGAGCCCCACTGTTAGGCTTTCCTCCTCGACAGTTCTGTTCTTTTCCATTGCTGAAACACACACACACACACACACACACACACACTCAACAAACCTTAGTTTTCCATTTCTCCATGGCCTTGTCAAGTATGGAATGCTTTATTTAAAATCATAAAGGTAAATGGAAAAAAAGAGAACTAAAAATCACTAGATTAAAATTGGGAGGTAGAGGGGAGAGGAAGAGAAGAGAGGTAAGGGGTATTATTAATACCCTTTTTTCAAATTTGTTGAAATCACGTGTAGATTGTGGCAGTTTAAAAAGGTTCCAAATTTGTCGACACTCTTCCCATCGAGTGGCACATTCATGTTTCCTCCCCTTCGAGTCTGAGCAGGCTTCTGACTGATCCAATGGATAGAGTTTGGTGAAAGGAAAGTCATGTAACTTCTAAGGCTAGGTAGCTTCCAACTGGTTCTCTTGAGGCATTCTAGCTCAAGTTAATTGCATTTGTCCATCTGGAGAGTATTTTTGGATGAGATTAACGTTTTAATCAGTGAACATTAGGTAAAGCAGACTGCTCTCTATAACGTGGGCGGGCCACACCCAATCAGTTGATGGCCTGAATGGAACAAAAAGATCAGCTTCCCCAAACAGGAGAGCATTCTCCAGTAGACTGCTTTGGTCTTCATCTGCACCACCTGCTCTCCTGGGTCTCCAGTCTGCTGGTCCACACTGCAGATTTTGGCCTCAGCAGCTTCCATAACCCTGTCAGCCAAACTCCTTAAAATATATCTTTTTTTTAAAGAAATATATGCACATCCTATTTGTTCAGTTTCTCTGAGGAACGCTGATTAATACATGAAGGAAGCTGGTGGCCAGGCCACCAGTCCAACTACCTGGGGCCACCATGCTGAAGTCCCCATGTTTAGTAATACTCTGGCAAACAGTCAACACGGAGCCTGGTCTCCCGGCCATCCCGGCCAAGGCCTGGGGCATTGGCGCAAAACCTCCTTGGACCCTCCAGACCAGCCAATTTGGCAGTGGAGTGCCACACAGAGACCTCCATCAACACCACAAGCAGCGGCCAAGCCCTGCCTGACTCTATAACCCACGGAATCCCAAACACCATTGAAATAATTGTTTAAGGTAATTTGCTACACAACAACCACCAAAAGAACTAAAAACAGGACTTAACAGGAACACCTGAGACTGGAGCTGAACAGGCACCCAAGAGTGAAGGGTGTTTGTTTTCATTGTAAATGTCTTTGTTGTTTGCATTATTTTATGTACAAATATAACTTCAGAAAGGTATGGAAAACTAAAACGACAGCAAATGTGTTTAGTGTTCACAGTGTACCAGGTAGCTTTCCAAACGCTCCGTAAGGTTTTTAACTCATTTAATCTTCAAATAACCACACGAGCGGAGGGCTTTTATTACCCGCTTCTTATGGATGGGAAACTGAAACACAGAGAGGTTCAGTAACTGTGCCAAAGGCCACACAGTGGAGAGGTCTGTAGGATATTGAAGGAGACCGGGCCTTGAAAAATGAATACAGGTGGGGAGTAAAGCAAAGGGCATTGCAATGCAGGCCACAGCTTTTGAATAAGCGAGGCAGTCTGGTAGTGCTTAACAGGTCAGTCACATGCTTAGGTCACAGAGTGAGGTCACTCAGGTGAATGGCACCTTGAGATTATACTCTTTGTCCAGCGGCTTGTAACTGAGCCAGCCTGGTTGTCTTTCCGCCCCTTACGCCACCAGAATGAGCCATGAGTATCAGAAAATCCCACCCTTCTGCCCTCCTACTACAACTCTGTATCTTTCTATCTCCCCACTTGCCATGAACTCTGGGAGGGTCTAAGCGTCTGACTTTCCCCACTGGGGCCTTGTAGAAAATAGAAACATAATTTTCACTAAAGGTAAATGGATACTAGCTTATTCTATGTGCAAGTTGGTGGAGTGGTCTTCACCTCAGAGCAATTTTTGCTGCATTTTGAGAGCCAAGAGGAGGGAAGAGCCATCAATCAGGCAAAGAAATGATCACTGGACAAAAAATCTGTGGCAGGTGTTCACAATCGAACCCCATGATACAGACTTTAAAGTAAAAATATATTCTCCCAGGGGCACCTGGGTGGCTGGCTCAGTTGGTTACGCACCTGACTTTGGCGCAGGTGATGATTTTGTGGTCCGTGGGTTCAAGCCCTGCACCCGGCTCTGTGCGGACAGGCTCCGGAACCTGGAGCCTGCTTCAGATTCTTTATCTCCCTCTCTCTCTCTGCCTCTCCCCAACTTGAGCTCTCGCTCTCTCTCTCTCTCTCTCTCTGTTAAACAAAAAAAATTTTTAAAGTTTTTTTTCCCAAAAAGCTCTCATCTTTTTTTCTGCCTTTATATTATTTCACCGATTTTCACGATCTTCCAGAGAAAGAATGGTAGGAGACCAGCATCATCCCCACTGTCCAGAATGGCCTGTGCCCTGTTAATCTCTCTTCTTCAAATGGTTTGGTGATATTTTCTTCAGAGATATCTGCTCCCTTGTCAATTTCTAAGGCTCCCTTAAAGCTCAGCTCAAGTAGTACCTTTCAGGAAAGCCAATCCCAATCATCCAGGCAAAAAAGATCTCTTGTCTCAGAGCTCATAGAAGTATTCACTATTTAAGTGAACTAAACACTCTTGTGTTTCCTATAAGGATTCTGTCTAGTGTTTTTAATTCTTACATAGAATTTCTGGACAACCAGCTATTTAATGGTATGATTCCTCTTGTATCCCCTAAAACTCCTAGCTCAGTACCTTTGCAAAAAGCATCATATAAAGAAAAATTGTATGTGACTGGCCAATGAAATTACAATAGTTGCATTTACACTATTGAATAAGGTTATCAGGGTCAAAGTCACCATTACTTTGAGAATTACATTACTAACCAATTAGATACCTTTTCGTAGGTAACGTATTAGTAATTTAAAAATTTCTCTCATCAGCTGGGTACTAGATTCAAGGACAGCTCGATTCTGCAGGTAGTAGGTGAACTACATGTATTCACAGCCATGAAAAAAAAAGTCTCTAGTTTGTGAAATAATCCAAAAGGGGGGGGGGGGGAACTATATGCATAAAGATGATTTCTGCAGTAATATATACCAGTACAAGTCCAAAAAATTAACAATCATTGCCAGTTATGGGGGGATTATTAACTGGAAACCTGTCCATGGGGTTATGGATGTGTGCAGGAATTAGAAAGTCATGGAGACTAAAGCAACATGGAGATATACTTTAAGAGAAAATACAAAATCGAGCAGACATGGAAATGCACTGGAAGGAAACACAGCTGAAATAATCCAGCTCCTGGAATGGGGTAAATACGGGTCACCTTTTGTCCATTTGCAAAACTCTGTAGATTTACTGCTTTTGCAATTTACAACAGGACAGAACTCTCACACACTGCTAGTGCAAATACAAACCACACGATCGCTTGGGCTTCTGTTCAGCAGTGTCTGCTAAACTTAACAGTTTAGAACTCAACAATTTTAAGTATACACTCAAACCCAATGTGTACATGTGCTAAAACGTTCACAGCCAGGCTACGGGCCATAGACAGACAGAATCTGGAAACTACCAAAACACCCATCAATCCCAGGACGGGTAAGTAATTTGGGGTATGATCACGATGGAATATTGCACAGCAAAGATGAGTGAATTACAGCCACTTGCAACATCAGTAAAACTCACCAACATCATTTTGAAAGAAGCCAGATTAAAAACAAACAACAACAACAAAAAGCAACGTATTAGATGATACCATGCATAGAGAGCATGACAACAGGCAAAACTGATCTGTAGTGGCAACAGTGGGTACCCTGGGAAGAAAAAATGACCTGAACAGAGCAGGAGTCCCCCACAATATGGCAACACTGTCTCTTGATCTCAGTGTGCATTCTAGGTTTAGGTTCACTGTGAAAATTCACCAAATTGGTATGTTACAGTTTAACGATTCCTTCAACAATTGGCATTAAGCAGAGCCACACATGCAACATGCAAGGTGCAAAAGAATCATAAAATGTCCCCCAACATTTGAAACCAACTTGACTTCTTGGTTTGATTGCAGGGCAGAAGAGAAGTGGGGAGGCTGTTGGGTAGCTTAGACAGCTTCACCTCTGCTCCCTGAAATGCGATTTTTAAAACATGCACAAATAATCCAACAAACGCTCGAGGGACAAGTCTGCGATTTTCACGGACATCTCCCATCTCCCCTCGCAGCTTCTGAACCTGCTCACCCTACAGGCCTCAGCTGCCAAATGCACTGCCCCTTTTAGCTCTGCTCCTGCCCCCTCCCCATTGCCTTGATTTTTCTCCCACTACACCCCCTCCGCTCCTCCTCTGAACTAGGTGGTAAACAGAAGAGCACATCAGCTCATGAAACTATTTGTGAGTAAATGCTGACATCACAAAATGAACCCAAGTCTTGACTGTATCGATTCCAAGGGCCATTTGCCTGTGGTTTCTTTCCTTGGGGCCAGTTTAGATGATTTAAAAGAAAACTATTTTTAAAACTGCACTCCTCTTTTGTTCTATCACCTTTCCCCCCAAAACACACACATAGACAGAACTCACTTTTGCAGAGGTGGAGCCTCAACTGGAGTTTCACAAAGTGCGCTAAAGCATCCTTGTGCCCCAGGGGGAAAAACGCATCCCTCCAGTGTGTCTTCAAAGGAGGCCACCATTCCGCCAATGGCCTGAGGCTCTCCTGCATCTTTAGACATTAATCCCACCACGAGACAGCCCCTACTATTAACAGCCCCAAATCTATTAAAAAAGAACCCAAGTTTCTAATTCAATCTCTACCTTGGGAAAACCTCACCTTAACAGGAGAGAGGGAGGCTGAGGGAAGGTGAAATGAAAAGTGCTCATGGGGATGGGGTTTCTTTGGAGGGGTGACAAAAACTGTTCTGGAATTAGTGATAACGGTAGAACTTGGCGAATATACTAAAAACCACGGAACTGTACATTTTTTTTTAAAAGAGCGTATTTATGGCCTGCTTATTAGATCTCGATTTTTTTTTTTAAATAACTAAAACGTGGGAGTGCCCCACTTTTTACTAGAGAAGGTTGGATGAAAGGAGCAATTAGCAGGTGAACAGCTAAGCACCACCTAAGAATCAAACTGACTAAACCCGTGAATTAAAAAAAGAGGAAACAGGTCCTGATTTCCATCCAACTCAGAGGTGCGAGGAGGGGTGGGGGGTGGGGGGCGGAATGGAGGCGGGACAAGAAACTGCACAATTACACGTTTGGAGGATTACCCCTCCTTGTTCGTTGGGTTCTCCTGCAGATAGATTTCATTAATTAATCCAACGAGACGAACCTCGTAGAGAGGAGGTGCAGGCAGCGAGCGCTGGGGGACGCCACAGATTGATTTTAACGCTAACTCGGCCCAAGCCGTCACCCATCACCCCGGGGCAGCGCGGCTCCCACTAACCCGCAGGACCCACCACCAGGAGCTGTCTCCCAAAGCTCCCCGGGAACCCAGATGGGGGGTGCGGGGGAGAGTGGGCAAGGGGTGGTGGCTGCCCAGAGCGCAGGATGCGCGGGTTTGCTCAAGCGGCCGGGGAGAGGGGGCGTCGGGGACCAACTCCGCTCGCACCCTCCCTGACCTGACGCCCCGGATCGCCCAGGAGCCCGCGCCGCGCTGGCCAGGGTCCGGCCCCGGAGGCCCCGGAGGCCCCGGGCTCTCCCGCCCTTCCCC
The DNA here is from genome assembly GCF_018350215.1 of Panthera leo. Classification (NCBI taxonomy): domain Eukaryota; kingdom Metazoa; phylum Chordata; class Mammalia; order Carnivora; family Felidae; genus Panthera; species Panthera leo. The sequence goes on from NC_056691.1 coordinate 10,651,704, forward strand.
CACCTCCCGACCCCTCCGACCCCGGCCGGAGCCATCTCGGAGTCGGCTGAGCGCGGCCGAGACCACCTGCCGCTCTGGGATACACAGAGGAAGGGGTCCACCGCCACTCCCCCTGCGGAGCGGAACCGCGAACTTCACCCGCTGACGCCGCGGGGAGGGTCCTGCACCCCGTCCCGCGCTCGCACAGGACCCGAGGGTACCCCAGCGCCGTGCGTCCGCACCCTCCCGTCCCCGGCCCGGACTTCCCCGCTGCCCCGACCGGCCGAGCCCCCCCCCCCCCCACGGCCGCAGCGCGCGCCAAAGCCTGCCGGCCGCGCAGCCCCAGCCACCCTCTCGGACCCCGTCCCTAGGCCCGCCCCAGGGCCGCGGGGGGAGGCAGGGCGAGCGCGAGCCCGCGGGGCTGCCCTCCGCCCCCGCCGCCGCCGCCGGGCGCCCCGGGGCGCGCGCCAAGTTTGCGGGGCCGCCGCGGGGGTCAGGGCCCGCACCCCCCTCGCCCACCCGGCCCGGCACCGGGCCCCGCGCAGCGCCGGCTCACTCACCTCCAGGCGCGCTCCCCAACCTGCGGCGCCCGGCCGGCCGCGGCTCCGGGACCTCGGAGGAGGGGGCGGGGCGCGGAGGGCGGAGCCGGCGCCGGCGAGCAAGCGCCAGAATTAAACCCCGAAACGGACTGCAGCCGCCGCAGGGACGGAGGAGTCGCGGGAGGCCGGCCAGCCTCCGTCCCCAGGCGGGAAGCGACGGCGGCTGCGTCCCGGCGCGGGGCGGGAGGGAGCCCCGGGCGGCTCCGGAGACCGCCGGGGACCCCTGCCCTGCCCTGCGCGGCGCTTCTTTGTACCCCGGGACCCGGCCGGCGGGCGGGCCCCAGTGCGCCTGCGCGCCGCGGCCACTCCACTCGTCCCACGAGGCACCTTCGCGCACCTCCGCCTCACCCCTGCCCGCTGGCCCCTGTCCTGCCAGCGGCGTGCGGGGGAGTCCCCGCCGCCCGGCACGCACCTGCCGCCCACGGCTGTTTGCTCTTCTCCCCGAGGCCGCGAAGGTTCCACCCGCAGTGAAACTTGAGTCGGTTCCCACCTACCGTCTCCGACGGGGAGGGATCCCGGCCAACACCCTCCCACCCCTCCGCCTAGACCTTGCTCGGGCGCCTGCGGGTTGTTTTCTGGCCCCAGGTGAGCGTGCAGGGCTCTGGCTTCCCGCAGGTGCGTGAGTCCCCGGGGCGACCAGGAACCTCCCGCCGCGGTGCCCACGACCGGCCCTGCGTCCTCCGTGCGTTCGCCCCGCCTCGACTGCGGGGCAGAGTCCTCGGTGGAAAAGAAACACGCGTGTCCAGAAGCGCGCGTGTGTTCGGAGGACTCCAGAGAAGGCGCAGTGCCTGCCTCGGGGGCTGAGGGCCCACCAGGAAGTCAGACGCTCATTTCAGAGCCGTCGCAGTGGGTGCGAGAGAGACAGACGAGTGGCGATTGAGAGACCGTGACTCCAGTCTTTCAAATGAAAATGGTTTGAACAAACAGGACTGGAGGGCCAACTTTATGGAAACCAAGTGTTACCAACACAAAACACACATGCACACACACACAGGCATTAATGCCAGCTCCCCAGTCAGGGCTTTTAACGGGGGTAGGGCCCTCCCCGCTGAGCTCCTCAGCAGAGCATACACCCAGCGGAGCCCTACACTTATCACGGGTATTTTTCTAAGTGGGTAAAAGTGAGAAATCACCAAACCTCAAAAGACGAAATGCGGGCCTCTGGGGCGAATGAAATCAGCGCCTCTCTTTGTGTTCGGGCACAGCGCACCTGCTAATTCCTGAAAAGTGATGGCCCTGCCTATTAAATCTCATCAGCGCCCCTGCAGCTCATCAGGTGGCCTTTCCTTCTTCTGGGCCTCAGTTTCTTCACCTGTAGAATGGGGTGAATGGGTTCGGTAGCTCTTCTCCACCCTCTCTCTGCCTAACGTCCATAATTCTATGAAAAGAATCCTCGTCACCTGGGGGACAAGTGGGGGCGCTGCATACACACGGCGCTCTCTACCCTTTGTTTTCCCTTCATTACGTTTAGTCCGTAAATACCTATTTCATAAACCCTCAAACGTTGTCAAACCGAATCGATCAAAGGGATGGCAGATTCCGAACCTTTTTGGTGGGTGTCTATTCGAAATTTCACTTCATTTTTAGTCATTTACCTGTTGCGATGCAACCCACGTACCATAAAAGTTAAAGTTCACAATAAGGTGAGTTTGAACATATTCAAAGCTAAGCAACCATTGCCACTAATTCCAGAACACTTTGATTATTCCAATAAGAACCCCCACACTGGGCAGTCTCTCCTCAGTGTCCCCAACACTGAGCCCCAATCAACCACTACTCTACTTTCTGTCTCTGTGAATTTGCCTATTCTGGATATTTCTGGATATAAATAGAAACATACAATATGTAACCTTTGTGTGTGGCTTCCTAAAGTTTACCTAATATTTGCAGAGTTCATTCATGCTATAGCTTTTATCAATGCTTTATTCCTTTTTGGGGTGCCTGGGTGGCTCAGTCGGTTGGCCATCTGACTTCGGCTCAGGTCATGATCTCATGGTTCCTGAGTTGGAGCCCCCCATTGGGCTCTGTGCTGACAGCTCAGAGCCTGGAGCCTGCTTTGGATTCTGTGTCTCCTCTCTCTGCCCCTCCCCTGTTCATGCTCTTTCTCTCCTCTCTCTCAAAAATAAATAAACATTAAAAAAAACTTTATTCCTTTTTATAGCTGAATGATATTCCATTGTGTGGATAGGCCCACACCTTATTTATCCATTCGCCATTTGATGGACATTTTGGATTGTTTCCACCTTTTGGCTCTATGCTGCCCTGTGATCGAGGAGAGGAGGGAAACTTCTTAGCTATTTGGCAACTCTATGATGAAATTTTCCAGGAACTACCAAACTTTTCCCAAGCGGCTGTACTATTTTACATTCCCATTATGAGAGTTCTAATGTCTCCAAACCCTGGCCCATAGTTGTTATTTTTATTATTATTATATATATTCTAATGGGGGTGGATTGGTTTTAATTTGCATTTCCCAAATGACTAATGATATGGAGCATCTTTCTTTTCATATCCTTATTGGCCATCTGCATATCTGCCCTGGAGAAATGTCAAGTCAAATCCTTTGCCCATTTTTACATTGGGTTATGTATCTTTTGTGTTTTTTTTTTTTAATGTTTATTTATTGTTTTGAGAGAGAAAAAAAGAGAGCATGGGGGAAGGGCCGAGAGGGAGACCCAGAATCCGGAGCAGGCTCCAGGCTCTGAGCTGTCAGCACACAGCCTGACGCGGGGCTCAGACTCACAAGCTGACAGATCATGACCTGAACTGAAGTCTGACGCTTAACCGACTGAGCCACCCAGGGGTCCTCATTTTATTGTTGAGTTGCAAGTGGTCTTTGCTTATATCTAATAAGTAATAGTAGTTCTTTATCAGACAGATGATTGGTAAATATTTTCTCCCATTCTGTGAGTTGTCTTTTCACTTTCCGGAGAGTGTCCTTTGAAACACATACATTTTTAATTTGATAGGTATGTGTTTTTACAACATGGCATGAGCTAACACTTATGTTATAAGCTAATACCTCACAGGTTTTCAGAGTGTAAAAGTAATGCATGCCCATTATCAGAAATAAACTTTGGGTGGGGCGCCTGGGTGGCTCAGTCGGTTGAGCATCCGACTTTGGCTCGGGTCATGATCTCACGGTTCATGGGTTCAAGCCCCGCGTCAGGCTCTGTGGTGACAGCTCAGAACCTGGAACCTGCTTTGGATTCTGTGCCTCCCTCTTTCTCCGCCCTTCCCCCACTAGTGCTCTGTCTCTCTCTCTCTCTCTCCAAAAAATAAATAAGCATTAAAAAAAATTTTAAAAAGAAATAAACTTTGGGAAAATATAAAAAGGATAAATAAAAATTAACAATCACTTATGGCTCCATCACCTGCATATGGTCACTGCTCAGATTGTGGCTTATTTCCTGCAGGGGCTTTTCAAACACACATTTATTTATTTGCTATCACCCCAATGACATCACGTGGCCCACGCTCTGCACTTGGGGTCATGATGAGGACTCCCTGGCAGCATCCCCAGGTTTAGAACTTCCTCCTTTCCCATCAAAACCAATGCTTCTGTGCCCATTCCTTCAGGTTCAGTTAAACCATCTAGTACAAAGGGGCACCTGGGTGGTTCAGTCAGTTAAGCATCCGCCTTTGGCTCAGGTCATCATCTCATGGTTCACGGGTTCAAGCCCTGCATCGGGCTCTTTGCTCTCAACACGGGGCCAATTCAGATCCTCTGTCCCTCGCTGTCTGCCCCTCCTCTGTTTGCACAGGCACATGCTCGCTCTCTCTCTCTCTCTCTGAAAAATAAAGAAACGTTAAAAAAAAAGCTATCTAGGACATTAATAATGCACATGACCGTAAGTTACAGAAGCTTCGCAGTTAAAGGTCATCTGGCCTGGTTCTGGGATATATACCCCGTCAGACCATTTGCATAGTGGACTTTCATGTCACATAATTAGTCAGTCATCTGCCACATATTAGGGATTTTGTGCAAGTAGCAACTGCCAACTGTTTTACCTCCCTGAGCCTCAAGCTCCTTGTCTGTACAATGGAAATAATACCAACCTTGAGGGACAGTAAGAATCAAATCTCACAGAGTGAGTTGGACCAGACTGGGCCTTGGCTATGCTGCAGGTAGGAATCTGGGACCCTGTATGTCCCATGCATTCGAGCCCAATAAGGTACATGGCAGCACGGAGATGAATCAGGAAAGAGCAAGGAAGACACGCAGGCAAGAGGTCGCCAAAGTCATACTAGCCCTTTGGGACACGTTAGAATTGGGGCAGGCCCTGGGAGTTATTTCCTTTCTCACATTCTTCTTCATTTCATTTTTTTTTTTTTTACAATAGCTATATCCACTCTTATCGTTGAGATGGTTTTAAAGTTTTTGTTATTCTCAAATATTTTATAGATGTGAGGGAAAGGGTTTTGTCTGTTTTCACGCCAGAGCATTAAAGAGAAGTCCTGGTGGTAAGAATGTGTGTGTGTGTGTGTGTGTGTGTGTGTCCATATGTGTGTGTGTGACGGAGCGTGTGTGTGCAGTGCAAGCCTGGACACAAGTGAGACTCTCTCAAAGAAAAGGTAAACTGAGGCACAGGGTGGGGGACTGTGAAGTTGAGACAGCTGGATCCACCCATGTAGATCTTTTCCCAAGGCCGACCTCAGAGGTTCTAGATTTTACTAAGGGAAGCTATGTGTTCCTCACCCCTGCTCGGGTCTTAACTGCTGCTAAGGAGTCTTCTTTCTGAATAACATTTATTAATATTACAAAACCCTAGTCCCTGACTCACTGCCAGTGGCTCTGTGGTTCCCTCTTCCAAAATAGCACTTCGACCTCCGTCACCGGAGAAAGCTAAAATATAGCAGCAGAAGGGAACGGCCCACATTGCTGGCTCTGGCTTCTTTCCAAATCCCAAGCTTACAACTTAGACTTCACCCTTTCATTTGTCACTGACTTAGAACCATTACAAAGCTTAGAAATTAATGTAAAATAATCGAGTTGCTGACTGCATCAGAAAACATACGGTTACTACCTAAATCTACAAAGAAAAGAGGACCTAATTTATTTCAACCTATAACCAGATAGCCCCACACTTCTGGTTCCTGGAAACGAGCGTCTCAAAAGTAAAGGACTCACTGATTCATTTGCTTTAGTTATTTTGCAAAGTAACTTAGGGTTTAGTCTGCATGAGGCTGAAACACTGTACAAATACGTTTTACATATCGTTGAAGGATATAAGCCTAGTTCGGGATATTTGAGCTAAGAATAATTTTTACTCATAATTATAATCGTCAATGTATCATTGTTACTAATATAAAATATTAATACAGTACTCAAAAGGTACATGACATTCTCAGAGATTCCTAAGTAGAGGGATTATATATACAAGCTTGTCCCTGCAAACCTACTATATTTAGGACACTTACTTATTTAACAAATATTTATCAGGGACCTACTGTGCCCAAAGCACTGGGTTAAGCTTTATAAAGGACACAGAGACGAAGAATCCCAAGAAACTACCTGTAGTTTAGAGGAGTTAACACGTGTACAAAATTCACTGTCACATAAAAGGCTCTGGCTTGAAAGAGGCATGAAGTACCATTATAATTAAAACAATAGAATGTTAATAATTGATAACACTTACTGAGAGCCTCATTGTCCTGCGAGCTCGTCATGACGATTATTCACGTTGCAGAAATGAAGACAGAGCTTCAGGGAGGGTCAAGTACATACCAGAAGCCACAATGCTTAGCGGTGGAGGGAGGATTCGAACCCAGGTCGCAGAGCTGCTGAGCCAGAATTCACCACCCATCACTTTCAGCTAGCCCAGTGTGTGCATTGTGTTGGAGGTATTTTGTTTTGTTTGTTTTTGTTTTCATCGTATTGGTGATAACTTCGCACTGAGTCATTGTCACTGAAGCATTTTCTCCCTTGGCAAGGAGCCCCTGCCCCGGTGATCTTTTGACCTCGACCTCATAGCACCATTCTCTAACCTGGTAGTTTTCGAAACAACCCGGCGGTCCTTTGAGCCTCGGTGACTTTTCATCAAACAGACCTTCAATGGAGGATAAACATGAAGGTTCTCTGAACACAGCTGAACAGGGAGGGCATCTTCTGTGGGCTCCAGGGGCATGGGGAGGGGGGGTGGTGGGTTGGGAAGGAGGCTGCCCCACATTCAGTGGAGGCTTAGCACAGCTGAAACCCAGTAAGGAACACTGATGTCAATCCAACCTCGGTCTTGTCACTAAAGAAGCGTTCACTTTCCCTGCACTGGTAGGGCTGCATCTAGTTCAACAGATGGATGGGCGTGAACCTGATGAGGTCTTAGAGTTGGTCGTGCTGAATGTTCCTTGTGACATGAAGAGCAGCTTCCTTTAATCGGGAGTTATCTTGTAAAGGTCAAAGATGACTTCCTGACCTGGTGGTCCAAACCTGGTCAGGAAGGTTGGGAAAGTCAAACGCTGAGCACCAGAACCGACCGAGTTGGAAAAATTGTGGCTCTTGCTGGAAGGGATCTGGTTACATAAGAGTCTTTTAACGAATGCCTTATTCAAAAGATTCCTGGTATGTGTAACATGGCGGTAAGGTTCAACAAAGAAGGGCTTAGTCAACTTGTTTCTTCCGGCCACAATGGTGGAGTCTGACAAAGCCCAGCCAGAGGAGGGGAGGAGAATGCTGGGGAGGGGGCGGGGAGGGGAGGGGAGGCAGTCACACAGAGTTGGGGGACAATGGCTTTAGTTCAGGGATACCCTCCCTGAAATCCTGCTTTGAGACTTGAAGCCAAGGCAAGGATTTTTTTCCCTAAAGTTTTCTTGTTTACTGTCCTTCCTGTTTCTCTCCAGGAAACACAGAGAACTCTAGAAAGCTATTATTATTATCCTAACAAAGAAGCTAACCCAATTTCTTTGCACCTTCTGTCTCAAGTCAGCCTAAAGGGCACTTCACTTACCTAATCAATGCAAGGGCTTGCTGTCTGTGGTAGTCTGTGTGCCTTGGCTGACTTGTCCCCTCCGTGTGGTCGGTCTTTCAGGCTTTCACGTACCTAAGCACAGGGACCTAGTCTATTGAACTCTCAGGACACTGCTCAGGTCATGGGCACGATTTTTTTAAATAATATATGTAATTGATTGTTAAGTTAGCTAACATACAGGGCACAACACAGTGTGCTCTTGGCTTTGGGGGTAGATTCCCGTGATTCATCACTTACATGCAACACCCAGGGCTCATCCCAACAAGTGCCCTCCTCAATGTCCCGGGCACTATTTTTATGGTGCTGGTTATTTTGAAAACTGGAAGTAACTCAAATATCTTATAATAGGTATTATTTGAGATGATGTGACACAGCACTAGTGAAGAATGCCATAGAGCCAGGAAAAATGTTAAGAATATTGTAGTCTTTTGAGACATATGCAATGATCCTAAGGAGGAAGGAACATCAAAATACCAAGCAGTGCATACACATTGATGTATACTGGCAACAACTATGTAAAAAAAATAAATGTTTGTAGACTACCAAAGAGCCATGGTGATCTTTAAAGATCAAACATGATTGAGGGGCCCGGGTGGCTCAGTTGGTTAAGTGTCCAACTCTTGATTTCCGCTCAGCTCATGATCTCAGTTTGTGAGTTCGACCCCCATGTCAGGCAACACAATGACAGCACAGAACTGCTTGGGATTCTCTCTCTCTGTCTTTCTCCTGCTCATGCACACTCTCTCTCTTCTCTCTCAAAATAAATAAAGAAACATTAAAAAAAAAAAACAAAAAATGATCAAACATGGTAGAAATGGGTTTAGGCCCAGTCAACCCTTTATAATCAAAAGTTAACTTAAAATATATATAAACTATTGTATTAGTTATATACTGCTGCATAAATAAATTATCCCAAAATGTAGAAGCTTGGGACAACAAACATTTATTGTCTCACCCGGTTTCTGTGGCTCAGGAAGCTGGGAGCTGCTTAGCTGGATGGTTCCGGCTCAGAGTCTGTCATGAAGTTGCGGTCAAAATGTCTGCGAGGACAGCTGTCAAATGAAGGCTTGACCACAGCTGGTGGGTCCACTTCCAAGATGGCTCTGACTCACGTGGCCGTTGTCAAAAGGACTCAGTTCCTTGTCATGTAGACCTGTCCTTAGGGAGCACCTCTCCATAGGGAGTGGCTCTCCATAGGGCTGTTTGTGACATGACAGCTGGCTTCCCCAGAGCAACTGATGATTGAGAGGGAGAGAAAGACCAAGATCATAGCTGCAAGGCCTTTTACAATCTAATCTTTAAAGTGACATATCATCACTTCCGCCATATTCTATGGTCACATAGACCAACCACGATACGGTGGAGGAGGGGACCGTACACAGGTCCGAATACTGAGACAGGATCATGAGGGATAACCTCGGAAGTTAGCTACACAACTATTAATAACAATAAGAAGACATTTTTGCTCAAAAGCATGTTTTGATTATTGAACGTACATTTCAAGTATACCTTGAAATACGTATTTCAAAATACCTAAGCCCCTGACTATACTTTTCAAGACACAATCACTGTATTCACTTAGTATCATCTACGTGCCATGAGCACTGTATTAAGGTTTTACATGGACTTCCTCCTGCAACCCTCACAGGTTGGAGGGAGGCACTTTTTGTGGCCTCATTTCAGTCATTTCGGAGATGGAACTTGAAGCACAGAGAGGTTCAGCAACCTGCCCGAGGGCATACATCTATCGAGGACAGAAACCAGCCCATGAGCTCAGATATGTCATCCAGGCACACACATCTTCACTAAGCTGTACTGATTCCCCCAGTGACAGTTTTGTGGGATCAATCCCTATCCTAACCCGGCTTTACAAGCTAAGAGCCATCACTCCAGGCGGGTGGGGACTTGAGGATGACCCCGCAGGCACAGAATGAATAAACCAAGACTCCAATCCACAGTTAGGTTCCTGGAGTTTTTCATCATGATGAAGACAGTAACAGTGCCTGGGGCATCTCTCTTCCTCCCCTCTCCCCTCCCCCCACTCCCGCTACACTGGCCTCCCTGCTGCTCTTGAAACACTCCCAGCATGCTTCTGCCTTAGGTCTTTTCTGTTTGATGATCCTCTTGCCATCCCCCAGATCAGCACGGCTCCTTCCAGTACCTCCTTTTCCCAAATGTCACCTCTCCAGGGAGGCCCGCTGATACTGGGCTACTTGACATGCTCACTCCACTTTTACTTAGCCCCGTCTTCCCTCCCTGACTCTCCCTTCCCATAGCAGTCACCACCGTCCATATCTGGGTCTGTTTTGTTCATTGAGGTGTCCTAGCACTTACAACAGTCTTTGGTGCACAATGAGACAGAGAAAGAGAGAGAGATTGTAAGCAGGGGAGGCACGGGGAGAGAGGGAGACATAGAATTCCAAATGGGCTATGCAATGTCAGTGCAAAGCCTGATGCGGGGCTCGAACTCACAAACCATGAGATCGTGACCTGAGCCGGAATCAAGAGTTAGCCACTTAACCAAATAAGCCACGCAGGCACCCTGAGAGCTGTTGTTTCTTCTTCTTTTTTTTTTTACTGTTTATTTATTTTATTTTTAATTTTTCTTTAGTTTTTTTAATGTTTATTTATTTTTGACAGGGAGAGAGAGTGCAAGCAGGGGAGGGGCAGAGAGAGAGGGAGACACAGAATCCCAAGCAGGATCCAGGCTCTGAGCTGTTAGCACAGAGCCCCACGCGGGGCTCAAACCCATGAACCATGAGATCATGACCTGAGCCAAAGTCAGACACTTCACTGACTGAGCCACCCAGGGGCCCCGAGAGTTGTTTCTTCTTAATGAACATTTTACACATGTTATCACATATGTTTATTTTTCAACCAGAGGAGATGTATCAGAAATTTCTAGAAACGACAAACACTCTGGAAACAGAAGATGCTTTTAACTTAGAAGAGAGATGAACCCGGTCAGGATGGAAGAATTTTCACTGCCCAAGTAGGGGCCCATTCCTCCCTATGAAGCCTAAGCAAGGGGCACCTGGCTGGCTCAGTGAGAGGAGGACACGACTCTTGATCTTGGGGTCGTGAGTTCGAACCCCACATTGGGTATAGAGATTACTTAAAAGTAAAATCTTAAAAAAGAAAGGAAGAAAGTAAGAAACCAAACAAATATTTACTTTTGACGTTAGAAAAAGTCAGTGAAGCATATGACATTTCATAATGAATGAAATGAAAGACCTTCCTTCCTTCCTTTATTTATTCTGGATAATCTATTAGTTTTAAGTATGTTTTGTTCCCCCAGACATAGAGGTATTGTTTGACAGAAGGTCAGCATTCAGTGTAAATGGGCTCAGGTCTACCTAGAACTATGAACTATAATCCTGGTCACGTCAGAATGCTGATTTACTAGTTGAGAATGTATGCAGTAAAGGTCCGTTGATGCTGAGTTTTTTCTTCCAACCCACTAAACATATCAACTATAGGGGCACCTGGGTGGCTCGGTCGGTTGAGCATCCGACTTCAGCTCAGGTCATGATCTCACGGTGCGCGAGTTCGAGCCCCGCGTCGGGCTCTGTGCTGACAGCTCGGAGCCCGGAGCCTGCTTCCAATTCTGTGTCTCCCTCTCTCTCTGACCCTCCCCTGCTCATGTTCTGTCTCTCTCTGTCTCAAAAATAAACATTAAAAAAATTTTAAAAAAAGAAACATATCAACTATAGAAATACAGGCACCTGCTAAAAGCTAGCCATCAAGCCTATATTACGTCTTAATATCTTCAGCAACCCTAAGGGTGCACACCGTAGTTACAAAGCCCAAAGAAGTTCAGCCACCTGTTAAGATTACACAACCAAGGCAGAGACTCAGACCAAGATTATCTGTCTAATTCTGAAATGTGGGCCAGTTTCAAGGCGCCACTTTCCGGCCTTGACCGTGAGCCCAAGCACCAGCCTTACCTAGTTATCTGTATGCAAGGTACGACAACCAAACATTGCACGGTACATATTTACATTCAGAAAAGCTTCATTGTTAATCTGAAATTCAGGTTGAACTGGATGCCTTGGTTTTTATTTGCTAAACCTGGAAACTCTATAGGGAAGGAACCCCGGAGATCATTGAGTTTAGTGGTTCTTAGCCAGGGGTCCTTGACAAAATGATCCAGAGGGCTTTTCAAAATACACATACAGGTTCTACCCCACACCCTATGAAGATTCTGGAGTGTACCCAGCCCTGTGAATTTTCAGAAAGTTTTATTTGTTCATTAAAAAAAAATAGTGAGTACTGGGGCACCTGGGTGGCTCTGTGGGTTGAGTGTCTGACTTTGGCTCAGGTCATGATCTCGCGGCTTCTGAGTCTGAGCCCCTGCATCGGGCTCTGTGCTGACAGCTCAGAGCCTGGAGCCTGCTTCAGATCCTGTGTGTCCCTCTCTCTCCCCTCCCTCCCTCATCCTCTGTCTCTCTCTCTGTCTCTCAAAAATAATAAACATCAAGACCATTTTTTTAAATATTGAGTATCTACCCTGTGTCAAGTACTTTTCTATGCCTTGGAAACACGGCAAGAAATAATTCCCACCACACTGGACAGAGTGAGGGCAGACCAAGTGCAGAGAAACCTCAACCAAAATGCACACAAGTTAGCCGGGAACCATATGCTGGGGTGTCCCATGTTTAGAGAGATTCATGGAGCAGATTAGCCAGTTAGTATGCTTAACAAGAAAAACATAGCCCCCGGGGCCCCGGGTGGCTCAGTGGGTTAAGTGTCTAATTTCCACTCAAGTCATGATCTCAAGGTTTGTGGGTTCCAGACCTCCATAGGGCTCTCTGTGGTCAGCATGGAGCCTGCTTGGGATTCTCTCTCTCTCTCTCTCTCTCTCTCTCTCTCTCTGTGCCCCTCCCCTGTTCATGCTCTTTCTCTCTCTCTCAAAAATAAATATTTATTTATTTATTTATTTATTTTTTATTTTTTTTTAACGTTTATTTATTTTTGAGACAGAGAGAGACAGAGCATGAACAGGGGAGGGGCAGAGAGAGAGGGAGACACAGAATCGGAAGCAGGCTCCAGGCTCTGAGCTGTCAGCACAGAGCCCGACGCGGGGATTGAACTCACGGACGGTGAGATCATGACCTGAGCCAAAGTTGGACGCTTAACCGACCAAGCCACCCAGGTGCCCCAAAAATAAATATACATTTAAAGAAAAATTCCAAAGCACAGGGACTAAGAGTGGGGAGAGGGTCCTCCATCTGCCTGTTGAAAATTGGATTAATGGACTTTGCTCCCTGAGACCCAAGGAACAAAGCTGACCTGGGACCAGTCCAGGCTTCCAGGGCCTCTGTGAACTCAAACTTGGGCCTGTCATGGGCCAAACCACTGTCATATGCCTGTCTTGTGAAGCCTAACTTTTGTTTTCTTGACTTCTCCAAGGCAAATGCCAAAGCGAATGAACCACGTGCTTGGCCTCTGAGACATTGACAGTAACCACCCCAGATAAATCCAGAAAGTCCTTCTTTCCAGGCTCAAGCACAACGTTCTCTTCTGCTGTGTTGGCTGAGCTTGGTGGCTACATAGCCCTCGCTGGGGCCCATCACAGGCCAGAGATATGAGAGCAGTCCTTTGTCACCAACCTGTGCCCCACTCTGCAAGCCATCATCTCGTGCTCCCTGACAGTGAACCAGAAACAAATCCTGCACCTTGCACCTTTGTTTTTTTTTTTTTTTTTTTTTTTTTGTCATTAACACTCTTTATCTCACCTGTCACTATCTTTTTCAAACTTGATTCTCAGTGCTCGTGACCGTGGGTCCAAAGGATGGATGACGTAATAGATTGGAATGAACGGTGAACCTTCAGTTGAACTGGTTTTCCAGGGCACAGGAGAGGTGCTGTTTGAGGCTCCTACTTTGCGCGGAAGAAGGGCAAATCAAACAAAAGCGGCCAGATCCGGACTGCTGAGTGGGGGCTCGGTGCTGAGCCCTCTGCATCCACTGTTCTTTTCATCCTCAGCACATCCTCACAGGGTGGATAATCTCGTCCACGTTTTCTACTAGGAGGAAGCTGGCTCAGAGGACTGAATTGAGGCGGGCTGGCTAGTCTGAAGCAGAGCGGGGCTCGGAGTGGGCGCTGTCTGCAAGGCAGGAATTTTTAACCACCAGCTGCCTGTCTGCCTCTAACCGGTCTGGGGTGTGGTCTGCAGGCCCCTTTACTCTCTCGGCCCCTGTGTCCCCGAAACCCTTGGCTCCTGATGGGAGGGCGGTGGCTTCTGTCTGCTATCTGTGCAGAAGCGGTGAGGGGCCTGCCTGTGCAAAGCTGAAGGGTAGCCCGGGGGCAGCAAAGAGACCCCCCCCCCCTCACCTGCTCTGTGTGCACACAGATGGATCTCTTTGGCCAGCACCTATTATCAGGAGTAGCTGTTGTGTGTGTGTGTGTGTGTGTGTGTGTGTGTGTGTGTGTGTTTTCCAGAAATGGCCATTTTAACGCAGAAAACAAGCTGTTGTTTTTAATTCACCTGAGGGCCCTACACGGTGCACTTCTTTCCAATTCACTCCTGATTTCAGCACCCTTAGAGAATCGCCCCAGTGACTGCACACCTGTATGAGAGCTGCCTGAGTCTGAAAGGCATGCGCCTTTACCTCTGTGAAAGAGCTCACAAGATGCCAGGAATGCCTGCCCAGGCCCCTCTTCCCAGGGGTGTCAGGAGGGCTGAGTGAAAAGCGGGAAGAATGCATTGTCTCTGCAAGCAATGGTGTATTTATTTGCACGAGAAACTACAAACTTCAGTCCCATGATGGATCAATGAGACTTTCAGGGGTAGGACCGGGGACCTAACCATCATTGCATACCAATTCTTCCATCTGACCTAATCCTCACATCAGCCCCGTAAAGGCCACACTTCTGTCATTCCCATTTTACAGGCCAGGAAACTAAGGCTCACACGGGTACCATAAATGGCCCATGGTCACAGAAAACAGTTCCAAGCCACTATTCATTGCCTGGCTTTCTCAAGCCTTCCTGCACACCGGGGTCATGGTGGGGGAATTCTTCTAGGACACCAGTGTCTGATTCAAACCCAAACCAATTAAACCTGAATCCCTGGGGGCAGGGGCATCAGCGGTGGTTGCTTTTTAAGCGCCCCAGGTGATCTAATGGGGTGAGAATTTTACACCTTAGAAAAGCAGGTGCTTTGTTTGGGGAGTGAGGGGTGCTCGCATCTAGAGCTGGGCCAGCAGAGGCCCCTGGGCAGTGGAGTGTGTGTTCCACATCCACAGGAATGGAAAACCGGCAGGAAATAGTGTTGTGTGATGCTTAATGGCTCCAGTCGGTTTCTGGAGACAGACACCTTGCATTTGAATCTGTGCCCTCCTTGATGGCGTGACCTTGGGCCCGAGTTTACCCATCACTACGAGGAGGATAATGATAAATCCCACCTTAGAGGCTGTGAGGAGACAAGTGAGGGATGCACGTGTCGAGCTCAGCACAGATTTTTACGCTTCCTGAGCGATTAGCCACTGTTAGTAACTGACGGCAATTAGGACACCTCCAAGCGCCTGCTGCAAATACCAAGGAGTTTCAAAGATCAATTCAAATTCTGAAAAGGCTTTCTACCGCCTCACTTCCGATCATCAAGTTTTTTAGAATTACCCTCTCAACTTGAAAATTGAATTCATTTGCCTCGGAGGTTCAGCGTCAGGCGGCCCTGTTCTGGAGGTGGGATTGGGGCAGGGGGTGCAGCAAGGGGAGGAGGGCGGTAAGGCTCCCACTGCAGCCGGTGGGGCCCAGCAAGGGGAACTGGGGCCCCAGGGAAAGCCTTCAGTCCCCAGCGAGGGAGAGGTTGGAGAGGGGGCGGGCAGGGGGAAGCAGGACTCGGGGTCAAAGCAGAATGGGTGACGGGAAGCCAGTTTCAGGGTCTGGGGAAGAGTTCAGAGGTCTCTCACCAGGATCCAAGGACCTCGCTCTACCCACCGCTCCCCCTTCTTTTGGTCATTTTTTGGGTACTATTCTCACCACCCGATACCTCTGCTCTCCATTTAGCTCAGTGATGTTGATTCTTGTAAACCCACATCAAACCTTGCTCATTCTGTGGCTCGTTGTGGCCCGATCTACGTCCAAGTTAGCCTGGTTTCCTCTGAGTGGCTGCTGGCCTTTGTGCAGTTCTACCTGGCCCTGTCATTGCCCTGGCCCTGTCATTGCCGTTGCATGAGCTTACCTAGTTTAAAGGTATTTTTGAGTTCCGAGAGGGTGGAGGCCACATTCTGTACTTGGAAGCAGCCCGCCTTCTCCTAGTGAAGGTTAACCCAGATGTTTGACTCTCCGTGGACAAAATGCATTATTTCCACATAGAGCATCACACAACCAAGAGCTCAAAGAAAGCTTAAACGTCTTGTAGTCCAGGAGGGACAAACGGTCCTCTCCATCCACCTCCAAATCTTGCAGAGATGTTTTATGTGGCCAAGCCAAAGTTTTGGTTTGGTTTTTTTTGTACATAATATTGAGTTTGAGTGCCTTTAGGTAGGGCCGTCCGATCATCTGCTGTTCAATCCGTCTCCTGATGCCTTAACGTTTCAGACAATTTAACCGCCTGACCCCTAAAACTCATTTGCGTCTATGAGCTCTGATTGGAGCCCCGTTCCCCAAATTCTTGGATCTCCCCCCCCACCAAAACCTCTGACAGATGGCTCTCCTGCTTATCTTCCAGAGGCAGGGAGCTTCTGGGGAAGTGCATGCTTTTCATACATAATATTTATAGCAGAGATTCTCCAGCCGAAATTCGTGCGCTGCGTTCTAACTGCTGAACTTTAAATCCTTTCCGTAGCTGTCTGCTTCCTGCGGAATGCTTTTCCTGTTCCCAGGCATTCCATCACAAGACGGAGGCAGCTTTCAGATACGTTTTCCCACCTGCTCTTTAGGAAGAAGACAGGAAACTTGGAACCACATTTGACTTTGCTCTGCAACGGCCGTCACCTGAAAATGACCTTGGCCAATGCCCCTCTTCATGCTTGTGGAATATTGGCCCCATGCATCCATCCAACCTTTTGATCTCGAGACTGAACTTTCTCGGACATCATGGAATACTTTCATGTCTGTCTAAAAGGGGGTGAGCTGAGAGTGTAGGCTGCACCAGCACCCCCAGAAGCCTGCGATTTGAGGATAGGATAGAGCTAAGTAGATCGTATCTCATATTGCCCCATTCGGTCTAGACACTTCCACAGCTTTGTGCTGTACAGAAGTTAGCTCGTGCCTGAATGCCCAGGAATGCAACACCAGCAATAATTTACCAGATGGAATGTGTTTTCTGGTGTTTCTCCCTGTCTTAAGGGAGCTCTGTCAAAGGTTTTGGTTCCAGTTTTGACAGAATGGATTGCAGACCTGTTATAACCTGATGAGCAGGGGGGAAATTCCATATTTTTCTGTTTTCAGGAAAAATAATTTCCATGTGAAGGGCCATCTGGAGGACTGAGTATATAATAAATCACTGCCAACACCCATTGCACTTAGTGGAAACCCAGTTATTTTCTTGCAAGTAGAGACAGGTGGATACAGTGTTGGCTTCTCAAAACAATGTTGTCATGAACTTCCCTGAGGGAGAGCCAAAGGTCAGGAAGACCCCAGGCTGTTGGTCTGGGAAGAAAGGTGCTGCTGTAGCGGGGAAATAGGAGACCATTTGGATTTTTCGTTTCTCCCTCAGATGTAGTCCCCACAAAATCTAATATGTTTTTGTCCTATGTAGCTTCCTTTTATAATTCTAGAAAGCACAGTTCTTTGCAGTTTGTATCGATCCGCTGATCTTAATCAAGATGAAGGTTTCAAGTCAATGTCACTTAGTAGCTGAACCACCTAAAGTGAGCCTTCTAACTCCTTTAGCCTTTCCTTGCCCATTTGGAAAATGTGGCTGATGGAAATGTACCTACTCTTGTTAAGCTCCCAGAACAGAGGTGATTCAAGGGACATGAATTCTTTTCTCCGGCAAGTAAAAAATTCCAAAGGAGAGGAGGTCTCCATGCATATAAATTCAAGCAGCAAAATTATTATAGTCTATACGTTACATAGGCTGCTCAAATCAATTATGTGTTGTAGATATTACCCTTCTTTTTTTCTAAGTTTACTTATTTTGAGAGAGAGAGCATGCACATGAGTGAGGGAGGGGTAGACAGAGAAGGAGGGAGAGAATCCCAAGCAGGCTCTGCCCTGTCAGCATGAAGCCTGATTCGGGGTTCAAACTCACAAACTGTGAGATCAGGACCTAAGCTAAAATCAAGAGTCAGGTGCTTAACTGACTGAGCCACCCAGGGGCCCCAATACTACCTTTCTCCTACTAACAAATTCCATTCTCCCTCTTTCCCCATGAAAGTAGAAAATCAACTCAGAAAGGGCCACTGTGACCCTTGGTTTTCAACACAGTGATTGGTCCAGGATGGACACATGATCTAATCCAAGCGGAGGCTTTCCCTTAGAGTTTTCTGTTGAAAAGATTTTGTCTTCCTTTTTGCTTGGAGAGGTCTATGACTGACCTTCACATTTGCAGGGGGCATGCTCCCATCACGTGGAGTCTGGAAGGAGAATTAGTAGTGGAGAACTCTTAGGTCCCCAAGCCTGCCTGGGTTTTGCAGTTCAATGAGCAATCCCAGTATTACCCCATTAAATTCCTATTTTGCAATTTGGCTGGGGGTTGTCAGGGAGTTTGGATGACAGGCTGGAAAATGAAAAACATAAGGAAAGTCCGAAAGATGTGATTAGGATAGTATATTTTAAATATATTGCTCTTCTTTATATCCTGAAATTTTAAATGGAGTAATGATAATAGTTCTTGTTTATTGAATACTTGATGTCAGACAAATGGACTTTTTAAAAAAATGTTTATATATTTTTGAGACAGAGAGAGACAGAGCATGAACGGGGGAGGGTCAGAGAGAGAAGGAGACACAGAATCCGAAGCAGGCTCCAGACTCCAAGCT
Organism: Panthera leo; assembly: GCF_018350215.1. NCBI lineage: Eukaryota > Metazoa > Chordata > Mammalia > Carnivora > Felidae > Panthera > Panthera leo. The sequence goes on from NC_056691.1 coordinate 10,670,181, forward strand.
GTCAGCACAGAGCCTGACGCGGGGCTCGAACCCACAGACCGTGAGATCATGACCCGAGCCGAAGTCGGAGGCTCAACTGACTGAGCCACCCAGGCGCCCCAGACAAATGTACTTTTAAACTTTATGGGAACCCTGCAGATATTTCCCTCCCCATGGAGCAGAAGAGAAAGGGGGCTCAGAAAAGGTGGCTCGTGCAACATAACAGAGCTAATTTGGGGGGAAAAACAAATTTAGAAAACACATTTGTACCCTCTTTTTTGTTTTTGCTCATTTTGGCTCAGAAGTTGGACACTTATTCCTAGGTTGCAAACGTAAAATTTTTAACACAAAGAAAAGAAAAAAAAAATCAAGTAAGCTGGTGCTTAACACACTGCTTAGAAAATAGTAAGGTCTCAAAAAAAAAGGCAATGGTTATTATTTATTAATAGTATTTCTAGGGGCACCTGGGTGGCTCACTCGATTAAGCACCTGACTCTTGATTTGGGCTCAGGTCATAATCTCACAGTTGTGGAAGTGAGGCTTGTGTTGGGCTCTGTGCTGACATTATGGATCCTGCTTGAGATTTTTCTCTCCCTCTCTCTCAGGCCCTCTCCCTGCTCATATATACGTGTGCTCCCTCTCTCTCTCAAAATAAATAAAAACAAACATTTAAAAAACGGGATTTGGGAGCACCTGGGTGGCTCAGTCACTGAAGCATCTGACTTCGGCTCAGGTCACAATATTATGGTTCATGGGTTCGAGCCCTGCCTCAGGCTCTGCGCTGACAGCTCAGAGCCTGGAGCCTGCTTCGGATCCTGTGTCTCCCTCTCTCTCTCTGCCCCTCCCCCTCTCACACTCTGTTTCTCTTTCAAAAATAAATAAACATTAAAAAAAATAGTATTTCTATTGGTGTCCCAGGAGAGGAGCATCTCGGTCCATAGATGAGAGTCCCTCATGGCCAAAATCTTGGTACGATTTGATATTACCATAGCTGAGCAAGGAAGGAGGTGAGATGCTTTGGGGAGTTTGAACATCCTGGTTGAGGTGGAAACGTGGGGTTGGCCTTCCCCTTTTCTTTTGGGTGGGAATCCAGGAGGCCTTGGTTCTTGCCCAGGTATAGCCAACACTGTGTGGAAGCCATTAAAGCTCCTCTCCATGGGTTAGTTTCCTTGCCCATAAATGAGGGGCTTTGGACATCATCAGATGATTGCTGAAGTTTTGCCTAATGTTAGGAGTCCTGGAAAAATGACAACCTCAGAGGCAGAAAAATCTAAATAGCCCCAGTAAACTGCACCGTCACCCTGACACCAATGCCTCTCTGTCCTTGGTCCTCCGCAGTCCTCCCCAACCCTCAACCCCAATTCAGGAGAAGAAGGTGAAGGAACGAGGGGACAGAGAGAGAGAGAGAGAGAGAGGGATGGGTACCAGATGAGGGGAGAAAAGATGGAAATGACATACTTTTCAGAGAAAGGACAACGAGGAAATGGCAGGGGAGTCAAAGAACGGATGTTTTTCTTCTTTCGCTCATCAGAGAAAACAATAGCTGACATTTATGAAGCCTTCTTCTGAGGCCTGGGACCTTATTGAACGTGCTACAACTCATTTAGTCTTTATACATCTCATTTTACAGATAAGTAAGAAACGGGAGCTTACAAAGTTCATCAGTTAGCCCAATATCACCATCTCGGGCCCCCTGGGCTGCTATACCCAAGGGCCACAGACTTATTCTCACAGTTTGGAAGCTGGAAGTCTGAGACCAAGGTACTGGTAGATTCAGTGTGGGGTGAGGTCTGTCTTCCGGGTTGCAGATGGCCTACTTCTTGGTGTCTCCTCACATGGAGAGGGTGAGAGCTCCCCGGGGTTCCTTTTATAAGGACACTAATCTCATTCATGAGGGTTCCATCCTGATGACCTAATTGCCTCTTCAAGGCCCCACCTCCAAATACCATCACACTGGAGGGCAGGATTCAACAAATGAATTTGGGGAGGAACACGGACCTTCAGCCCATTGCCATGACTGACGATGAGAGGCAGAACTAGGCACCAAACCTCAGGATCTTTAATTCCTGATCTGTGCTAACACCGGTCCACACTGCTTGCCTGCCCAGCACCTCTTCTGTGCTAGGGAATGCCACTATTTTGCTTAAGGCTGACTTAGCATTCAACCTTGATCTCATGGCTGACCTAGCATGATGAGTTCACCACCCACAAGCAGACAGTCAGACAGACAGGCACCTGCCGACACACTCACTCACCCCTTGATGACACTCAAGAAGGCTCAGCAAAGAAAATTCAACACCGCAAATAACATAAATAGAAAGTCTTTTTTTGTTAGGTGCCATCACCTAGGGACAGCTGTTTCTGCTTCTTAATTAACTCTGGCTTAAACTAATGTTGAAGTTCATTCTTGCTCCTTCTGGGTGCAAGATCATTGCCTGGACACATTCCCAGATCATTCCCAGTTGGCCACAGGTGCCTGAGGTTTGTGGGAGAAAATACCCACGTAAATCAGTGGTGACTAACCCTAGCTAATCAACTGCCATTTTCTTAGTATTATCGCTATCAGAAAACCAGAGCAATCTCATTGTAGGCTCCTTCCAGGAGCATAGGAATTATGGCAGAAGATGAGAAAGCTGGGAGCTGACGGTGCCCCATCATGGGTATTTCACGTGGTGATCACTTCCCCGTCTGACATTTCAGCTCTGGGATTTGCGAGGAGACATAAGGAACACTGAACCAGATCCCTACCCAACAGGCTCCAAGGTCCACGTACCTTCCCTGGATCTTTCTTCGTTTCATTGTAGGGACATTATATGGGTCTTGGAGTCAGTCAGACTCAGATTCCAATTTTGCCTCTCAGTCAGTACTGACTGTGGAATAGGGCGGGGGGCAATCCCTCACCCACGGAACTGCAGGAGCCTCTCCTGTGAACGGGAATGACAGCCAGGTTGTTGTGCAGATCAGGTGCGTGGGCACCACACAAAGCAGGTGCCCTGTAGCTGTGAATTCTCTTTCCTCCTGTTTCAGTTACCAACGGCTCTGTAACAAACCATCCCGAGTGAGGGGTCCTTGGGACTATGCCATCCTCCATGAGAGCTTTAGGGAGTTTTACTTGAATAACAATACGCGTCTGCTCACAGTTGTGCGATCTGGGCTGGGCTCAGCAGAATGGTCCTTCTGCTGGTGTTACCTGGAGTCCCTTGGGCACTCACACCTCCCCTCAGGAGGCTCAACTGGGGCTGGAAATCCAAGATGGCTTCCCTCCTGGGTCAGGCACCTTGTACGGGATGGCTGGAACAGGAGGACCTAGCCAGGGATCTCTGTCTTTCCCTGAGGCCCCTCCACGAGGGTGGCCAGCGGGGCCAGCTTCACAGGTGCGCAATATGTGCACAGGACCCCGCACCCAGAGGGGCCCCTGCTTGGTTTAATGCTCCGTTGCCACCATCTTGAAATTCTTCACAGCTTAAAAAAAAATGCTTATTTACTTATTTTTGAGAGAGAGAGCACAAGTCGGGGAGGGGTGGAGAAAGAGAGGGAGAGAGAGAATCCCAAGCAGGCTCTGTGCTGTCAGTCCAGAGCTGAACAGGGGGCTTGATCCCACGAACCGCAGGATCATGGCCTGAGCTGAAATCAAGAGTTGGACGCCTAACTGACTGAGCCACCCAGGTGACCCCAAGTGAGCTTTAGTATCTCCTGGCAACAACAGTCTAACTTATTGAAGAAATGCTATGTCGTCTATTAACATGACTTTGACCAGCTCTTTGTAAAATGGTTAACTTGGTATTGTTTAGTTGAAGGAGGATGTAATTTCTCTGGTGTGTAGTTCCCATGACAAGAATCACCATGTGAACCGTGAACAGGGCTGTGTCTTGACTACCCAGGACGACTAGTGTCTACTTGGACGAGAGTTTCCCCGTCTTCAGTCTCTTCACTGTTAAAAAGAGGGATAGCTCCTGGCCTCTTGGACCTTCCAAACAAGTGGAGGGGACAGTCCTGAACCCAGATAAAGCTAGAGCCGGAGAGGTCAGCGAGGGGTGGGCGGGAAAGGGAAGAAGGTTCCAAGAAGCAAGTGCGGAGTGGGGGGAAGAGCCCGTGGCAAGGTTCCAGTTGGAGGTCAGGTGGAGCGGAGGGTGGGGACACGTTCAAACTTGGACTAGAGGCGTGGGCACACGTGTGTGTCCACAGGAGTCTCTTGGGGCAGGGACTGGGTCTTACTGTCCGACCCACTTGCCTCTCAACGCTGTGGATTTGCCAAGAGAATCAGAGTCGAGGCAGGTGCATGTGGAGATTCTGTTCAGGAGACTTCACTGGACAACGCCCCCCCCCCCCCCGCCCCCCAACTTTCATTGACCCTTTCCTCCCCGCCCCCCTTCGTCGACCCTTTCCTTCTGAATGCGTGTTGAGCCGCACCTTCTGGCTGCCTCTACCCGGAGGGCGCCCAGGGAGGTTTGAGGACCAAGTCCATTGCTCCTGGTATTTACCTTACTTGACTCCCACCTGGACTCCTTTGCCTGCAGCTCCTGAGAAAGGAGACCGTGGAGCCTCCCCGAGTCCCCCCTGTTCATGCTGCACAGCACCTCCCTGTCTCAGCGCCAGCTCCTGGCTGTGAGACAGGCTGGAACAGTTTTCCGCCCTCGCAGCCAAAGAACGCCTCCTGCGCCTGCGCACCAACACCCCGGGAGGGGGCGGGGGCGCTGGCTCGACTTCTCTAAGCCCCATTTACACGGCCGGCCTCAATTCTCGGTGGTTTAGGGCCATCGCGTTTCTTAAGTTGCTGGGTCCCACGCAGGCCTTTTAAGAGACTTTTGGCTTACGCTGCGTCTAGAGACTTTGGAAGCCCGGCTGCAGAGTTGGCGTGGATGGAGTGGGGCGGGCGGGGCCGCAGAGGAACCCCGGGCTTCTGAACCAGCAACGTCAGCTTGGTTATTGCGGGACCAGCATGGGTGCTCTGTCCCCTCTTTGTCCCTGAGTGCTGTGGGGGTGGGGGATGGGGGTGGAAACTTGCCCCTCGGTGGCTCTGATTCAAGCGGGAGTGGGTGTGCTTTGATACCCCCAGGAGCGCCTACGGGCTGGGGGCGGTGGGGGGCACAGGTGGGCTGACGACATCCGTGTATTTACCTTCCAGAGGAATGCGCTCCAAACGTGCCCTTGAAGAGGGAGGGAAGCCAGGTCGGATCGGGTTTCCAGGCGCCACTGTGTACCCTCTCGTTCCACTGATACGCTTTCTTTCTTCTGCCCTGAAGGCCCTTGCTGTTGGCCTTTGCCAAACGACATACTGGCACTTCAAGTTGAATAGACCAGGCGTTTATTTTCTGGTAGGTCAGGGCCCTGTCCTGCCTGCACCTTTGGCCTGCTTTTCACGACTGCTGCCCGCGGTGGTTGCAGCCCGTGGGGGAGTGGGGGGCTGGCTCACCCTTCTGGAGCCGTCCTGGTGAATAGTGCCTCCTTATACTGGGGGCAGCCCTTCTGAGTATCCAGAACGGGTCCCATGCGTTAATTATCTCACTGAGTTTCCTCAGCAGGTCGGAAGAAGACAGAGCAACTCTTATCCCTGTTCTACAGTTAGGAAAACCCGGAAGCTCAGAGAGGTGTAGTGACTTGGCCAGAGTTGCAGGTTTAGAAAGTGGAGGAGTAAAAAGCCAGGACTTCTGATCCTTGGCCCAGAGACTTTTGGCAGTTCCGTGGTCTTATTATTATTATTATTAATTTTACTTTTTGAGAGAGAGCGAGTGAGCACAATGGGGGGAGGGGCAGAGAGAGAGAGAGCAAAGGATCCCAAGTGGGCTCCGTGTTGTCAGCAGTGAGCCTGATGTGGGGCTCAAACTGATGAACCATGAGATCATGACCTAAGAAGTTGGACTTTCAACCAGCTGAGCCACCCAGGTGCCCCATTATTATTATTAATCATCTCGCTAATAACACCGAGCATCCTGGTGGTAACAGGATTTGTTATCAGCACAGTGTTCATCCACATCACGTTCTCTCACTGCATAAAAGCACCGATGAGGCACAAGGAGCTGATTTCTCAGCTGTATCCTTTGGAGCTACCCCACCTGCAAAATCACCGCCTCGTCCTTGCGGCTGGTCATTGCTATCTTCCAGCGGTGAGGAAACCAGCAAAGGTGAAAGCTGCCAGGCTAATGCCACAAAGATCGCTGTCAGACCAGGAACTGGGTTGGACTCAGCAGCGTCATTCCAGAGAGAGCAGTGCACCCCCCGGCCCCCCATGGGCTGCAGCCCCAGGCCGTGGGGTCAGGAACACAGACAGCTCTCCACGTAGTTTCCAAGCTAGGCTGCTATGCTGTGCTGCCCCCAGGAGTTCTCTGCCTGGGGTTCTGACTCCTGATCAGGTGCGCCATTTTTGGCAAGATGGGCCAGAGGCTGAATGACTGGTAGGGCGAAATGGCCCACTCCCATTTATCCCGGACCCCACTTTTTTTCAGGATATGATAAGCCCTCGGTCCTCCTTCTTCCGCTGCCTGACCCCTTCATCTCCCCTCCTGGGGATGGTCCTGCCAGGTCAGTGGTTATGAACAGGATATGAAAGAAACCATCATCCTGATCTCCACACAAATTCCCTCTTCTGGATGCTTTAAAACATTTTTATTTCATTTATTTTCTTATTTTAGAAAGGGGCGTGGGTGGAGAGGGGCAGAGGCAGAGCGAGAGAATCTTAAGCAGTCTCCATGCTCAGCATGGAGGCCGATGCGAGGCTCGATCCCAAGACCCTGGGATCATGACCTGAGCTGAAACCAAGAGTCGGACGCTCAACCGACTGAGCCACGCAGGTGCCCCTTCTGAATGCTTTAAGGTAAAATGTTTGGTAGTGAGCCCCCATGGTTGGCTTTACTTCCTTTCTCCTTTCTGCCCAGTTCCCTGAGGAGCTACTAGTCTTTATCTAGCCATGTGGTTTGAGTTGAAACGACCCCGTTTCTAGCGTGAGGGGAGAACCTTGGTTAGCATATGCCACTCTGATTAGAATGAACCTGAAAGATTCCCTTGAAAATTCTGGAACAGACCAGATCTTGAGGTTCAGGACCACCTGAGGGCTGCCATCCTGAAGGATGAGCTGAAATTTCCAGGGGCCACTGCTGAAAGCCCGAGAATGGGGCCAACCAAGAGGAAGGAGAGATGAAAGATGGACCCAGGACATGCTCTGTGGGTCCCGAATCAAGCTGGGTCCGAACCAACAGGACCTCTGGGTTGGCCCGTTACATGAGCCAATAAACTCGCCTACCCCCTTTGAAAACACTGACTTGAGATTGGTTTTCTATCCCTTGCAAAAGATTGCCAACTGAGAACTACTTTTAGGCCAGGGTTTCCCAAGTCATGGGACTTGGGTTACAGAGATTACTTGAGGTTGGCTGCCTCGCCCCCTGGGAAGAACTCGGGGAAGCCTGAGCTTCGGGGCTGGAAGTCTCTAGCAGCAAGTAACTTGGTCCATATACCCCAGTGAGGCCACAAATGCGGAATTTTTACATATCCCATTGTGTGGTGATTTTAAAAGATGTTAAAAAATTCTTTAACACCCCTTCATTCACAATGTACAGCCGAATCACTCGCACCCTGAATGGAGACTGAACCTGGTGACTTGTTTTTAAAAAACAGACCACGGCAGGGGCGCCTGGGTGGCGCAGTCGGTTAAGCGTCCGACTTCAGCCAGGTCACGATCTCGCGGTCCGTGAGTTCGAGCCCCGCGTCAGGCTCTGGGCTGATGGCTCGGAGCCTGGAGCCTGTTTCCGATTCTGTGTCTCCCTCTCTCTCTGCCCCTCCCCCCTTCATGCTCTGTCTCTCTCTGTCCCAAAAATAAATAAAAAAACGTTGAAAAAAAATTAAAAAAAAAAAAAAAAAAAAAAAAAAAAACAGACCACGGCAGACGTGAGGGAGTCTGACTCCGGAGGTCAGGTTCTAAAAGGCCTTGCCACTCGCGCCTTAGGCCCTTTGTATCGGTCCCCGCAGGGGGAGTCAGCAGCCGTGGCACGAGGGCACTCGTGCCATCTGGGGAGAGGTCTGCAGGATGGAGAAGGGAGGCATCCCATCCACGACCAGCACGAACTTTCCAAGGAATGAGCCACCTCGGAACAGAAATCTCCACCTTCAGCCAAGCCTTCAGATAACCGCGGCTCTGGCCAGTATCTTGACTTGGTGCAAATCCGCAGGAACTGGGTGAGAGACGGTTTATTTTTGTCTAAAGCTAGTAAGTCGGCGGGCTCTTTGTTACATCTCGACGGATAACATGTTTTAAACCCATGGGGCGAAAAAGATTGGGAAGCTCTGCTCTCAGTTCGTGACACGATACACGGGATACCGTGGACATACCCAGCATTCCTGAATGCGTTAGAACCTTTGGGGTGTTTTGTTTTCTTCGCAAAACGATACTTGATAGCCGCTTTACAACATTTGAGATAGCAAGCATTTAAAATACATTCAAAGAAAAACAAAGGCTCCCTGTCTTTGAAAAGATAACTTGCAACCACAATGATCAATGACGGCTCTACAATTTTTTTAAACAAACAAACAAAATTTTTTTTAAACAAATCTATTGTCACGGAAAGGACTCCTTACGGAATGGAATAAAGGGGCTGAAGACGGTGAGTGCTGTGACATCCCAATCAGGTCTGTGCAGCCTAGGTCTCCTTCTCCTGGAGATTTTTGTTTTTTGAGCAATGTCTACACCCCGTGCAGGGGTGGGGCTCAAACCCACAACCCCAAGATCAAGAGTGACATGCTCCACTGATGAGCCAGCCAGGTGACCCTTCCTGGAGATTCTTAAGAGGTAGGGACAAATTGTACCCTTGACCTTGCGGAAGGAGAGGAGGCATGAAGTTAAGCAGAAGATTCCTCCAGTAAGCTTACGCTGAGGGTTTTCCAAAGTAAAGTCAAGATGCTATGATGGTGTATCAGGTTTCTCTAATTCTCAGAGAAACAAAAGGCCTAATTTGCTTTACTCTTAGGGATGCTTTTTGGCCTTTTTTGTTTTTAGGAATGTTTAAAGTGCTTCTTTCTTTTCTTTTGAGAGAAAGAGCTTGTGCGAGTGTGAGCGTGAGTGGGGGAGGGGCAGAGAGAGAGAGAGAGAGGGAGAGAGAGAATCCCAAGCAGGCTCCCCGCTGCCAGCGCGAGCCTGATGCAGGGGTTTGATCTCACGAACGTGAGATCATGACCTGAGTCAAAATCAAGAGTCAGATGTTCAAGTGACTGAGTCACTCAGGTGCCCCTATGAAGAAATGATTCTTAAATGTACAATCAATTTCTTTTTTATTTTAGAAAAGAGAGAGAGAGCATGACTGGGGGAGAGGGGCAGAGGGAAAAAGACAGAGAGCATCTGAAGCAGGCTCCATGCTCAGGGCAGAGTCTGACGCCAGGCTTGATCCCACGACCCTGGGATCATGACCCGAGCGAAATCAAGAGTCGGACGCTCAACCAACTAAGCCACCCAGGCGTCCCTAAAATGTTTTTTTTTTTCTTAACCCTATATTTAAGGGTTAAGAGGACCAGCGTCCAAGTTCTTTGTTTATGCTGTTATCTATGTAAGTGCAGCAATGCCTCCACTATATCTATACCTGTTACCTAAAGAACGGCTAAACTACCTGGAACTGAGTAAAGCATCCAGGTTAACTCAGAAAGACTATGAGAACCAAAACCAAGGTTGGCCAATCCATAGCTCCAACTCTGCAAGCTTCACCGGTAGGGCCCATGGGGTCTCACTCAGAATTCTGGCATTCTCTCTCCAGACGCTAGCCCCACGACATTCAGGGCCCATACAGCAGAAGCATCAAGTTTTAACAGTTGGAAGCTTCTAGATTGCACTGTCCAATACAGTAGCCACTAGCCGCATGTGGCTATAGAGCACCTGAAATGTGGCTGGTCTTGTATCGAATGGAAAATGTGTACACGTAAACTACATACATACAGATATTAAAGACTTAGTATGAAAAAAGAAGGTAAAATGCCCCATTAATAGTTTGTATGTTGATTATATGTTGAAATGATCATTTTAAAATATATTGAGTTAACTAAAATGTATTGTTAAAATTAATTCCACCTGTCTCTTGTTATGATTAAAAATTTTTTCATGTTTATTTATTTGGAGAGAGAGAGGCAGCATGAGTGGGGGATGGGGCACAGAGAGAGAGAGGGGGAGAGAGAATCCCAAGCATCTCCACACTGTCAGTGCAGAGCTCGGTGTGGGGCTCTATCTCACGAACGGAGAGATGATGACCCGAGCTGAAATCAAGAGCTGGATGCTCAACCGATAGAGCCACCGAGGCTCCCCTTTTTATGATTATTTTTAATGTGGCTACTAGAAAATTTTAAATTATTTATGTGGCCTGTATTGCATTCCTAGTGGGCAGCGCTGTCTTAGAAGCCAGGCTACTCAGACTCATCCGTTTGTTGTCATTCAACAAATAGTTACTAAGTACCTTCTGTGAGTTCAGCACTGGGTTAGGGGACAGGAATGCAGCAGTTAACCCAGTCCCTGCACCTGTCACTAAGCAGCACCCACTGTGGTACCAGAGAGCATGAGAAAACCCAGGGGACATTTAATCAGGAATATCTTAGGCAGTTAGGATTATTAGGGCTCTTGAGTTATAACACAACCCTAGATAACTTCACAGTGAACACTTGTTTGGGGGCAAAATATAATAGATGTTGACAGTGATGGCCAATCTTTGACTCACTCCTGAAAGGTTACAGTCTTCTTTTTTTAATGTTTATTTATTTACAATTTTTAAAAGTTGTATGTATTTTGAGAAAGAGAATCCCAAGTAGGTTCTGCATCATCAGCACAGAGCTGGACGCAGGGCTCAAACCCACGAACCATGAGATCGTGACCCGAGCCAAAGTTGGATGCCCAACTGACTGAGCCACCCAGGCATTGCTAACGTTTGTTTCTTTTTGAGAGAGAGTGAGCGTGGGAAGGACAGAGAAAGAGGGGGACAGAGGATCTGCAGCAGGCTCTGAGCTGTCAGCACGGAGCCTGATGTGGGGCTCGAACTCACGAATCGTGAGATCATGACCTGAGCCAAAGTCAGATGCTTAACCAACCGAGCCGCCAGGTGCCCCTAAAAGGTTATATTCTGTAGGGCCTGTTCTAGTCTGCTCCGTACTGTGGCCACATGTGTGTGGATGCTCTTCCTCACTAAAGCTGGCGGGCTTTGGAGGACAGTGACAATGTATTTGACCTTGGTCTCATCCAGACCTCCCCCACAAAAGATGCTAAACAGCATATGGAATTAACGTATATCGTATGTACGCATTTAAAAGCAATTAAGTGTATAATCTACTTTAGAAAGAGTTCTGCCCCAAATGCCTAAAACACAAAAAGTTTGCCACTTAAACTAGTAAAGTTTTGGTAATAATAATAATAATAAAAAAGACCTCTTTCAGAATATAAGTTCATACATACCTGATGGTATAAACTAAAAAGTTCTGGGTTATCCAAATTACATTCTCTCTTAGGAATACCAAATTAAACACGGCATAAGAAGTGAGACCCTGGCTAGCACTGTCTGAAAGGCCTGATGGCATAAAAATGTTTCGTCTTCTCTGCAATGCTTTCCAAGAGTTACGAGTTGTCAAAATTAAAACAAAACAAAACAACAACAACAACAGAAACATGAGCTGCAAAGGGAAGCATTTTGCTTGCAATTCTTATTACGTTTTCAGTACCAGTCAAGGTCATCAGCTGCATGAAAAATAGACCATTTAATTCTCAAACAATAATTGTGTCCATCTGTCTCCTTCTTTGTCAAAAGAAGTCAACGTTGAATATACTCTGTAGCTGATATACATACATATGCTGACGGACAGCACAATTTTTTGAAATGAAAGCAGAGATATTATCCTTTTATAAAAATAAACTTGGTCCCAGACAGGAGCAGAGAAAGAGTGAGCGAGAAGGAGCTTAAGAAAAAAGGCGGAGTCTTGCAGGAGAACTGTTTCGATGCAAGTCAATGTCGCGGAGTACCGTGGATCTCCTAACTCACTGTGTCCAGTGCGCCTCTCGACACGCTTGTTAAATTAACACACAGTAACAATCCAGCAAAAATAACTGCACAATCAGTCCGCTGTGACCAAAAAGGTGACGAGTTCACAAATAATTAATCTACCCCCACGTTTCCAACCATGATGACTTTTAGATTTCGCGTGAGGACTCCCCTGGAACATTTATTGAACATGTTTATGTTCTGCCCACCTGCCGGCTCACCCTACTTTCCCACAAACAGGGAAGGACTGAAGTTCACTTTGAATAGGACGGTGGACAGATTTTCCATTTTCCCCTGGGCGATTTGAGGTTATCCTGTAAATCCAAATATGGCCAGAAGAAGTCATCTCTCCCGTAGACTGTGACCGACCATTCAACAGGAGATGCCATGTAGGCCTTGTTTTGTACAGTATTGGGAGAACCATGCTTTGATAAATACACTGGCACTTCTGATTAACCACCCTCCACTATCCCGATCCCTCAGTATGGCCAAAATCTAATCAGACCCCATTTAGATGGAATCCCCACGGTCACTCGGATCCTGAAGCTTCCAGGGCTCTGTCAGGGAGCCTGCGGTCGGTCCTGCGCGGCAAATGTCCCGTGTTTTCAGTACCAGCGAGCACTTCGCCAGGGTCACGGGGGCCTCAGTCTCTAAGCGTGAAGACAGCTTTTCTTAACTGCCCTGTGACAACTGGGTTTCACATTTCCTGAAACTAGATCTGTGGAAGGAGTCTCTGAAATTAAAAAGGACAGAGAGAGAGAGAGAGAGAGAAAAAAAAAAAAAAACAGAGGTAAGAAAGATCCCTTAGCCTTTTAAAGAGAGGGAGGGGGTAATCACAGGAAGGGGTCCCAGGGAGGTCAAGGAGAAGGGCGGGGGGTAAGCACTCAGGATGCAGGATGGAATCGGGACAGATCCAGTTCTGGAGGCTTCTCTAGGCCAGGCACACTCCCAGTGCTCCGATGCCCCATGCACCAGAGCGTGCCCCAATGGCCGGGCCTGATCACTGTCCTTTATCCCCCAGGAAGAGGCCTCCTTGCCCCGAACTCACCTCTTGGAACTCTCAATTCTGAATATCGGCTTGTAGAGTTCTGGAATTTTCCGCTCGATCATTGGCCTGAGGTTCTCTTTCAGCTTGTTGTAGTTCTTTTTGAGTTCCTGCTGATATTCCCTCTGGTCCGCCGTGATGAGACGTTTGTTTTTCTCCACGGCCTCACCGCATCTGAGATACACACACAACAGGGCAGAGAGGGGAATGAGGCTTTACTTCACAGGAGCGTGAAGTGCTTAGCTACTATCTAACGTTCCTCCAGTACCTCCAAGAGTGTGTCCAAACTTGCTAGCCTATCAGAGGGCCTGTGGAGCCTTTCCAAATTCAGACTTCTGGACTCAGATTTAAGGAATCAGATCTCAGGAATGAGAATCGCTACAGAGTGATGACGCAGGCGATCTCGATGCTGTGAGATGCTCGGTGCCAGGCACGATACGAGGAGGTTTCCATACATTATCTGGTTAATTTCCCCAACAAATCTGGAAAGTCTGTGGCTCTGTGTCGTCTTTGAGGCTCAGCCACGTCAGGTGACTCGCCTAAGATAACACTGTGAGGAAGGGGTGGGTCCAGGTTTCAAACCCAGGGTCGTTGCAGAATGGAACATGCTAAGTGTGGGGCGCTTGGGGGGCTCACTTGGTTAGGCATCTAACTTCAGCTCAGGTCATGATCTCATGGTTCATGGGTTCAAGCCCTGTGTCAGTCTCTGTGCTGACAGCTCAGAGCCTGGAGACTGCTTCAGATTCTGTGTCTCCCTCTCTCTCTGCCCCTCCCCCGCTCACACTGCCTCTCTCTCTCTCTCTCTCTCAAAAATAAACAATAATAATAATAAAAAAAAGCAACCAAGATTCCTGACATATGCAGGGCTCAGATGGAAATTAATGTCAAGTTGCTCCTAGAGAAACCCTTCTCAATCAGGGCTCACGGGCCACCCACCTGTACAAAGAGTGACCCTTGCCAAAGGGATGTGCTCACAATAAAACATCACAAAGCAGGGTGCTCAGTTGGCTAATTCGATTTCGGCTCAGGTCATGATCTCACGGTTCGTGGATTCGAGCCACATCGGGCTCTGTGCTGACAGCTCAGAGCTTGGAGCCTGCTTTGGATTCTGTGTCTCCCTCTCTCTCTGCCCCTCCTCTGCTCACGTTCTGATTCTGTCTCTCTCAAAAATAAACATTAAAAAATTTTTTTTTAAATGTCACAAAGCATATTATCAGGAAACCAACCCATCATGAGGGAGAACCAACAGAGGCAACAAGCAGAAGAAATAACCCAATAAGAATTTGAGACGACAGAACAATAGAAAAGACCAAAGCGAATACAGAGATGTAATAAAAGGCATAAAATTCATGAGTAAAAAAATTGGAGAGTACGAAAGAAGAGATTAGGGAAATTTCAAAAAAGAACCAGATGAAACTTCTAGATCTAAAAATATAGTTACTAGGGGTACCGGGGTGGCTCAGTCAGTGAAGTGTCTGACTTTGGCTCGGGTCATAATTTCATGGTTCATGAGTTTGAGCCCAGCGTCGGGCTCCGTGCTGACAGCTCGGAACCTGGAACCTGCTTTGGATTCTGTGTCTCCCTCTCTCTCTGCCCCTCCCCTACTCGTGCTGTCTCTTTCTCTCTCTCTCTCTCTCAGAAATAAATAAACATTAAAAAGAAGTTAAAAATATAGCTACTAAAGCAAAGTCACAATGGACAGGTTAAAAAAATATACCAGACACAAATGGAGAACACAGGAGCTATACGACAGATCTAAGGCAATCACCGAAGCAATTAAAAAAAAAAAAAGAATTAAAAATGTAAAACATTGGTTGAGGCGTGCCTGGGTGGCTCAGTCAGTTAAGCGTCCGGTTCCTGGTTTCAGCTCAGGAAACCAGTGATCTCAATGTTTGTGAAAACCTGCACTGAGAGTGAGGCGCCCGCCTGGAGTTCTCTCTCCCCCCTCTCGCCGCCCCTCCCCCACTCACTCTCTCCCTCAAAATAAATAAACTTAAAAATATAAATAAATAAAGAGATGCCAGCTGACAGTTTTCCAGCATCGCAAACAGACACGAATCGTCTCCTCGACAAGATAAGACCCACACCCAACTCCACTGTGGTAAAACGGTAGAGTATCAGACAGAAAAATCGTTAAAACGCATTGTGTTGATCTAACTTGGAGACAGTCAAGTCTCGTGTTTCCGGGGTCCCTCACAGCTTACGCTTCACACCGAAGAAGAAAATCATGTTATGTCAACATGATAAAGCCCTGCCTTTTATTCTACATTGTTCTACCCAAGGACACTTACAAATCAACAGACCTTGGAGGACGACCTAATGGTTGAAACCTAGCTGACATTGCGAAATTAGTAATAATTCTTTATTTTGCTTCAGATAATGGCATTCTGGCGATCAGTGTGGTTTAAACTGTTTCCCCCATAGCAGTGTCAGGTCTGGGTTCAGTCATGGGGACCTTGTTACCCAAACCCTCGGTATGACCACTCAACACATGTATAGGATAACCATCAAAGGTAAAGAGGGTAGAATGTGGCTGAGTGACAGGGGAACGCTACCTGGCCTGAGCAAAAATAAACCCATGATCACCGCTTCCCCCTAGAATTAGCCTGTGGCAGAAGGATTTGGTAACTCAGACACAAGCCAAAAGAACTCCCTTAACTGGATCTTCCCCTAGCTTTTTATTTTTTATTTTTTTTAACCTTTATTTATTTTTGAGACAGAGAGAGAGACAGCATGAACAGGGGAGGGTCAGAGAAAGAGGGAGACACAGAATCCGAAACAGGCTCCAGGCTCCGAGCTGTCAGCAGAGAGCCCGAAGTGGGGCTCGAACCCACGGACCGTGAGATCATGACCTGAGCCGAAGTCGGACGCTTAACCGACTGAGCCACCCAGGCGCCCCGATTCCCCTAGCTTTTAAGGTTGCCATTAAGTGAGGCAAATTGTAGGATGCCTGAGGTGGCATGTCCAAGGTTTCCAGAAGCGGTGGGAACGGGAGGTGTGTGACCTTTGAATCCTGAGAAATCCACCTCATCCCTTATTATTATTTTATTGCTTCTCAGGTAACTGTTCCACGAGCTACCGCCATGTGAAACATAAAATCAGGTTCAGGATGACTTCAAGACCCCGGTGGGGTGACAGACGACAACAGGCCTGCAGAAGCTGGCTTTACCTGCAGGCAGAGCTGGGGCTGAAAAACCCACTTGCTACGCATTAGCACGATGACTCAAACACCGACACCCTCAGTTTTCTCATCTGTAAAATGGGAATGATGATCTCATATGACCTCCTGGGGCCGTGGAGTCGGCTAAGGGAGAAGCTTTGATACTAAGGCAGACCCGTGCCTCTGGAGTGTGGCAGGTCGTAGTTTTCAAAAATGGTCACAGCAATAACTGCCCGTCCTGTGGACAGTGTGGCAGAGGTGATGCTCTGGGACTGGGTAACAGAAGGCAACGTGCCTTCTGCCTGGCTAGGTCTCGTGGGGCATGCACTGTGGCAATCCTGAACCGCCTTCTGGGTGAGTATTTTTCAGCGCAGACAGTGAGGAAGCCTTCAGGTGATCCGGGCCCCAGCGGCTGCCTGGTTGCCACTGAGAGGCTGAGCGAAAGCCACCTAGCTGAGCCCACCAACCCCTAGAGCCACATGCATAATATGGAGATGTTGTCCTTTTAAGCCTCTGTGTTTTTCAGTAGCGGTAAATAAACACGGCGTTACGGGTGAGTGATGAATCACTAAATCCTACTCCTGAAACCGCTATAACACTACCTGTTAACTGACTTGGATTTAAATAAAATAAAAAAATAAATAAACAGAGCATTCCAAAGACAAATCTATGAATAGGTGGGGTGAAAATGTTCTAGCTTTTGTAGTAGTAATACTAATTTCTATTCTAACAAATTTTAAATACTATTTATTTTTGTTAATGTTTATTTGTGTTTGAGACGAAGAGAGAGCACGAGCAGGGGATGGGCAGAGAGAGAGGGAGACGCAGAATCCGAAGCAGGCTCCGGGCTCCGAGCTGTCAGCACAGAGCCCGATGTGGGGCTTGAACCCACGAACCGTGGGATCATGACTTGAGCTGGAGTCGGATGCTTACCTGACTGAGTGGCCGAGGTGTTCCATACTCTAACAAATTTTATAATTTATACATTGTTTCATACACATTTTCTGTGTTTCCTCCGTTCTTCCACTTGGATTACATACACTGGATTTTATTAAACTTAAAATAATTTCCATTGTAATTTAAATCCATAAATAAAGAGAGCCGTGCACTAAATACACCTCCCTGGGCACAGCCATTTCTCTTGGGAAATCTACACAGTAGCATAGAACTACAACGTAAATAATTGTTTCACTGGCCTTGCCTGTAACATTTTCATTAGGTCCATGTATATCTGAAGTGTGCTGCTCTCACTCAGTGATGCTATTTCAGAAGCCCACCTCCTTTGTTGGTAACCTCACTGAACACAAGCATTTTCTTATAGCAGACGTGCCTGGGGCTTTCCAGCCGCCAGAGTCCCACAGAAACCACGCTGATGTGGACAAAGAGCGGGAAGTTTTAGCTCCAGAACATGGTTCCTGGCTCTTGCTGACGGTCACTTCCTGGGGCCTCTCTGTAAGGACTTAGGCGTCTTGCCTACAGACAGGGTGGTCAGGTAGCCCTCCACCTCTGATCTGTCGGCCTCCCTCCTCTGTGATGCTCCTTCAGCACAGCCCGCACGTCAGTCCCTTGGGATTGCCAAAACCCGGTAGCTGCTGCCTCAATCCATTCTATTTTTTAGTGATGGAACTCCACGTGGTGAGCCTACTTGGAACATGACATTTCATATCCTCCCTGACCGGATATGGAGAGCCGATGAGATACAAGATAAAGTCACCAGGAAGGCTCTTTAAAGGGGCATAGATGTTTGCTCTTTCCTCATTTCTAGATGCTTCCCAAGGATGTGGTCAGGATGGCCAGAGCCCTAAGCAGCCATCTTGTGACCGTGAGGCTGGACGCACTATAATCAGGATGGCCGAGCAAAAGAATGGAAAGAGGCCACACTGATGGCGTAGTTCTGGGGTGACAATCTCTGATCTTACTTTATATGAGAGGAAAACAAGTTTCTAGCTTATTGAAACCCATCTTCCTTCCATTCTCCATTTCTAGCACCTGAAGGCAGTTCCTAAAGAGAACAGCACAGAATAGTCCCTAAGAGTCTAGACTCTAGACTCTGGAGTCCCTAAGAGTCTAGACAGTCACCTCTGCATCCCGCTTTGTGGTGTATTAGCTTTGTGACATTAGGCAAGGTACTTAACCTTTCCATGCCTACTCCTTCCCCTGTGATATGGCGGCGATAATAGCCGACCTCGCAGTGCTTGTAAAGCCGAAATGAGTGAAAACCTGCGATGCTCAGAATGTGTAAGAACGCTGATTGTTGTTGTGGTTATGACTTCTGATGGAGCTAATCCGAGTACAAAAACTGCTCAATAGGAGAACGATGAACTGCTGGAGAATTTACGTTCCTGTCCCTCGTTTTTCACCGTTAATGAAAATAAGAGGCAAACAGATGCTGAGCTCTGTCCTGAGCCACACACCTGTGGGAATAGCAGGTGCAAATCCAGAGTCCTGTTTCTCCCAGGCTCCGGTCTCCTCGGCAACCCCCCCCCCCTCCCCGTGTCTTACGGTACAAACCTTATGAAGGCACAGAAGTAAGCGGTGGACAATTGCTCCATTTAAATTTAAACTTCACTTTCTATATTTAAATTCAGTTTCTGCTTCCTATTCCAATTGATCGGGTCTCTATTCGTCCCACTGAATGATGTTACATTTACTGGTCACTTAGTTTGTGCAACCCTATTCTAAGCCCTGTGTATCAGCTTATCTTATCCGGACACTAGATCTAAGAGGTAGTTACTATTATAATTCCCATTTTTAAGTGGGGAGGGGCGCCTGGGGGGCTCAGTCAGTTAAGCGTCCGACTTCAGCTCAGGTCGTGATCTCTCGGTTCGTGAGTTCGAGCCCCACATCCAGCTCTGTGCTGATGGTGTGGAGACTGCTTGGGATTCTCTCTCTCTCTCCCTCTCTCTCTCTACCCCTTACGTGCTTGTTCATGTGTTCACTCTCTCTCTCTCTCTCTCTCTCTCTCTCAAAATAAATAAACTCTTTCAAAAGGGATTTAAAAAAAGGGGTGCCTGGGTGGCTCAGTAGGTTAAGCATCCGATCTCAGCTCAGGTCACGATCTCATGGTTTGTGGGTTTGAGCCCTGCATCGGGCTCTCTGCTGTCAGTGCAGAGCCTGCTTCAGATCCTCTCTCTCCCTCTCTCTCTAACCCTCCCCTGATTTCTCTCTCTCTCAAAAATAAATAAACATTAAAAAAAAAAGTTGGAGTTAGGTAGCTTGCCCAAGGTCACACAGCTAGTTAAGGCACAGGGGATGTAAACCCAGGCAGCCTGGCTGGGGAGCCCACACTCCTGGCCCCCACACCTCATGTTCCACCCGGGAAGACGCTGGCCTCCCAGCCTGATCCCGGCTGCAAGTGCTCTCGCTCGAGCCCCAGTTGGCAGTGTTCTGCCTTTCTCAGCTTCTTCCGGGTACCTCGTTAGCAAGTGTCCACTCGGGGCCGGAATGGGGAGCATCTGACAGAGACACTGGAGAAACTGAGGACTGTGCTCCCGGCCCTTTAAGGCAAAGGAAGGGTGGCTTGGGGACAGGGCCCTAGGGCACACGTGGCCCCTGTGCAGGGACAGCTGCAGCAGGTGTGAGCCGACCATGGGCTCCTCCAGACATACCTCCCTGTGTCTCCAACTCAGCCCCTTCACCTCCTGCCTCCCCGGCCGGCCTCTGCCAGACCCCAGACCCAGACCCAGACCCCAGACCCCAAGGGGAGCCTGTCCAGGGTGAAGAGTTTAAATCCTGGATCTGCCACTTACTTGCTGTGTGACCTTGGCTAATTATAACCTTCTTCAACCTCATTTCCTTCATCTATAAAATGGGTTTATGGGGATGAAACGGTATCAGGTGTGGGAGGACCTGGCCAAGTAGCTCTCAACGTTGCCCGCTTTCCTTGGGGCAGAGGGGTCTGCTCATGAGACTGACAGGGCGAGGCACGGTGGGGGCAGGGAGCGCGCCCCGGGGCGGACAAGGGGCAGTGGCTGGATCTTTCTGTTGTCCCCTCAGAGCCCCCTCTACCTCCTCTGGTTGGGCCTGTGTGACCATCTCCCTCACGGAAGGTACAGTGGCCCTTTTCCCTCCTCCTAATGCCAGATGTGGGGGGTGGGGGGCTAGACTGGGGCTACAGGCTTGGGAAGGTGTCTGGGTCTCACATCTGACACCCGGAAGTAGATTCTGAGGACCTGAGGAACACACTAGAATCCAGGCAGAGGGGCACGGTTCACCAGATCAGACTACAAGATAGTCTTTAGTGCCATTACCCTGGCCTCAACCTCTTTCAGGCCCCAAGAGACACAGAGTCCTGGGGCTCAAATGCTTGTATGATATTCTCCCATTCCGTATCAGCCCCAGCAACCCTCCAGCATGGGACCAGCCTTGAGGACCCAGAGCTGGATCACAAGAGTTGGCTGGCCCAGGGTGGGGGTGGGGGGTGCTAAGAGAGAAGGACAAGGTCACATTGTAACAAAAATGGATTTCTTTAGAATCATTGCAGGAGACAGGAAGGAGGGGCTGAGCCTTGTGCGTGTGTGTGCGTGGGGGGTGTGTGCGTGCACTGTTCCTGCATGGCCGTGGAACCTGTCCCACTTGGCAGTTTTCTAGCGTCCTTGGCCTGCTGATAAGGTCTCTGTAACCCTGGAAAAGTGACAGAAGTCATTACTGTGTCCCCACCACTGACCTGCTTCAGAGCAACCTCACATGATATTTAAGGCTTTGTTTTCCTATCAAACATTGAAATCTCTTTCTACCTCCTGCTTCTGTTTCTACCTACGCTATACACGTTGGTTTTCCTTTGGCTCCTTGGGCAAAATCTCCCTCCTTCCTCTTCACAGACCCTAAATGCAGTTTAAAAACAGCACCCCTCAACACCCTGTTTTCTGAGTCTGTGACCAGATGTGCAACAGAACCCTGTCTGGGTGAATTTGAAACTATGTCCCCTAACATAGCCATTGAGGATGTGATCTTTTATTTAAATATAAAAGTAAATTTAAAAGTCACTTAGTCCTTATAAGGATGAGAGAGTTCAGATAATGTTACGGACTGAATGTTTGTGTCTCCCCGAATTCCTGTGTTCAAGCCCCTGTGTATTTGGGGGCAGGACAGGCGCCCCGAGGAATTTCGATTTAAATTAGGCCATGGGGGAAGGGGGGCTCCTGGGCGGCTCAGTAGTTAAGCGTCCAACTCTTGATTTCAGCTCAGGTCATGCATGATCTCACGATTCCTGAGATGGAACTCCACGTTGGGCTCTGGGCTGACAGTGTGGGATTCTCTCTCTCTCTCTCTCTCAAATAAACAGTAACAATTTTTTTAACAATAAACAAATTAGGCCATGGGGATGGGACCCACGTGATAGGATTCGTGCCCTTCTGAGCAAGCTTCCCTCCTCCTCCTCGCTCTACCATGTGAGGGTACAGTGACCACGGGGCCTCCCAGCAGGAGAGCCCTCACCGGCCACCCTGTCTGCCAGCACCTTCCTCTTGGCCTCCCCAGCCTCCAACACTTTGAGAAATAAATGTCTGTTGTTCAAGCCACTCAGTCTTTGGGATCTGGTTACATCAGCCCGAGCTAAGACAGAAACATAAGAAGAACACTAAAAAGCCCAGATTGGCTCACGTTGCCGTGTCTAAAATGGCTTGAGTACTTTGGGGAGCAGGGGAAGGAAACAGAATGGTGTATCTCACTATCTCGGCTTCTGAAACCCCGAGGCGTTCCTTCTTATCGCAGGAAATGGCAGGAGGGGATCAAGGGCCCGACCTGGCAGGCCCGGCTGGGTGAGCACCTGCCGCGGTGGCCCGCGTGCCAGGCCCAGGACGGCGGAGCTGAGTCAGAGGCCGCTGCCCGGCGGGCCGGCTGTGGGGCACCTGGCGGGCGGACGTTTCCGCTCTCGGCGAAAAGGCATCACAAGGCCCCCTCATGTTCCCCTTGGAAGTCGGGGCTCATCAACCCGCTGCCCGAGTCCGCTGAGAAGCGGGAGCTCTCCCGGGGAAACCCAAGAGCCGTCCGAGCGCCCCCCTGTTTTCCACTCCTGCGTCACCGCGGCCGGGGGAAAGCCGAGAGTGGGGAGGAAATTCCCCGGGTGCCAACGATGTGACAGCGTGTTTCCTCCGGTCACGAAAGGGCTGCAACTTGCTGGGGGGACTCGAGAAGCCGTGAAACGGTGCAGGGAGAGGAAGGTCGCCTCGCCCACCGCTCGTGGTGATGGCTTAAGATTCACAGGCTAAGAAACAAAATCACGTCTCTTCACAAGCTGGCTTTTGTATTTCAGCTCTTTTCAGACCCCCACCTGCCAGAACCGTGGGGTCTCTCTCCTCCTGTCCCAGCAGGCTCCCTGGGACATGCTGCCCTTACTCAGAGGAGCCCCCCGGGCCCTGCGAGGGCCTTACTTTACGGGGCATGGCTCCCTCTTCACACCCCTCCCCTCCCGCTGTACCTAAATATTCAAGACCAAGTTTGAGTGATGCTTCCACAGAAGCTTCCCCTGTTCCTTTCTGCACCCTGGAGCCCTGTATTCCCTGTGCTCTCAACAGTGTGTCCTATGCGCTGCACCGTGTTGGTGTTTAGTCGTGCGGATACGTGCCCTTTAGGGAGCAGAGGGACACTCGGCTATATGGTCCGCAACTGACATCACACCCGCGTCATCATCCTCTGTCCCACTAAATGTGTCAGAGGCTCAGAGAGGCCTGGGCCGCTGCCAGCTGCAGGGGTCTCCAGCCGTAACTACATTTATTTACGTACTATTTATCTATTTATGTTTAAATTATCTATTTATGTTTAAAGTTTATTTATTTCGAGAAAGAGAAAGAGAGTGTGTGTGAGCGGGGGAGGGACAGAGAGCGAGGGAGAGAGAGAACCCCAGGCAGGCTCCACGCTGCCCGCGCCAGAGCTCGACGCTGGGCTCCAACTCAAGAACTGCGAGATCGCGACCTGAGCCGAAATCAAGGGTCAGAAGCTTCACCTGGCTGAACCACCCAGGGGTTTCCATAACTAATTTTCAATGAAGATACGTGCAGAGGCATTTGATTTTTTTTTAAACATTCCCCCAATATTTTTCTAGGTTTTTGTTCTCTAAAAATGCACTGGTCACTGTAGAAAATGTAGCTTTGGGGTCATGTCAGAATTGCTGTCAGATCCAGGACCCAATTCAAACGCCGAGGCGTTAATAACTATAACCTCTGTGTGTGCCATGTGTGTGGGTGTGTGCACACAGACCCACAGACGCACAGACACATGCTATCGTGACACAGCTGTGGCTCACTGCAGGATCAAGTGAGTCCCCTCCATACACGGCAAGTGGGGCAGATCTCTCACCAGAGCCTGCGGAGGAGGGGTATCTCTAGTCTCACCCAACACGAGCAATCTGATGAATCTCCAGTGAATTTCACAAACTTCCACTTTTAGCCTCCTTTATTCTCCGTTTGCCAGCTGAGTTTATTCCTGTACCTGATCCGCTGCACCAAGGTTCTGGATGAAAAGAAATACTGGTGTACGTTCTCCTGACGTCGTTCCCTCTTATGGGAGGAAGACCATCGCATCCTTCACAATGCTTCATTTTAGGACCGCAGGAGACCCCACTAGACCTGTCTGTATTGCAAGAGCTTGTCAACCACGCTCAAAGATGCACCCCTGTGTTTGCAAGACCTATGCAGCCTGAACAGGCTAGGTTTTATTTTTTTTTAAATGTTTATTCATTTTTGAGAGAGAGAGAGAGAGAATGAGCAGGGGAGGGGCGGAGAGAGAGGGGGGGCAGAGGAGCCGAAGCAGGCTGTATGTGGACAGCAGCGAGCCCGACGCGGGGCTCAAACTCACGAACTATGAGATCATGGCCTGAGCTAAAGTCAGATGCTCAACCCACTGAGTCACCTGGGCACCCCCTGAACAGTTGATGCCAACTCCCCTGCAGAATTCAGGAGCAGAGGCTTGTCTGGCGAAGTGAACTGCCAGACAGACCATACCTTTGAAAAAACCCACTTTTAGAATCTTGCCTTTACCAAATTTGAGGCAGGGCCTATTCTTAAGATTCTAAAAACAAGTTATTGTGTGATACTAAAAATTATAAAGACCGTGCCACCCCCCCTTGCGGACTTGAAAGCACTGTGGACAATCAGCACATTGATGGAGGTGTGAGCCCATCAGATTCAGAAGAGCTGGATTTGAACTCTGCTCTCCTACTAACTAGCCACGTGGCCTTAGGCAAAATCACCCCCCATCTCTGAACCTCTGTTTCCCCTTTTGCAAAACGAGGCTGGTGATAATACCTGTTTGATGTGTGAGACACACATGGGACAATAAACATGAAAGCACTTTACAGCTTACATGTCAGTTACTTAATAGTAGCCCACGTGTCACTGTCCCACTGTAGAGATTCTTCGACATGACTGTGCATCAGAATCCCCAGAGGGCTTGTTAAAACTCAAGACTGCTGGGCCTTACTTCTGGAGATTCTGATTCAGCAGGTCTGGTTGGTGCCTGAGAAGTCGCCTTTCTAGCAAGTTCTCAGGTGATGCTGTAGCTGCTTGGTCTGGGGACCACACATCGAGAACCACTGTTTTACCGCATTCCCGGCCATTTTCCTTCTTACCGCATTATGAATTCCTTAAAGCATAACCTCAGCTTGTTGTGATGTCGATAGAGCTTTGGGTCAGCTGGAATTTCGGCCAAGAACACTTGGGCTACTTCCAACGGTCCCTGATGGGAAAAGTAACAAAACAAGAGGACACTGGAATGAAAATTGAATTACTTGGGAGAAAATCTTGGAGTGACTCCTCCGTTTGAGCAATGAATTCTGTGGTCAGTTTGATCACAATCAAAACAAAAAAAGAAAGCAAGGGAGGTCTTGAACTTCTCAGGAAACCTTGATTTCTTAGGAGTCCGGAGTTTTAGGAGAATAGGTTAGGAGACATGTATTTTCTTAATCAAAGCTGCTAATAATAGGATCTTCATGTGTAAAGGTAACACCTCACCGGGGATGTGCTTCGAGTTCCTTTTCTAAAAATGGGGATTGTCCTGATCCATCCATTCCCCTTCACTTCTCCGGCTGCCCTGGTGGTGAGCACCATTTTGTGTATTTGGTGGCTTGAGTCAGAGATGTGCACAGTAGTGCATATGTAGTTCATGGTCACGGGCTTGTAAGGCCTTCCATTTTCATGAAAGGATCAGGACTTAAAGCAAAGACTTCCTAATTGTTTTCTGATTTTGGCAATATAATAGTCATTTCTCCTCTGGGCTATTTCTGCTCCCTCGATAGCATCCGGGTACGGTTTTTGCAGGGAAGTCCGGCTGCACTGAGTGAGGAAAAACTCACGATATTCAGTGAGCTTTTGAGTGGAGGTGTAGACGAGAGCAGATCTGGATCTGAAATTAAGGATGCTTACCGGACAGAAAGTATGAAGCTAGCACCTCCCTGCATCCGAGACTGGTTGAGTTGCATGCTTAGTTTGGGAGTGAGGATTCTAATGGGTTTGAGAACATCTGGCTTGGTCTGAATTGGCACGGGGAGCCTGGTCCCTGGTCACGGTGGTTGACAAGGCCCCTGGCATGCTGGGCTCATCTGGTGACTGACCCAGGGGCTGCATGGTCCCGACCCTTCCCCGTCTCTCCTGCAGACATCCTTCGGTTGGTCTCAAGCTCTGTAACAGGTCTGCCTCCATTGGGCATGACTCAGCTCTCCGCAACAGGACCCCAGATCTGGAGCATACCGCCAGGTCTGGCCTCAAAGTGAAGACTTCTCTTCAATGTGGCCCGCTCGTGTCTGGGACTTCTCTTCTACGGGGGGTTGTTACATGAAGCAGAAGGGGCCCCCTCAGAGTGTTCTAAGCCTCGTACGTGGCGGCTCTAAGTTTAGGGGTACCATTTATGCGTGGATCGGCCTCCTCATCAACCTCAGGGAGGGAGGGTGTAGACATATAGCGAAAACCAAAAAAACGAGGAGCAGAGGAGTGGCGGCCAGCTGGTTTTGCTCACCTGGTTCACAGTAGCTCCGACAGAGCCCTGCAGCACCATCTGGAGCATCTTGGCATCGGGGGGCTCCTGGTTAATGGCAACCGCTAACTGGAGGGTCTTCTTCTTCATGTCTTCAATGGCGACTTCAATTGGCGTCAAAACGAACTGAACATAAGACACAAGCGTAGGGAAGTCACCGTCTGGTCTCGTAAGCCACGGACGAACCTGGGGCTACGATAGACCTGGATCTGAAGAAGCTGGTTAAGGAGCCTTTCAGAGTAAGTCAAAATGATCTGGGTGGGTGAAGAGGTAGGCGAGGCCCAACAGTTCTGGAACACTGCCTGTGTTCCAGGGACTTGGCATACATTTCTTGCTGACTACTTTAAACAGCCTCTGCATTCTGTCCATTTTACAGCAAAGGGGGGGGGGGATTTGTAAAGTGAATTAAGTGCCACAGAATGACACAGGTCCTGAGGAGGGAGCTCAGAATTTAATTGCAATGATGTCTGCATTCAAAATCCATGTTCTTGCTACGCTTTTCAGTTTTCTTTCCCATTATTGAACAAGTTACTTGGCTTATATTTGGAAAGGGTATCAGAAGAACCATCCTTAAAAGATTTCCCCCCCCCCCCCCGCCATAATACATGATTTTGGCATTATTTATGTCTTGTCCAACTCACTCTGAAAGTGAATTCCTGGTCAGTAGAATCCTCTTAAGGGTCAATCTGCTAGTTGCCAAGTTCTGTGGGTTTGGGGTAGGGTCCTTCCTGAAAGTCACAGGGCCACCCTGTCCTCACTTCATATCCTGAAGTCCTAATTTCCTAGTACCTCAGAATGTGACCTTATCTGAGACAGGGTCTTTATAGAGGTAATCAAGTTTAAGAGAGGTCATAAGGGTGCCCTATATGACAAGTGTCCCCACAAGAAGAGGCAACTTGGACGCAGAGATACACATAGAAGGAGAGGATATAAAGACACAAGGAGAAGACAGTCATATACTAGTCAAGGAGAGAGGCCCAGAATGCATCCTTCCCCTCACAGCACTTGGAAGGAATCAATTCTGCCAACATCTTGATTTGGACGCTGACCTCCAGAACTGTGAGACCATACATTTCCGGTTCACGGTCCTTTGTTACGACAGTCCTAGCAATCTAACACACTGAGGTTCTCAAGGAGCTAGCAATGGCCAAGATAAAGCTGTGAGGACTCTTACCGGGACCATGAGTTTATTCCTGTGCCAGGCCTCCCTGCCCTCATGTTCAAAAGTCCAAAACAATAAGAAATAGAACAGATGCCTTCTAGACCAACCTCCTCTTAACCAAGTCACTCATTCAGGACTTCCCTCACCTCCCGCTCTCTGATGTGGTTGCTGAACACCCTAGCCGGTGGGCAGTGAGCTCAGTCACTTCTGCTCCTGCCCGATGAGGTATTTGTTCATCAAAGTTCACCTCTGTGTGTTCACCCACTTGATGATGCCTGTTATGCTTGTTATTTTAATGACCTAATCTAATTAAATAATGCATAAGCCGATGAACTGTGGGTGTGGAAAGAAACAGAATTGTTTCTCTGAAAACCAAGCCGTATGCTGGGGCAGGGCATCATGAAAGTGAGTTGCTATAAAGATTCCTGTCATATTAGGTGTGCATGAGACAACCGTAAAAGGCCAGGGGCGAAAAAGTCATGAAAATCCAGAAGGACTCTGCCCTCGTATTGTTTAGCAAGTATCTCTAAGCTCCCCCTCTGCTTTATAGAAATGAAAACTGAAAATCATGCACAGTGCATTACAGGTGGGGTTTATACAAGAGACACAGGTGAATTGTCAACGGCCAACCCCAAACCACAGGGAAGGCTGGGGCCCCATATAAACTGAATGGCAAATAAATGTACACTTAGGTATTTTTAAGTAAAATAAAATGCTTACCCTATGCCTAATTTTGAGACACCTTCTTGATCAGTCCTATTACAAGGGGTTCAAAGTCTTCTGTACATAGAACCAGGGAAGGGAAAGGGGTCCTCGCTATCAGTATGTAGACGGGGAAACTGAAGGGAAATGAGTGCCTTGGGCAAAGCCACGGGGGGAATCTGGGACTAGAAGTCAGTTGCTCTCCTCATCTACCTCGCACGGGGCCCTTCTTCCAGCTCACCATCAACTCATGGGGCTACTCGCATCCTGTTCCGTCTCTAACAATTAATAACCCAACTGTAAGCCTCCAAATATATAAAAATTGAAATATTTAACATTTCAGTGTATATTTCATATAAACATATCATGAAAAGACACATGTTAAATACTATAGTCATGTCATGATATTTATATTAAAGATATATATCCTACATAGCAAATACTTCAATATAAAGTGGTGCTATGAAACATGTAGCTGCCTACATGGGATTCCCTGGGGCCATGACTGTCAGAGCGCGACCCACCACCGTGATATCTCAAGCGTGTCTCGTTTTGGGTTCTCACTCCAGTCTACCACGAAGGAGCACGGAGGAGGGGTGTGTGGCACCCTGGGAGAGAGACTCATGCATTGAGTGGTGACCTCAGTCCGGGGGCCATTACCTCTTCCTTCTGGATGACGCCGATCCTGGTCTTGATGTAGGGGAAGGCGTGCATGGTGGTCAGGACAGTGTTCCTCCGGTATTGCTCGTGGAGCTCTCCCCGAGGCCGCCCCTCCAGGGTGAAGGGCGTGGTGTACATGAACCTTCGCAGATTGAAATTCTTCTCAAAGTAGGTGACCCTGTCTTTCATCTCATACTCATCAAAGTAGGGCTCCACAAAAGTGATTTGTATGTAGGCCTGGAGGGGAAAAGGTGGGGGAAGGAGGAGATGAGCTCGGCTGCAAACCACCCAGGATGCACTGGGGAGGCATGCCAGAACACAGCACGGCTGCACCACCCCTGTGCGTGCACAAAAGCCACAGCAGCTGAGAGCCTCGGGTCA
Source organism: Panthera leo (assembly GCF_018350215.1). Classification (NCBI taxonomy): domain Eukaryota; kingdom Metazoa; phylum Chordata; class Mammalia; order Carnivora; family Felidae; genus Panthera; species Panthera leo. The sequence goes on from NC_056691.1 coordinate 10,699,223, forward strand.
GACGTCAGCCGCCAGGCGTCAGCCATCCCTGCTCTGCGCCCCCAGGGACGGGAAGGAGTGTGAGAAGGACGGGGCAGCGTGCCCATGTGAGGTCAGATCCACAAGCTGCCCCTCCAAGCAGAGCTACCTCATCTCCCTGAAACCTGGTATGCAAGTTCGCAAACAGACAAGTTTTCCTTTTGGGCACAACTGTGACCACTGTTCACTCAGGAGAATGGCCACATGAAAGGAAACGGACAGTACGGAGCATCGCCAAGGATGGAGAGGAGCTGGGACTCTCATATACGGATGGTGGGAATGTAAAATGGTACCGCCCTTCTGAAGGAGGGCGGCGGTTTCTTACCCAGAGAGAAGACACTGACCATACGACCTAGGAATCCCACTCTGATGTGTGCACCCAAGAGAAATGAAAACTTACGTGCACACTGTCCAGAGCAGACTTCATAACGGACAAGACTGGAAACAACCCAAATGTCCCTCCCGTGGAGAATGGGGAAACAGGAAGTGGTACATCCATCCATCCAACAGAAGACCGCTCAGCAATAGGGGCGCCTGGGTGGCTCGGTCGGTTAAGCGTCCGACTTCGGCTCAGGTCATGATCTTGTGGTTCATGGGTACAAGCCCCGCGTCAGGCTCTGTGCGGACAGCTCAGAGCCTGGAGCCTGCTTTAGATTCTGTGTCTCCCTCTCCTCTGCCCCTCCCCCGCTCATGCGCTGTCTCTCTCGGTCTCAAAAATGAATAAGCATTAAAAAAATGAAAAATAGGGGCGCCTGGGTGGCTCAGTCGGTAAAGCGTCCGACTTCAGCTCAGGTCACGATCTCGCGGTCCGTGAGTTCAAGGCCCGCGTCGGGCTCTGTGCGGACAGCTCAGAGCCTGGAGCCTGCTTTGGATTCTGTGTCTCCCTCTCTCTCTGCCCCTCCCCCACTTGCACTCTGTCTCTGTCTCTGAAAAATGAATAAACGTTAAAAAATTGTTTAAAATAAATGAAAAATAAAAGTAAACATTAAAAAAATGAAAAAAAAAAAAAAAAAGAGTACCACTCAGCAATACAAAGGAACAAACTGCCACAACATGGATGAATCCCAAATGCATCATGTGAAATGACAGTAGCCACACCCAAAAGTCTGTATGGGTCCACTTGTATAGGTTTCCATTTAAGTGACATCCTGGAAAAGGCCAAACTACAGAGACAGACTGCCGATCAATGACTGCCAGGGGGCTAAAGGTAGAAAGAAGGGGCGTGGGGAATATTTTGGGGTGATGGAACTTTTCTTTATGGTGGTGGTTACATGTGTTTGTCAAAACTCATAGAACTAAACGCCAGAAAGGTGAATTTCACCACATGTACCTCATTTTAAAATTCGCACGCACGTGCACATCTGCACATACACTAAAGAAGGGCATTTATTAAGAAAGAAGGCCTCTTAGGGGCGCCTGGGTGGCTTAGTTGGTTCAGTATTCGACTCTTGATTTGGGCTCAGGTCATGATCCCACGGTCATGGGATCAAGCCCTCATTAGGCTCTGTGCTAACTGTGGAGCCCGCTTGAGATTCTCTCCTTCTCCCTCTGCCCTTCTCCCCTGCTTGCGCATGCTCTCTGTCTCTCTCTATAAGAAAGAAAGGAAGAACAAAAGAATGAAAAAAAAGAAAGAAAGCCTCTTCAGAAAAAAAAAAAAAATGACAATGACCATAGATCCCATAACACCCGCCCACTGAAATGGATGGAAGACATAATTGACCTCAGACTGTAAATCGCCATTTAGTGTGATGAAGTCCGACGGTTATTCTGGGTTCAGCTTCTCATCTAGAACTCTCATAACCTGCCGTGGGCATTTGAAAAGAGGGGAACAGCGCACCCTGCATCAGGGACATCGCTGGCGATTCTACCCAGCGCGTGCTATGGGCATCCATCTTCCAAGGACCTCCGACACTTCTAAGCTTAGCTCAGCTCTTACCACACTTACTACTACAGGCCTGGACTAGGGAAGGTGTCTGAAGCGAGCAAGTCTTCTGAAATATGCAGAAAAACAAACTCTTAACATTTGGTCAATTCCTCCCTACTTGCATCATCTCCTGAGTGTCCTGGAGGACAGGAGCGAGGGAAGGGTTTGGACTCTTACTTCGCAGGCCTGCCAGATGGCAAACACTCCTCTGTCCCCCAGCGTGTAATAAATGCCTTGAACTTGCATTATTCCCAGCAGCTTAGACAGCCTCGTGGACATATCTAAGAGGTGGGCTGTGTAGGAAGACAGCACCCAGTAATACAGTAAGGAATGTAGCTTGTCTTCGTCTGCCTTTCCTGGCACAGTTTCCCAAACCCTTGGAATTTCCTGAGAGATAGGAGTATCTTTGTTATTCTAATGAGGTGACTCAAGCTTGGTGGGTCCCCAGGATGGGGGCTGCTCACCCAAAAGACCAATCATGTGATTAGAGGGTTGGGACTTTGGGCTGACTTTGGTCTCTCCCAGGGAGGGGAGGTGGGGGCTGGAGACTTAAGTAATATGGCCGCGAGTTAACCGATCATGCCTGGACATTAAACTCTGGACACCGAGGCTCCATGGAGCTTCCTGACAGGTGGACGTACTGAGCTGCTGGGCGGGGGGGACATGCCTAGATTCCACAAGGAAGGTGCACGGAAACCCTGGGGTCTGTCCCAGGCTTTGCCTTATGCGTACCCTTTACCATAAAACTGTAATTGTCTTTTTAAAAAATTTTTTTAATGTTTATTTATTTTTGAGAGAGAGATAGAGCATGAGTGGGGGAGGAGCAGAGAGAGAGGGAGACACAGAATCCAAAGCAGGCTCCAGGCTTTGAGCGGTCAGCCCAGAGCCCGATGTGGGGCTCGAACCCATGGCCTGTGAGATCATGACCTGAGCTGAAGTCAGACGCTTAACCCACTGAGCCACCCAGATGCCCCTAAAACTGTAATTGTCTTAAGGCACTTTCCTGAATTCTGTGAGTTATTCTAGTGGATTACCTAATCCGAGGGCTGCCATAGGAACCCCCAAGTTTACTAGCCTTTTGGTCAGAAGTGCAGGTGGCCCGAGGCTAGTGTCAGAAGAGCCTGCAACTTGTGGAGGGTGATGCTAGCTCCGGCTGGGGAAAGTCCAACTGCACGCGGCACAGCCAGCTGGGGGTGGGACAGAATACACCCTCATGTGAAAAGTGAGGACACTGAGGCCCGAGCCCTTTCCATCGTTCCCCCAACCGCACAGGGGCCCTACACGGGGCTGGAAGAAATTCCTGCAGCCTAAAGAAGGGGGCCACTACATGGCAGTGAGAAGCGTGCATCTTTTCAGTATGTTTGAAGGTGAGAGTGTCAAGTTTGGAGAGAAAGGCAATAAAGGGCAATGATGAAGAGGATGGGTTTGAGGATGACAGACTCCGAGCTTGAGTGCTGGCTTTGACACTTGCGTGATCCTGGAATGCCACTTATTCATTTTGTGCCTCAGTTTTCTCCTCTGTAAAATAGGAATAACAACACCTACTTCAAAGGGCTCTCGGAGGATGAAATGAAATGAAGTAAAGAAAGGGCCTGATGGAGTGCCAGGAACACAGTCGATGTTTAATTAATGGTAGCTCTTGTTCTGGTTCCTGCCTTTGAGTACGGTTTCTTTATGATCCAACCATTTAATTGCTGAACCCTAGACAAAAAAGTATGGCTGCACTTAAGTGACTTTGAGAGCCCAGAGAGAGGTCATTTTATGTTCTTGGCATAAGGACAAAGAGAATCAGAGCCCGAGGGTTACTTCTTGTAAATTTCCCCATACCTTGTTAGGATCCAACTTGGTTTTGTCCACTGGAGCAGAGTCTTTTATCACTTCCACAAATTCTGCACCAAAACACTGACCATAAAATCCCTAGGCAAGAAGAACCAACAGATTATAAAGGTGACCTAAATGTAATGCAAGTCTTTGAGTCTCAGAGGCGGAGTCAGTTTGGAATAAGTGTAAGGAAGAATTTGCTCATTGATTATTGGAAGTTCTTCTGAACTAATGAGGCAGGTTCAGCATTTCTGGAGACAAAAATAAAAATATAAGGAAGTGCAGCATGGCAAACTGACATAGGCTTCCTTATAATAAGTATGCTTGAGGTCTGATTCAACCAATGTCATCATATTTCTTGAGAAGCTTTAGGGGAATGGCACAATTTCCTTCTTGCCTTTTGTATCCCAGGAACTTGGAGGTCACCAGGCTTCCCAGAATGTGACAAACCATACTCCACAAGAAGACAAAATATATACTTCTAGTTCTATTTTGAAGAAACATATTAGGGAACCAAGTGGCCTGGGGTCAATTGCTAGTTTTCCTTCTCATGAGCTGAATGACTTTGGACAAGTTATCCAACCACTCTGGGCCATGGTTCCTTTGAGTCAAGTAGGGACTGAAGTCTCTTGTCTTATTTGCCATGGATGGATAGCGTAAGGAACAATTTGGCAACTAAAGTGTTTTAAATTTTACAGTCACGAAAAAGAGTAAATTCAAAGCAATGGCAAGAAGGCATGAGGAAATGAATCTTGAGCTAATTGTAAGCAGTTCAGGGAACTCAGTTACTCAGCCTGAGAGGGTTTTGTTTGGCAGGCACCTCTTGACTTTCCTCCTGAGTTCTAAGTGCTTGGCCCTTTCAGTGTCTGCTTTTCTCACTTTTCCCTGGGCTGTTTTATTTTTTCTCCATCCGTTCCTCCAGGAACATGCTTTCGTTTTTTTCTGCTACATTATAGATCAAATGTAAACAGCAGGTTTGGGCTTCCAGCCTATGAGGTTAGACAGTGACTCTGAAAATCCATAGAGGAGGGCTCCTTGGATCAGCTCAGCAGGAAGAGGGCTATTGGGAGTATCTCTGTGTCAGAAGTGGGATGTGTTGTCCTGTGATACCAAAAGGATGGCCATAACATCTTCTAAGGATAACTCAGTAATCTGGCTAGATTCAAAGTCAAGGTAATAATCTTCAAACTGAGGGGCACCTGGGTGGCTCAGTCGGTTGAGCACCTGACTTTGGCTCAGGTCATGATCTCACCACTCATGAGTTTGAGTCCCGTGTCAGGCTCTGTGATGAAAGCTCAGAGCCTAGAGCCTGCTTCCAGTTCTGTGTCCCCTTTCTCTCTGCCCCTGTCCCACTCATGCTCTGTTTCCTTCTCTCAAAAATAAATAAACATTAAAAAAATAAAAAATAAAAAAAATCTTCATACTGAAAAACTATTACTAAAATTTCAAAAGAATTATAAGAAAGCACGTGACAACAAGTGGCTTTTAGATAGTCTTGAAAATAAATAATCACCATATAAATTTATAAACTTTGATAAACATACACAGAATCTTAGGGAAAATTTATCCAAATCCTGCTTTACCTTATGACCTCACCTAATACCTTCATATTATAAATGCAATGTGGAAAAGTTTTATACAGATCAACGATGAATCCATAACTCTTTTTTTTTTGTAATAACCCACTTTAACTTGCTTTTGTGAAGTATATAATATCAAGCACTTTTCTTACCTCTAGTCTGTGAGAAATCTCAGGTAGCTTGGTAATTGCAGGCTCTTTGTAAACGAATTCCTGCTCATCTAAATCCCCAAATTTGGATCCATAGAAACCAACTCGGAAGTAGGTTCCAAACATTCTCTTATGACCCTAATGAGCAAAATAAGAAAGCCTCTTTTTAGCTAGGAAATTCTCGAAGATCTACTGGTTTGGAAAGGGCAGGAGTCTTTCACTGTTATGTTACAAAGCATTTTATTCCTATGGCTAACATAAACCAAAATCACTCCTTTAAAAAAAAAATGTAATATTTATGGAATAAACTTTGGAAATAATAACAATCAAAATGCCACAAAAGATTTCTAGGACTTATTTTAAGTGAATTTAAAGGATTTTCACGTTTCCTGGTTGTAAAGTAATTCAAGCTGCTTTCTTTCACAGTCTGCACTCTGGTCCTCTGTCTATTACCAGGCCCTCTCCATTTAGTAGGTGAGAGCTATAGTAATGATGTGCTCCAGGCCAATCCCTCCCTAGAGAGGAAGCAAGGCTAAGCATCTCTGGGACAGGGTCACCTGCTGCCAGGTAACAGGACCCACTGGCCAGGGTCCCCGACTACCTTGCTAATGATGCTGTCAAAAGCCTTCTGTAGCTTGTCGTGTGTGGAGGTCAGCTTCCGGAAGTCTCTATGTGCTTCCAGGATGGGAATGACCAGCTTGTAGACCTCGTTAACTGTCTCGTACAGTCCTCCCTTGGAAAGAGAAGAAGAAGAGGAAAAAAAGAATTTAATCCCTTGGCAAGTTAAGAAGAACATTCAGAGTTCAGTAAGTGCCGGAGAACGGATTACTAATTGGCACCACGATATTTTAAGAGCAGGAGTGATGTCTGAGCTTCTCTGGAATGGCTGGAGCGCTCACACTGAACTAGACACATGCTAAATGGTCCTTTACGATGATGTTAACTGGGAAAAAGGGTTTTCAAGGGATAAAAACAGACAGGAGATTGGCTGCAGGGAACAGTAACTATTCAGGAAGACAGCTTCAGAGTGTTTAAATGTCATCAGGGGCCACTCTGTAGCCCAATGTTCAACGCATGCCTGAAAGGAGTTGGTAGGGTTCTAACTAGTTCACTTTCTTGCATTTTAAGAATAAAACAGAGGTATACTGCACTTTCTCTGAATCCTGAAATGGAAAGCAGAAAAAAGAAAAGATAGTAAAACAATAATTAAAATACATAGAGGGCGTAGGGTAGGAACTTAGAAATGAAAGCAGAAAAGAAAGAAAAATATAAAGATAAACATAAATTGGATCAGCGAAACACAGTGATGTATTAGATATTTACACGGCTTAAAAACTGGGGGCAGTGAGGGATTATCAGAATAAAAATGGGCAAGAGACTTTCTTCCCTGCCCTGAATCTCACGGACTTCATCTACCTTTTTTTTTCTCTTATTAGGGGTGGTTAGACCCAGACTAGGGGAATGGGGGGAGTCTCAGCGGTGTGGGCCCCCCCAATTCTCCGAGCTGGTCCTGGTTTGTGACAAACTTGAGGATCACCCAGTTGTCAAGAAGGAAGACGGTCGATCTATTCCTTCCCTCTCTTCCCAGAGGCTCTGCCCCCATGATTATCTCCATGAGAGGGAAAACGAGGGGGTGAGAACCCACCTCGTCATTTGCGGTGTAACCCTGGGCGGGTCATCTCACCTCTCTGCAGCCTAACCTCCACCCTGTTAAAATGGAAATAATGCAGGGATGCTGTTGCCCAGGCAAAGAGCCTGCCATGAGGACCGGAATACCGCAGTGATGAAAGCTTTCTCAGCTACCTGGAGAGCTGATGCAATTTGCATACGTCAAAGTCATCCGGGGGGCCACCCCGCCCCCTGAGCATCCCGGCACCAGGCGCGCCTGGCTCGGTGGTAAGGCTGCATCTCACGAGGCGCTCGGTCTGCAGGGAGGCCCCGGGGTCTCTGTAGGCACTGACCGTGCTGAACAGCTCAGCCGCATGCTCCAGGAGGCCCACCAGGCCGCTCTCGGTGAAGTACCGGCCCGAGCACACACCGTCCTCGTCAGGGGACAAGGTGTCATCAGAGACCGCAGACTCCTCCAGCACGTTGGAAGAAATATTCTGAAAGAGATCGCACTATAAGCCCGGAGGACGGGGGAGCCACGCTAAGGAGAGGTACCACAGGGACCCACGAGGCAGCAACGAGGCAGCCCACGTTCAAAGATCCTCACCCAGCCTGTGATTTTACAAGGTCTGTAATTCTACCCAGAGGAGGCTCTGGCTGCCATTCATCTCGAAAGTACACTGAGCAACTGGTCTTCGAAACTTAGTCGTCTTTTCTTTTTAACCATCAGGATGTACGTAAAGGACACGTACCTCGACGTAACAATGGTTGAGTTACTTTTGTGAAATGACCCTATGGGACACCCAGCAGGGGTCATGGTTTTTTTTTTTAAATTTATTTGTTTTGCGAGAGAGCATGAGCCAGGGAGCAGCTGAGGGGCAGAGAGCGAGGAAGAGAGAGAATCCCAAGCACTCTCCACGTTGTCTGCACAGAGACTCAAACTCACAAACTGGGAGATCATGACTTGAGCTGAAATCAAGAGTCAGATGCTTAACTGACTGAACCACCCAGACATCCTGGGGTCATGGCTTTTAAAAGGCAAAGGCCAGGGGTGTCTGGGTGGCCCAGTCGGTTAGGTGCCCAGCTCTTGGTTGTGATTCAGGTCATGATCTCATGGTTTGAGGGACCGGGCCCTGTGCTGAGGGCATGGAGCCTGCTTGGGATTCTCTCTCTCTCTCTCTCTCTCTTTCTCTCTCTCTCTCTTTCTCTCTCTCTCTCTTTCTCTCTCTCTCTCTTTCTCTCTCTCTCTCTCTCCCTCTCTCTCTCTCCCTCTCCCTCTCTCTCTCACCCCAAAATAAATAAACATTAAAAAAAAATAAAAGCAAAGGCCAATTAACAGTTAGCTAGACTCCTTGTTTCCATAGCCAGGTGAACCTCTGGAGTACAATGCTACTGACTTGACTTTCAGGTGAACCATCCTATAACAGCAAGTGAGAATGTCCTCTCTGTGGACGTGTTTATGGCAATGTGGCAGTTACCGTTGTTTTCGCTCATTTTGTTCCTATATACAGCTTTCCCTTTACACAAACCATAGAGTTTAAAGTCTCCAGCAGGGAGTACAGTAACCAGGGCCAGCGTGAACCAAGCGAAAAAACCAAGAGCACAAAATTCAGGGAGGTATTCACTCTCAGGGTCCTGTAAGTAATGACTCTGAACTCATGTGACTCTAAGAGTGAGTGCTTCCTTAAATTCTGATCCTTGTGTGCCTCTCTCGCCTCAGCCCCTCTCTGGTCCTTGCGGTGACTCTCACTCTTGACATCTTAAGAGTCATTTTTTTCAACCTCACAGCTGTGGAAGAAATGCACATAGAGCATAAAAGACTTGGGAAATCCTCCCAGCTTAGAGACTGCAAACAGGTAGCACACACGCCACTCTTTTCTATTCCTACACTCATAGCAGGCATAACTAATCAATTATAGCACCACTGAACTGTGGTTCAGTGGGTTTGAACTGCACGGGCCCACTTACGTGCATTAAAAAATATATATTCGAAAAATTTTTGAGATTTGCAACAATTTGAAAAGACTCACAAACCATGTGGCTTAGAGATACCAAGAAGAAATTAAGGAAAAATTAGGTATTATTGTAAGGATACAATATATTATAAATATAGCATACAAAATACATATTAATTGACTGTTTTTGTGACCAGTAAGGTGTCTGCTCAACAGGGGGCTATTAGTAGTTAAGTTTAGGGGGAGTGAAAGTTACATGTGGATTTTTGACTATGTGGGGGGTACCCCATGTTGTTCAAGGGTCAACTGTAGTCTCAAAATTTTTTCCAGCATAGCATTCCAGTCGGCTGCTACTAACTGACCAGAGTTGGCTTGAGAAGAAAAATCTGCCTGCCTCCTCGCCTGGCTAGCAAGATCAAGGGACTCAACCTTAGCAATCACAGAAGAGAGCTGTCACGGTCCTGTATCTTCACATCCCAGACTGTACTGCAGTTTTAGGAATATAGGAGACTCTCAGAATCTCTTGAGCCAGTCTTTTTCCAAACCTGGTCTTTCTATTATGATGTTTCCAGATCGGAATAACAGAAGGTACAAGGGATTCCGCTACAAGAATCTAATAACTCAAGAAGTGAGTACTATTAGAACTGTATGCAATTTTCTACAGGGACAGGAACAGATCTGAAGTAAAGTAGCTTTGTTAGCTGTAATCAGAGGAAAAAGATTCTGGCAGCCTTTCCTGGCTTGGGAATCAGGGAGGCAGAAGTAACAGCAGCATCTGAGAATGTGTCCATATCTACGTTTGTGGAATAAACACTGCTCTCTGGGGCATAGAATTTCAACGATCTCAGGGCCTTGGAATTCAGTGGCCTCAAGGTTATTTTCCTCGCACAGATTTATCTATCTCCGGTTTGTAATTCTTTTCCAAAAATTCAATTCTACTGGAGAAGAACAAGGTTGAAAACTAAAGCACACAGTATTTAAAAAATCAGCTCTGGACATCTGTGGTTAACGCTGTCCTTCATCTTTCTGCAAACTAAGGAACCATACTCCTGGCGCAGCCCCCCCCCCCCCCCCCCCCCCCCCGCTCTAGTCCAGCCAATCAGAGCTTTCCATCTCTCTAGCCATTACGATTGGTTCAGGGATGAACACGTGACCCTGTCAGAACCAATAAGATCCACTGAGACTTTCTTGGGACCTGCTAGCCATGAACCATCTCTCTATTCTCTTGGTCTGGAACCAGGGAAGGCCTTAACCTAAGCGAGTATGGGAAACGTCTGCCCAATGAAGTCGACATAAGGGAAAGCAGAGACAGGAAGCAGTGATGCCACTGAAGTTTGATGACACGGTTTGGGGCCTTCCTTCCAATTTGGCAGGTGCTGCTTACTGCTCACCTCCCTCAGGCAAGCTGATAAATTCCATTTCCACCTAAGGTCGGTCTAGGCTAGGTATTTGTCACTCGCAAGCATACGTTTCCAAAAAGATCTGGTATGTGTTCCTTGAGAGAAAGCAATTGACTCATAGGCAGGAACACAATTTGGCTCTTCTTCCCCAGCTGAGAACACCTATCTCACCATGTTCTGTGCACCATGAGGACCTCATACTTCACAGTTCCTTCTGCCTTCCCCTTCCTGGTCCTTCTGAGCTTCTCACAATCCCCCGGTTAGGTTACATTATAAACACTCCCAGCATCTTGTACCTCTTTATTACATTTATCATAAAGGTAGTTCAATAAGGAATCAAATAAGGAATCAGTAAGGAATAAGGAATCAATAAAGAATCAAATAAGGAATCTGATGTTGCTCTCCCTGGCTAGAATGTAAAGTTCATGAAGACACAATAAATGCTCAGTATCATCTAGAAGAATAAAATGAATGGATATGGATGTATGAGAAATAGAGCTATCTGCCCCCATGCGGAAGAGATGTGGAATTCTGTTGGTTCTAGAATAACTATTCTATCTTGCCTTGGCATAGCTTATTATAAGCACATCAACTGAATTCTAGGTGAAATTAGAATTATTAAGCTTACCAAACATGAAAGTCAATCATGAAATGCCATTAAAACTTAAGTGAACAATAGCAAATAAAATATAGTGACTGTTGGGGGGCGCCTGGGTGGCTCAGTCATTCATTTAAGCATCCAACTCTTGATTTCGGCTCAGGTCATAATCTCATGGTTCATGGGTTAGAGCCCTGCATGGGGCTCTGCACTGACATTGCAGAGCCTGCTTGAGATTCTCATCCTCTCTGTCTCTCTCTCCTCTGTCAAATAAAATAAATAAACATTAAAAAAAATAAAAAAATATATAGTAACTGTGAAAAAGGCAGAGAAGAATGTTAAGAAATAGTTCAGTTAATGAAACACAAAAGGAGGGTGACATAATTCAACATTAAGTAAAACACCTAAAGATTTTCTGGGAACTGAAAGAGTAGCACTTATAATATTTATCCTTGATAATATCAAATGGCCAAAATGAATGTGATGAAAGAAGTAGATACCTCTAAAATGATTTTTATAGCTTTCTTCACTTTTATGTGAATGAAAATCAGATGTGATATTTTTATGATTTTTGGATAAGAATTTCCCTTTTGGTTTTTATGACAAACATTTCTGAATTGAGCATAGAGTTTATTTGCTGAGAATAAAATGTTAGAATAAATAGCATTGTTATCAAAAGCTATAAGGAAAGAGGGGTTAATAATAAGAAGCAAACAGGTGAAGAGGTGAACAGAGTTCTAGAAAATCCGAAGCTCCTGGCCCCCCAGCAACAGTTCCAGGGACTTCTTCTCGAAGCCTAGGGAAGATGTTCTGAATTGTCCTCTCCCTCTGGTTCACACAGACATGACAGAATTGTGTTGAAGAACAATAGTGGAAAAAAGCCTTTTATAAAATCAGTCACGTAGATTCAAGCAAAGATAATACACTTGTAAATGACTGCGAATCTGGCTTGAAAAGGGCTCTATTACTGAACTATATTGTTCATGGTTTCAAGGAGAGTCATTTCTGCAAATTAGGTGTCTCTTAAAAAGGTACTCATAAAACTTTTGTTTTCTCTAAAGACCATATTAAACTGTTCGGCAGAAGCTGTCCAAGTGACCACCGAGCACTGTAGCCCGAGCCAACTTTCAGGCCTGGTAGACCACTTTCCTTTGCTAACTATGGGTCATATTCAGATTATCCCAAGAAAGTACTGATTCAGCTCCTTTTTTCTCTTCCCGGGTCGATGTGGTTCTTCCTTGATTTGGGACTAATGTGTGGGACGCTACAGACTTGGGGCATCTGATCAAATGAACGGCCCACGAGGGAAATCATTTCTCCCGTGTTTGGAAAGTACTTTCACAGGTGTCCGTGTACTGCACCAACTATAAGTCTTTGAGAAAGAGCTTAAACGAGAAAAAGAGAAACTGCTGTCTCAGTGTCTTTATCTGTAAAGTGGGAGTAATAACACCTTGCCTATGTGCCGGCTTCACGGGTTGATGGGGAGGGTCAAATGTAATCATGGATCTGAGTGTTTGGGAATGTGTACGGGGCCTATCAACTCCACATTTATTGTAAACAATTAACAGATACCCCAAACGAGATGGTAAAGCGATTAGAAGAGGCAAATGTAATTTGCTAAAGCAGGGTGCTTTCATCCTTGGCACCACTGATTGATGTTTGGGGCCAGATGATTCTTTGTGGTGGGAACTGATACGCATCATAGAATGTTCAGCAGCAACCTTGGCTTACAGGTGTCAGAGGTAACCCCCACTTGTAACAGCCAAAAATGTCTTCAGAGACTGTCAAATGCCTTCTGGGGTTGGAGGCAAGACTGCTCCCCCCAGGTGAGAACCCCTGCCCTAAAGGAAAGGCTGAGCTTGTCCCCCACCTGAAAGCTGACGCTGCCCACGGGCAGGTAGCTGTGGTCCTCCAGCATGCTCAGATACTCGGCCACCAAGGCGGCCGCGTGCACCAGGCACATGGCGGCCTCCGTGTAGCACTTCTTCTTCATGTGTTTCTCTGCCATGTTCTGGAGCCAGGTCAGCCGCAGATCAGGAGATGTCTGGTAACTTTTGGCAATTCTGAGGGCATATTGGGAAGGTTTCAGGGACAGCTGGCTAATGACACTGTTCTTCTGCTGTGGATGCCACTATTTCCCCCAGGAATCCCCCCATCCCAAGAGTTTCCCCCAACATGTTCAGAAAATGAGAGAAAAAACCCCAAACATTTATCAGTCCAGCTGTCTTCATTCCAGAGGTAGGGTGGGCTGGACCCCAAGAAACGGCATTTAATTGAAGTTTTATAGGGAAGAAAAAGGCCTAAAAAAATGGTGTCTATTTTAACAGATCTCTAGCACTTTCCTTCCTTTTCTTTCCTTTCTCTCAAAATAATAACAGAAGACAAAAGTACTACCCTTCTATGACCTCACATCAGAACACATTTATTTCTATGAGTAGTTTCTCCTGAACAAGGACCATAAAACAAAGCATCAAACTATAAAATAAAATATGATTTCTAAATACAACTGTACACGTATGTCTAAATATAATTGGGGGGGGGGAAACATATGGAAAATAATTCATATGACAAAAAGATAGTTCTTTTCTCTCATTCTTTGGTAAGTAGAAGATACTGCTGTAAAAGATACCTCACTTTAAATTAGGGACATATTTCTAAAAACGTGTGCATGGACCAACCCACTCTGCATGATTAATTTCTACCAATTTGTATATACGCTTTTGGATGTCATCCAAAAGAGTGTACCCACATGGCTTATGCTAATTACACCAATGAGAACTCCATAGGAACAAACCCTAGACCCTCAAGTGACATCTTTTGGTTTTATCAGAAAAATTTACCTGTACATGAGATCCATAAGCATCTCAGGATCTTCCTGAAATTCCCTCATTTTCACCGTGTCGTATAAGATGCTGTTCAGATTGCAGAGAAGTTCCTCCACCTGAAAAACAGCGTATACCTCTAAATAATCCTGGCTTTGTAATCCATAGCAACAAGTGAGGGGCTGTTTTGGAAGGTCAAGGGGTAACCATAAACGTTCTTCTCTATGGGAGCAGAGCTCACAGGTGTAGGGGAGTCTAGATGGACCCTCTGTGGCCTTCATCTTTGCAGGTCCAAATGATTCTGAGGCTCAGATGTGAGCTGGCGCTTGGGATCCATGAATTGGCCCTGAATCCTTATACTATCCGCCCTCTTTTTCTTTAAATGAACTTGAACTTTCGTTTGCAACCTGAAAAGCCCTAAACTGTACTCTGGAACGTCAGCGTGTTTTTTTTTTTATTTATTATTATTATTTTTTTTATGCCAAATAGGAGACAGTTTAGGACTTCAGCTTAGGTTTCATATGTGTGTAATGTTATATATTAAATACATATGTACACATAATACTTACATATTTTATGTATAATATAGAACTGTTATATAATTATATATTATATGTTATATAATTACCTAGTACACACACACACACACACATGTACACATACACAAGCTTATAATCGGCTGATCCCGGACCCATGCATGAGACCAGGCACGCTCTTCTGTCTACCTGGGTGGGGAAAAGAGTGGCCTGCATGGCCGTGTCCTCTTCTGCATAGGCCAAGATCGTCCTCAAGGATCTTCTCAGGTACTCCTCATTGAAGTCTGGTGCTTTGCCCACCAAAGATGCCAGAGACATGGTTACTTGCATCTTTACTCTGGCAAAGTTCTGCAGCAGGAAAAAGACGAGATGGGACAAATAAGAGGCACTGGGCTAGGAGATCGTGGAAGGCATTGGAGCCAGACACCAATAACTCCCCAGTGTTTCTGTCATCCCGTCTCCGTCATTTCCTTTTCCCTCAATGAAATGTGAGCTATACTTTACAAGATTCATACTGTTGCTTAAATGGTTTAAATGGATACTGCTGTGACATAAATCTGTCAGCTCCCTTTAAATTTTCATCGAGGACTGGATGGCCTCCATGCTGCAAGGCAGGAAGGTGCCTGCAAAGCCGGGTCTCAAAGATGTATGCTTTTGTGCCAAGATTCCTCTTCCGGGGACTTTACATAAACTGCAGACAGGAACAGGATCTCTATGGCCACGTTTTCTGAGCTTTTGGACTCTGGATAGGCAGAGACTTTCTGTTTCTCCCTCCTTTCTAGCCCTATGGAAAAATACAGCCATCCTGGGAGCCCCTGAGGAATGTCCTAAATATTTCAAATGGTTATGCCTAACATATTTTGCGTGGGGGGGGGGGGGGAGCTGCTTTTTTTCCCCAGGGGCGAATTTATCTTTTAATATCTCTTGAGCATATTCATTAACAGGACCACAAATGTAAGTTCCCAAAGAACATACCAAAATCTAGATAAACTAAAGTAAAGGGAGATGGTTCCCCATTAAGGCCGAATTCCAATGGCTGCCAAGCTGCAATTAAAAACCAGTGTAGATGACACTGATCATTTCAAACCCTCTTCCGCAGGTCATTCTGGCACCACTCAGCAGAACTGGGAAACCAGACAAACGCTTCTGAATTCCTAACCTGCCTGCTGTATTTCTTTCCACAGAAGCCAACTTCTAGCCTACATACATTCATTCCTTTTTCACACTGAAACACACAGATGGAAGCCACTGCATCATCGGTCTTCATGTTCGTTTCGGGTCACAAATTCAGCTCTGCTACCCATCTACGTCGTGGATTGTTTTCTTTCACGAGGGACACGAGTACACGGCAATCCCACCACCTCCCCCTCAACCAGGGCTTTGCACTGACTTCCTCTACTGACTCCGGGGCCCCCGGCCGGTCTGGGCTCTTACGCTGGTGGCTCCAAAGCTGAATCTCATGAGGAGGTAGAGGGTGGCACAGGCTTGGGTCCGTGTGACATCCATGCTGCTGCTACAGTGATGTAGCACTCGCTGACACAGGTCTGCACACTGTTCCACCTCCTCCTCAAACAGCAGGTCCCCGAACTAGGAGAGACACAGGGGCCATGAGGCGTCACTCGGCACCTTCATATGCTTTCTGGGCCGGGTGCCTGTTGAAGGAGGCCGCGTCTGCCGGGACAAGCAGAAAGCCCAGAGGAGCTCACGCACTGCTCCAGAAAGATAACGAGCTCCTTGAGTCAGAAGATGAACTGAAGCAACGGAGTCGACTTCAGATTTAATTATGAACGGCACAACTAAGATCAGGGCTGCATGATTCAATGGCATCGTGTGGGCCAGGTTGCATTCGCGGGCAACGTCACAACGCTGAAGGAATTATCCTGAGTTTACGGGGCCCCCTGGGAATGACTGGCGACTAAGAAAGAGAAAATAATCCGCAGGGGAGAGCAGAGGAATTCTACTTTCTGAGTGTAAAAAAAAGGCCTGGCTCAGTCAGAAGAGCATGCAATTCTGGATCTCGGGGTCTCGAGTTCAAGCCCCACGCTGGGTGTAGAGATTACTTAAATAAATAAGTAAACTTAAAAAAAAAATGGAAGAGATCCCATGAAGAAGGTACTGAGGTTTTTCCAATACAGGGGGAGAAGATAAACTGCATTAGACCATTTTAGGTAAGGAAAATCTGTATTCTTCAGGCTATGAGCAATTTATTTCTAAATCTGTCATTTTAGGACATGACATTTTGCAAGACTTACTGATTGATGGGAGTCGTGTGTAGGATGCTAATCTCACTCAAACGCGGTATTAAAAAGGGGGAAAGTAAAAGTGCTCAATTGTTTTTGCTCTCATGTCTCCAGTGAGTGGACATGTCAAGTTTTTAAAGTTTTGTGCACATTTCCAGTGTGAGAGCCACTGTTTTCTTCTCGATGGTGACTTCTCAACATTCTTAGGGGGACTTAAAACCTTTACCTCAATGTCGCTTAACGCCACACCATGTGGGTTTTGGTGCATCTGTAGGGAGGAGTGTGAAGCTGGATGAGACTCTCTGCTCTTAATTAAGAGTCAGAAAACAAGCATTGCATGTTTACCTTGGCGATGAGAGCCCGGAGTGTTGCAAAGCAGTGAGTCAGGTAGGTGGTGCTCTGATCACAGCTCAGAGAATTCACCAGGACCCTTAGGACACCTCCCAGCAGGCTGTCTTTACAGTCCAGAGCCGAGCTTGCCTGGGGAAGTGGAAGAACAGCATCACTGAATCCCTGTGCGGTGCCAGTGAGCGGAGGGGTAAAGACACAAGGAGGCACTCTTGACGATTAGCACAGCGATGCTCATTTCCATCTCTCTTTATCTAACATGTTAAGGGTTTGGGAAGTGGCCACACACATCAACTAATGCCATGACAGTTGAAGACCTATTTCCAAATGACTTTATTCCCAAACTCCCAAATCGGGGGCAACTGGGTGGCTGAGTCACTTAAGCATCTGACTTCCGCTCAGGTCATGATCTCGCGGTTCGTGAGTTCGAGCCTCGTGTCTGTTGGGCTCTGTGCTGACAGCTCACAGCCTGGAGCCTGCTTCGGATTCTGGGTCTCCCTCTCTCTCTGCCTTTCCCCTGCTCGTGCTCTCTCTCTCAAAAATAAATAAGCATTAAAAAAAAAATAAATAAAACCTCCCCAATAGTTTGGGACTTATGCCTACTTCTGGGCTGCTAAATAAGTCATAAGGTACCCCTCCCCCCGTCCTGGACAACAGCTCTTGGAATGTTCTTTCTTTGTACAGAAGGCGCAGCTTTCTTTGCGGGTTTCCAAACACAACTGTGGGCCTCCCGGTAAAAAAGGGGCTGCTCGGGGGCAGCGGTGTCCTAAATAGAACAGCAAGACTACCACCACCCAAGATAATGACAGATAAGTGTCATTTCCTTGAAAATTAAAAACAAACCAACCAACCACATTTGGAGGATTGGTATTAAGCATGTAGCACTCAAAGCAGTGTTGGATAAAGATATAATCAATATGATGCCAAAGACTTAAGATATCTTTCGTATCTTTTTGTCTTTATTTTTGTGATATTTACATCACATACTTCCTGTCTTTATTTTTCCACAACAATTGCTTTGGTGTTAGAAGGCTTAACAGCGTTTCAACAATACTTCTTTTCCTAGCTACGAAAAGCGGCCCCGGACCTACTCAAATAAATGACGTCTCACTGGAAACACGGGGACTCACTTCTCAGGTTAACGAAAAACCCATTATCACGTAGACTTCTTGCGAATTCTTGGAAACATTCACTTGGGAGATAAAATTAGGATGGCCAATTGTATTTCTGCAGAGTTCACAGTGACTCTATACTTTTCTGCAGCGGGGATGGCGAAGTCATGGTACAACTGACTTTCCTTCACCAATTCGTGCCCCGAGCAGACATCATTATGCAAAGTTAGCATCTTTTTTTTTTTTTTTTAATCTGGTCCTGTCATAATCTTAGCTCTCATACTAGACATCAACCATAATTCAACTGGAGTTGACCCACCAACAAACAAACAACAGTTCTATAAAGAACTGCTTATGAATGTCCAGTAAACATATTCCTGGTGAATAGATCAGATGTACGTTGTCCTCACCTGGATAATGTTTTCCTGCATATCCAGGATGATTAAATTTGCTTCTGTAGCCAGATTGCCACTGATCAAGGCTTCTTGATCTAACTCTGCCTTTGTTCTAAGGAAGAAAAAAAAAAGGAGGTCAAATTAAAACGCATATCAAACCTGGCCATATTCCAGTGATGGCAATCTATGCACCAAGGCGTAAAGAAATGTTCTGAGGAGTCCATCTGGGTGAAAGCAAAGGAGCTGGCTACAGGTAAAAAGGAGTGAGGGTGCTGTCTGAGATTAGGGCCTGCTTAAAAAGATTTTCTAGGTAAAGTCCCCACGTCATCCACAGCCCCACTATTACGAATAACGATGACAATTACAGAAATAACCAAATGGGTAGAAAAGCAATTATTGGTTGCTACTAGCAACTGGGCTAGCCAATCCGATTGCTCGGGACATTCTTGTATTTCATGCATGAGAGCCATCTCTAGATGTGAGTCAAGGGAAGCCTCCACCACAAGCCAGAGGGAGTGAGGCCAGGTGTGATGCGACCTTGGCAAACAACTTGACTGCTGGATTAGAAAAGAGTGGTGCTTCTGCACTGGGGCCGGGAAGAGTTAGTCTCTTGACTTCCCAAAGACCACCTTGGGGTGGCTCAGTCAAGTGCGGGCCTTTTGTTTCTCCCCAGTGGGCAGCAAGGTTGCATTCCTGTGGATGTAACTGGTTATTACCCACTAGGGAATGGGAAATCGCCTGGTGCTGCTTCTCCACGAGGGTTCATTTTGAGGAACCAGAACGTTTTAGGCACTAGTTTATGAATTCTCCTAAAATCCAGGTGAAGCTGGAAAGGGATATTCTGTATCATCTACATGTAGTGGCCAGGAAAGGGAAGTGCGAAGAATTAATTTTCCCGTGATGCTCCCGAGGCCAAAATGTTGCCACGGGAGTTGGGGCACGATGATGTGAGCTCCCAAGTCTTGGACCACGATCACCAGCTGTTCCTGAGTCCTCCTCACCCAGCAATGGGAGCAGTACCATTCCTTCCATACCCCCGAGGGCTCAGAATCAAGATCTCCCCCGGGGTTTAAATGTTTTCAAGCTTACGCCAGGCTCTCTGGTCTCAAACAACGAATTGTTTCTCATTGTATGAGTGATAATGTTTGCATAAGAAAAGTGAAATATAAAAGTTATTTTTAAAAAAACATATTGGTAGGTTTAGATTTTGAGCAATGCTCTTCAACAGAGACATAATGAGGGACACAAATGTCATTTTCTATTTTGTAGTAGTCACACTAAAAAAAAAAGTAAAAAGAAATAGGTGGAATTAACTGAAAATATTGTATTTAATCCAATACAGAAAAAAAAATTGTCCGCATGTGATCACTATAAAAATTACTAGTGAGGTCTTTCACACTCTTTCATGGGCACTAAATCTCCCAAATCTGGCCTGTATTGTTCACTTATAGCATTAATGTGGCTACTGTATTGGACAATGCAGACCTAGGTCTGGTTTTCGTTTTTGTTTTCAATTGTGCTAAAATACACATAACGTAAAATTTACCATCTTAACCATTTAAAAAAAAAAAAAATTTCATGTTTATTCATTTGTGAGAGACAGAGCACAAGCAGGGGAGGGGCAGAGACAGAGGGAGACAGAGTCCGAAGCAGGCTCCAGGCTCCGAGCTGTCAGCACAGAGCCCGACATGGGGCTCGAACTCATGAACCGTGAGATCATGACCTGAGCCGAAGTTGGAAGCTTAACCGACTCAGCCACCAAGATGCCCCGACCATCTTAACCATCTGTAGTGTGCAGTTCATCGGTACTAAGTACGTTTATATTTTCATGCAACTACCACCACCACTAGTGTAGTTTTTAGAAAGCCTACGAGCCAGGCCTTTAAAACACTAGTTCTCAAATTTGACTGCACAGCAGCATCGCCTAGAGAGTTCTACCAAATACTGATTTCTGGGTAATACTGCTGGGAAGTCCTGAATTAACTGGCCTGGGGTCCATCTGGGAGCTAGGAGCTTTAAAAGCTCCCCTAGTGAATCTAATGTTGAAAATTACTGCTCTAAAAGAAAGAGAGCCCAAATAACTGAAAAATGATCTGAAAGAAAAAGGTGAAAGGCCACTGTTATAATTACAGCAACTTTTCCAAATAGGTAAGGGGAGCAGTTACAATTTTACCATGGTTTCTCTTGAAAAAACAAACCCAAAAAACACATCGCCCCTGATGTTCTGAGGAGGTGAACCTGTAGCTCAACAACGGGCGGCTCACCACGTAGC